>NC_045785.1:82353709-82663996 GCF_009873245.2 Balaenoptera musculus | reverse complement strand
GAAAAAAAAAAAGGTCATGAAGAACCTAGTGGTAAGATGGGAATAAAGACACAGACCTACTAGAGAATGGACTTGAGGATATGGGGAGGGGGAAGGGTAAGCTGTGACAAAGTGAGAGAGTGGCATGGACATATATACACTACCAAACGTAAAATAGATAGCTAGTGGGAAGCAGCCGCATAGCACAGGGAGATCAGCTCAGTGCTTTGTGTCCACCTAGAGGGGTGGGATAGGGAGGGTGGGAGGGAGGGAGATGCAAGAGGGAAGAGATATGGGAACATGTGTATATGTATAATTGATTCACTTTGTTATAAAGCAGAAACTAACACACCATTGTAAAGCAATTATACTCCAATAAAGATGTTAAAAAAAAAAGTGGCTGGCACGTGACGATAGCTAATATTTACTGAGAGTTTACTATTGATGTTATTCAAATATCACGGCAGTTCATTTTAGGGCAGGTTCTTTGGCATTCCCGAATCATATTGTATAGATGGTCACCTAATCCTTATCTATAGGGTTGGTTCTGACTGCAGTGGAATCTTTCCATATTGACTGATTCATTCAAAAGACATTTGAGTACCTACTGTGTGCCAGGCATTGTTCTAAGTACTAGAAATACAGCACCAAGTCAAAAATCTCAACCCTCATGGAAATTATATTCTGATGGGATGAGACACAAATTAAGATAAGTGTTGAATGTGATAAATGGTGGTGTATGCTATGGAGAAAAGTTGGCTGAGGGAGGAAAGAGTGCCCAGGTTAGGGGTTGTTGTTTTATATAGAATGGTTGGGGAGGCCTCTCTGCTAGGGTACATTAATCAGAGACCTGCAAGAAGGGAGAGAGCCATGTGGGTATCTGGAAGTAGAGTGCTCAGGGAAGAGGGAGCAGCTGATTCAAAGACCCCAAGGTGGGGATATGTTTGAGGATTTCAGGATACAGCTGTGAGGCCAGGGTGGCTGGAGAAGAGGAAGTGAGGAGGGGAGTGGCAGATCAGAGCAATGGTAGAGGGCTTAGGTATAAATGTGGAATTAGAAAATAATAATTTCATCAAGGAGATGCTGATTAAAAGATAACCACTGGGAAAGATGTTTTAAATGGTTGTTGGTGCTAGTGAGGATATGGTAAGATTGGCACTCCAATATTATCTATTAACTGTAAAATACAGTCTTTCTGGAAAGCAACTGGCAATATACTATGTATCAAGCCTTCAGAAAATGTACTTTGACCTTGTCGTTCCATAGCCAGGCATGCATTTTAAGGATGTTCATTAAGTATTATTTTTATTAGCTAAATATTTGGAAAAACCTAATTTTTTGACCAACAATAAGAAAATGTATAAATTATGATATCTATAAAATGTAATATTGGGAGAATTATTAAAAATGCTTTCACAGATTATTTAATTACATGGGAAAATATAAGTGAAAAAAATAAGTAAATTAAGCTCTAACTACAGTATGATTTCTAGTTTTTAAGATATGGATACATACATATATATATAAATATATACAGAAAAATAGTTGGATGGAAATACATGGCAATGGAAATGGTCCATCTCTGGTTGATAGGATTATGGGTAACTTTTCTTCCTTCCTTGTACTTTCCTGTATTGTCCCTGGCTGTACATTAGAATCACCTATAGATCTTCAAAAAATACAAATATCCAGGCTCCACTCACCAGAAATTATGAATTAAACTGGCTGGGTTACAAGTGTAGATACTTTCTAAAGAACTGTCTGGGTCTTTCTGATATACTGGTTCAGATTCATAGCACACATTAAGGATAAATATAATTTATATTCAGTTTTGAGGTGTTTCTTTTGTTGTATTTAAATGCTTACCTACATAGTAAAGTGCTTTTGTTTTCAAGTTTAACAGTTTGGGTTTTTATTTGTTGTTTGTTTGTTTTAAGAACTGCTTTCTGAAGCAAGTTTCCAAGAAGCACTTCAGGAAAGCATCCCTGACATTCAAGCACATGAGTGGGTGCCACTGTGGCTACTGCGATATTCAGTCATTGTTAAAAGTAGAGGAATTATCAAATCAAAAGGCTACATCTTACAAGCTAAAAGAAAGGGTTTTTAACTACAATTTAGGATCATAACCTACTGACCTGTATTTTCCTTGAATATAAGATAAAATTGAGATGTGTAAAAATCTAATTACTGCCTGTAAATGTGTCATTGAGGCAGATATTCTTTAGTTATATTTGACAATATGTTATCTATCAAGTTTGAATATTTCTCTTGCTTCCATATCAGTTCACTCACATGAACCACTATATTGTTTTCATTAAACTATTGTTTTCTAATTGAAATTGTCTATAAAGAAGATACTTGCAATATATTTTTCCTTTATTTTTATGACAGTAGAAATCAAGAAAATTTGTTGTTAGATATATTTTGGCCTAGGCATCAGGGGAATATATATACATTTTTTTTATTTCTAAAAAATTCATTGCTTCTTACTCTACAGTATAACTAAGCAATTTAATTACAGTTGTTAAATACTGGAAGATATTTTTCCTGTCATTGATAAGATGATTATATCTCAGAGTAACTGGAATAGCTGGGATCTACTAGTAGTGTAAATAAAAGTCCTTTCTTCAACATGTGAATGGAAGCTTAAATTTTTTTATTTGTCCTTGCTTGCAGTTTACCTGTAATGATTTATTTTAACCTGTATTCTTGTGCCATATTTGCTCTTGCTGTTATTACAAAGACAAACCAAAGTAAATACGTAAAGGAGACTAGGAGCTTTGAAATTATTGTTTGGGGGTTTTATAAAAGCAACTATTGTTACCTCCAGATTCTTTTTAATTCTCGATCTGTCCTTAATATTTTCCTACTCATTCAAAAATATTCAGTAAGTATTGAGGACTTACCATGTGCTGGGCACTGTGGGTTCTGGAGAGAGGAGGGAGCACAGGGATTAAGAATCAGTTGAGTAAAATATGCAATATTTGTTCCCCACTCGTAACTGACAACAAGGGACTAAAAGCCAAAAAAGGGGTGAAAACTTTAATTCAGGATCATGTTGTCTACTTAGACAACTTTGAGACATGGTCTTAACTGTTTAAAATCAAAACAATATAACCAAAACTTTAAAGCTAAAAGAGACTGTAGATCATTTAGTATAATTCCTCATTAGTTTAAGAACCAGAAAATAGCAAATAAATAAGCTGTGACCTCTTTGGTATATACTATAGGTCTTTGTAATTCTATAAATTTGTACCTGTAACCCAAATAGTTTGAAAAATTCTTTAAAAATCTCTTATATCTCAATTAATACTTTTAAACCATGTATTTTAATACATGGTTTATAAAACTAAGATAATTATATATACACACACACATACATAACATACACACACACATATATGTAACTAATGTATAAAACTAATTTTGCCCAAGTTTTTTCAACTTAGGGAAAAGATCTGTGGTTCCATATTCAAAATAAATACACTAAAAATTAATAAATAAACAAATAAGACTCTTTTCCTGTTCTGAGTAATGTTTTGTGGTTTACTAGTTGGATAATTTGATCATTAGAATTGTAATGGGAAATCAGCTGATTTACCTGCTAAAACTTTAGACTTTGAGCTTCCTAAAGCCTTATGTATAGCCTTTATATTAATTGTATGTAATGTTATTAAATGTATATAGTTAACTTTTTAATTTGGAAATGTACAACATTTTTTCATGTAATGTAAGTCTTTAAACAAATGCTCATTTTAATTTAAGCCTATACAGTGAATTGGCCAAGATATTTTGAGGGCACTTTAATATCACATTTATTATTTTTTAAAACCCTGGACTTACAAAAATGGATTGTTTGAAAGGTTAGTCTGAAAATAGAAAAAAACGTATGTTGCTAATACATCCAGACTTCAGCAGGAGCTTTTTGTGTGTTTTTTCCCCAACTCTTGACAAAGTAGAAAGATTATAGATTCATTTTGTGAAGGGGATCATGTGTGGCTTTTTTAAATGAATTTTTTGTTTGTTTCGCCTCTGTACCTTTAATTTCTGTTATTGAATGACCTTTTCTTTAAAAAACTGATTTTTTTAAAGGCTTTATCTTCTCTAAGCTGATATTCACTTCTTTTTTTGGTGAACTATCAGAATATAGTGAATGCTTTTCAAGTATTTAGGGACTTAATGTTTAAAAAGCCATAAAATAGAGTGATAATACTACCAAATAATTGCTTAAAGCTGAAAGCTAAGTTAACAATAGTGTATATAACAGATATGTTTTCTGGGGAGCTGTGTATCCAGTGACCCAAGGTATAAGTTTTTTTCCAGTAAATATGACAAGAAGCTGCAGCTTGTTATTACATGTCCAAAATACACTGGAGCCTTACTTTAACACGATGTCCTGTAACTTGGAATTTGTGCTGTGATGAGTCTGTTTTGAATTCTCGTCTAAGAAACTGTCGTCAACAGAAGGACCAAGGTGTCTTACAAAACATGTTCACATGGTGTACATTATGAAGACCACATTGTGCCAGTATGATAATAGAAAATTAATTTAGGAATAGCCAGTGCTAGAACTTGAATCACAAATAATAGCTAATAATTCTTCCATTCACGGGAAGGATCATTTTCGACAGCTGTGTGAAATGGAAAATGAAGTTATTCTATTTTGAATGAATGATTCAGACTTCCCTACCAGAGCCAAGTAGTAACTGAAATAGGATCTTGATTTTCAGTGATAAAGGTCTAAGTCTTAATTATGTTTCTTTTTAGAGCAGATTTTCTTTCTAACTTTTCCACCCAGATTCAATATTTGGGAATGTAAGCAGTTGATATATATATTGTGTGTGTATATATATAGTATATTGGCTGACAATTCATCTTTCTGCCAAATGTACATTTAGAGAAATTTGAAGTTTTAATGAGAATTTAGTCCATTTGTGTTTTCATACTCAAATATACCAACTTATGATTCCAAATCTATTTTTTTCAAAGTTCCTAACATACCAGAACTTGTACCTGTCATTTTCCCATAAAGTTGGTGGCAGGATATGTCAGTTTTATTTTTTAAAAATATGTACTATAATTTTTACTAACTTTTTAAATAGTTTTCAGAGTTAGAAATATACTTAGGAGGGGAAAATGTTTTAACTAGGTAATTCTACTTTTATGTGTCTTTAGTAGTGTACTCTAAAATGAAGGTAAAATATAAAGCATTATTAAATGATTATAAGTTTTTAATTTTACCTATTTATGAATTTAAATTGTGAGTTGTGTATTTTTTAATTGAGTTGTTTTAATAGTTGTAAGCATCTTGGAACATTATATTGGTTTTGAACTATTTAAACTCAAACTGAGTATGGTTTGAAAATAAATTATGAAAAAAAATTAAATACCAAGCCATAAAGTTATTCATACATTCATTCAACAAAGATGTATTGAATTCCTACTATGTGCCAGGCAGTGTGCAAGATGTTGGCAGACAGAAACAGAGATGAAAACAGCCCTATCTTCAAGGAGCAGATAAGTATATTTGGGGGGCGAGAGAGATCTGTACATGAACAAGAGCAATAAAGGGCTGCATCTGTTAATGACAGAAGCAGTGAAAAGGGAGTGGGGTCACGTGGAAGGAGTGGGACTGCTGGGAAGCAGGATAAGGACGAGAAAGGCTCCCCTGCAGGAACTAGCCTCAGAGTAGGATCATAAGATGGGGTGGGGGTATGCCTGGTTTGTAAATACACTGATACTGAATAATGAACAGTTTATATGTAAACTTCAGAAATCCTGTGAAAACACTTTCTTCAAGAGCTTGTTCTTATCAGATAGAAAGGAATGGCTTCTAGTGAGACAAGAGTAGGTAAGGTTTGAAAAGTCACATTTTATAAAAGAGAGACAGAAACTTGCCCCAATCCCCTAAATATATTAGGATATAGCTTATGTAGTTTCACTACCAGAAAAGTCAAACAAAACCTTAATATGTATCCCTCAGCAATGAATAAATGTATAAAATGTCATACAAGATGTCGGTCTGTGTTTTGGTCCATTATTTTAATAAGGTTCATGTTTTACAATAAGCATTATTAATTTGGACTCAGCTCTGTTTCCTCTGTTTCTTTGCTCACTGTTGATTCTTGCCCTCTAGTCCATTTACATTTACTTTTTTCTTAAGTATATCCTTAGTAATTCTTTCACTGAAGGTCTTTGGACAGTAAACCTCCTAGGTCTTGTTTGTCTGAAAATGTCTTTATTAACAGTCTTAAATCATCATTTGACATTATAGAATTCTAAGTTTCCAAACACTTGCCCTCAGCATCTTGAAGATAACATTCTATTGATTTCCAGCATTTATACTCTTGCTAATGAAAACCTGGATTTTCTTCCCTAGAAATAATCTGTTTTTCCCTCTGGTCACGTTTTTTTCATTTGAAGTATTCTATTCATTTTTATGTGTATGGAATTAGAATAAAGAAAGAAAATGAAAACTGGCTTCTGAGTTTTCTGATAACACCAAAAAAGTAATCATAAAGGAAAATATCAATAGCCAGATTTAATCAAAATTAAAATCTTCTGTTCTTCAAAATACACTTAAGAAAACAGTGTATTTTGAAAATGTGAAAATGTGAGCCACAGACTGGGATGAAATACTTGCAATAAATATTTCTTTGAAAAATAAATTGGACATAATCAAATTTTTTAAATTGTACTTCAAAAACACCATCAAGATAAACCATAATGGAAAAGAATGTGAAATAGAATGTATATATATATTTATATATATAACTGAATCACTTTGCTGTACAGTAGAAATTAATACAACACTGTAAATCAACTATACTTCAATAAAATAAATTTTTTTAAAAACTTCAGAAACACTGAGAAAGTCAAAAGGCAACCCATAAAATAAGATAACATATTTGAAAATCATATATCTGATAAGAATCTTGTATGTGGAATGTGTAAAGAACTCTTACAGCTTAAGACAACCCAATAAAAAGTAGGCAAAATGTTAGAGCATATTTTTCTCCAAAGAAGACACGAATAGTCAATAAGAATATACCACATGTTCAACTTCATTAGTCACCAGGGAAATGCCAATTAAAACCACAATGAAATATCACTAAAATAGCTAAAATTTTAAAAAACTGACAGTACCAAGTGGCAGCAAGGATGTGGAGGAAGCAACTCTCATAGTGCTGTTGGGACTGTAAAATGGTATCAATACAATCACTTGGGATTTCTTACAAAATTAAATGTACATGTACCATGTGACCCAGCAATTCCACTTCTAGGTATTTACTCAAGAGAAATCATATATCTGAAATAGCCACATATGAATGTTTATAGCACTTTCTTCATAATAGCTGAAAACTGGAAACAACCCACATGTTTATCAACAGTTGAATGGATAGTTGAAGTATAATCAGCAATAAAAAATAACTACTGGTATACAAAGTAGCATGGATGAGTCTCAAATACAGTGAGTGAAAGAAGCTAGACATGAAAATACATAATTTCCTTTACATGAAATTTTTAGAACAGAGAAGATTAATATTGACTGTATTATCTATTGCTGCGTCTGGGTACCTCAAGGCTTCTCAAAATGTTGCAATCAGGGTCATCTGGGACTCCAGTCTCTCCTGTGCGCTTGATTGAGGTTGGTCTGCTTCCAAGCTTGCTCCTGAGGTTGTTGGCTGGACTCAGTTCCTCTCTGGCTGTAAGCCAGAAGCCTCCCTCACTTCCTTGCCACATGGCCCTCCCCATAGGGCAGCTCATAACAAGCACAGAATGAACTAGTGAGAAATTGCAAGATGGAAGCCAGCTTTTTTTGTAACCTAATCTTGAAAGTGACACCCATCACTTTTGTTACATTCTTTTCATTATAAGTCACTAAGTCTAGCCCATACTCAAGGGTATGAAGACCAGAGGATAGGATCATTGGAGACCATCTTACCCGTCAAACTTAATTTAAAAGTAATGTTTTGTATGTAATAATGCAAAATGTACTTTTAGAAGGCTTATGCACTAAAACGCTCATCTTTTGGTTAATGCCTAAAATTCCAGAGAGAGATTCAACCCTATAATTTAAGAGTTTTAGTTAGTAAAATATAGACAATCATGGGAGAGTTTCCCTTTGGGCCTGTGTAATAATTACTGTGTTTTTATACTGTGTTTTCCCCAAATCCACTTTGGGTAAAGAAGAGAGCAGGTAAAGAAGGTAGAGATAGAGAAACATGGCAGACCTGGTAAGCTCGCATAAAACAAAAACAATACTTTGCAGTTTTGCCCCTGATCAGCAGACCAGCTCAGTCTTCTTATATTACGAATATGTACTAACATTTTAATCTTAGTATTTAATGTTTGTTTCTTGAACTTTTTAGATTGTAAATATTTGGGAGTGGTTTTTTTGTTTGTTTCATTTTAAAGGGGCCATGCTTGTAAGTGAACAGTACACACTGGTGTTCTAATACTCTCCCAATTTTCTACACCCACTCCTGTGATCTTAATTTCTATTTTCATGCATTTGCTCATGTTAAAGTTGTCATATGTATTAAATGAGTTAATGCATGTAAAGCACTTAGTACCCAGCATACAGTAAGTGCTCTACTATTACTATGATGGATGCTGTTGTCCTCTGCTGCTTTGATCTCCATTACCCACCTCCAGTTGCTTCATCTTCCTTCCTCTACACCACTCCACCTCCTCTTCAAATTTAGCCTGTCTTCTGTTCTTTCTCTTACCTACTCTCATTGCTACTTGGCCCTACTAAAACTCCTTCTTTTTGCTTCTTACCACATTCCCCATGACAGTCAATCTAAACTTTTTTCATTCTTCTGAGCAGATGAATCACCTTCTTCTTACAGAGATTGTTATCTACCTCGAATCCCCTCCTCTTCTCCCCACTTTAATTTCCCTGCATTTATAGTCTCCTCTCTGCTTCAATTATCAACTCTTCCCTCTTGCCTCAAAGGAAGGAGCATTCTTTTGTGGCTAACTCCTCCATCTCCATTCTTTTTTTTTAAATTCCGTTCTTTAGTTGGGATTAGGCTCACTGCAAAACACAGAAAACCCCCAAATAACTGGTTTAAAAAGAGGTGTTTTTCTCAGGTGAAACAGCTCTAAAATTAGGCTATTTAGAACTCATACAGCAGTTCCACAACTTGTCAGAAACTCAATTTTTTTCTTTGCTACTGCTCTGCCATCCTTAAAGCATGGCCCTCATCTTCATGGCACAAGATTGCTGCTTGAAAACCAGGGAACACAACTTTCCACGGAGTGAAATGAAGTTAAAGAAGGCAAGGAGGACCTCCTCTCTTTTAAGATGTCCCTAGAGAACTACACAACACTTAATTGATCCGTAATTAGTCCAAACCTAGCTGTATCTGGCTGCAAGAGAAACTATGAAAGGAGCTATTTAGCTGAATGGCAGTGTGCCCACTGAAAATTCTGTACTTTGTGACTTTAAGAAAAAACAAATTGGTTTTCTGTTCTAAAGTAAGGGAGAAGAGATTTGATGAGGCGCTCATTCTCATCTCCAACGACTGTTTACTTACTTCCTCAATCCCTTTCCATTACCCTCAAACATATCCTAGCTCTCCACCCTTTATCCTAAAAGAAAAATCAAAAAGTGTCTCTTGAGTCTAGTCATTCTCTTCCTTTCACTGCAAAAACTTTTTTTTAAATCTCTCTCCTTTACAATTTAACATTTCTTCTATTCTGCTTATTCCCAATTCCTACTCACCATTGCACCTTTAAATTATATAGCTTCCTAACTAGCCTCCGAATTCCTGGGCATTTAACATATACATCTTTTACCCGAACCACATCTTTAAATTTTATTTTATTTATATTTAACTTCACAAGTAATACAAGAGTATATGATTTTTTTAAAGGTATTATAAATAATGCAAACGTCTCCTTTGGCCATACCCATGGCTGCATTAAGACCTCTGCTGAACAAATGAGAGGATGGACGTAGTGGGGCAGATGATGCTATTTTCATTTTTTTTTTAATTTTTAAATTTTATTTTATTTACTTTTTTATACAGCACGTCCTTATTAGTCATCCATTTTATACACATCAGTATATATATGTCAATCCCAATCTCCCAATTCATCCCACCCCCGCCCCCCCGCCACTTTCCCCCCTTCGTGTCCCTACATTTGTTCTCTACATCTGTCTCAATTTCTGCCCTGCAAACCGGTTCATCTGTACCATTTTTCTAGGTTCCACATATATGCGTTAATATACGGTATTTGTTTTTCTTTCTGACTGACTTCACTCTGTATGACAGTCTCTAGATGCATCCACGTCTCAACAAATGACCCAATTTCGTTCCTTTTTATGGCTAATATTCCATTGTATAAATGTACCACATCTTCCTTATCCATTCGTCTGTCGATGGGCATTTAGGTTGCTTCCATGACCTGGCTATTGTAAATAGTGCTGCAATGAACATTGGGGTGCATGTGTCTTTTTGAATTATGGTTTTCTCTGGGTATATGCCCAGTAGTGGGATTGCTAGGTCATATGCTAGTTCTATTTTTAGTTTTTTAAGGAACCTCCATACTGTTCTCCATAGTGGCTGTATCAATTTACATTCCCACAGATGATGCTATTTTCTAATTCGTTCGTGTGTAACGGGGACGAGGGCCCTAGGCCACGCCGGGAAGGTCTCTCCCTGCACAAGGCTGCTCTGTCTTCTACCGCACTGTCGTGAACGCTAATACCCGTCTCCTCTGGACTCCCGGGGTGAGGCAGCCTTGGCCTAGGTCGGAGGGGCGGAGGCGGTAAGAGTTCTCGAGTTCCGGGATTCTCGCGGGAAAACGCGAGTGTGGCGCTTCTCTGACGCACTTCCGGAGCGCGGAGGGGGCGCCGCGGCGGCTGCACGCTTGGAAGATGGTGGTTACTAGGTCTGCGCGGCCTCAGGCCGGGATCCAAGCCACGTCAGTTGAAAGCTCCCAGCAGAAGGTAGGAGATCTCAAGCCTCCCTCATTTCTTCTCGCTGCTTCGCAGAGCGGTGCTCAGGGAGGTGGGTGGCGCTGGGGTCCCGCAGAGTCTGGGGAGGAGCGGCAGAAAAGCCGGAACTGGCAGCGCGCAGCTGTGTACCAAGCTCCGCGTTAAGCCTGTAGCTTCCTCTTCAGACCTCACTAGGGTCTTTTAATGTAATGCTTGGCAGGGAATAGAGAGATTAGGTAACTTATTTTGCGGTAGTTCAGCTCCGTAATGCAGATGCACAGCTCAGGCCTTTTAATCTTACTGCTAACACCGTGCTAAGGAGGATTAATTTCGGCCACCAAGCGTGAGCCTCATTAGCTGGATTGGATGGAGCAGGCACCATTTTCACGTGGGAAGACTGGCTGTGCCCCGACAGCACCTTCTTCTGGCGTGGGGAGGGCTGTGGTGACGCCAGCTAGTAATTCAGTGGCGCTAGTCGTCCGCTGCCTCCGATGTTGCGATGAAGGGAAGGGAGCATTAATTCGCTTAGGTATGAAAACGGAAGCACAGCGACCGATTCTATCTTTTGTCTTTTCCTATATGTATGTCGGAATGTAGGTCCACCTAGCATATGTGACTTTGAGTGGAGAAATTTTTCTTTTTCAATTATTTGTTTTGTTCCCTAAAGTCAGATCCAGGACTTAGGTGACGCTAGTGAGGCAGGGCCTGCAAATTCAGAGTCAGATCCAGTATTTTGATTTTTTTTTTTTTAAATTGTGGGTGGTGATGGTTGTTGTTATTGTTTTGCATTAATCTTGTTTACTGAGTTTTTTAGTGCCCTGTTAAAATTTGCTTCTGAGGGGAGTGCCTCATTCACTTTGCTCTTGTCTCAGCCCTGTGTAAATCACAATGTATTTTCACTGGCTTATAGAATTCTGCCACAAGAATTCAAGCACATCCAAAAGGCCGAAAGGAATCTCCATCTGATGACCCAAGTATTGCTGAATCACAGACCACTAGGGAACAAAGTCCAGCTCCTAAAACCAGGAAGAGGAGGAGCAGAACTACAGGTTCATTACCAGGAATGAACAAACCTTCTACTGATGGAGAGATCTCTGAAGCAGAGTCAAACTGTTCTTCTGTGTCTGAGGCCCAGGATCCCATTTTAAGAGTAACTAGGAGAAGGCAGATCTTAGTTGCAGGCACCCCAGTTTCCAGTGTAAGGAAAAAGCTGAAAATAACTCTAGTAAGTGAGTCTCATACTGAAGAAGAAGTCTCTGAAGCAGAATCACATATTTCAGGTATTTCTAGAATTGTGCATCCCACAGAAATAACAAGAACCAGGAGAAGTAAGGCTAAATCCCGAACCGATCCAAACCAAGAATACCATGTGGAAGCTAATTCTGATGCTGAGTCATCATGCTCAGACATTTCTTCATTTTCTGGAATTGCAACTAGGAGAACAACAAGGAGTATGCAAAGGAAATTACAGGCACAAACTGAGGAGAATGGTACTAACATTGTGCCAGGAAATGAAAAGCAAATCATAAATACACCTGTGAATTTAGAGGATTCAGATACCAGACGAACTTCTTCTCGTTTACTAGCAAGATCGCTTTCTCAGATAAATAAGCCACATATCTCTAATAATGAAACTTATGATGACCCTGATAATGACTCCTTCTTTGGAAATTCAGGAAAAAAACTAATAGTGCAAAAACACCAAAGTTTTAATATAAGAGAGGAAAAACAGGACGTTTCACCTCTCAAAGAAATAACAAAGAATTGTAAGAGCTTAGATGAAGAAGCCAAAGGAATAACAGATGTGGGAAAAGAAATTAATGAGAAAAATTCTCAGTTGAAGAGTCTTTCTGAACTTCAGGACACTAGCCTTCAGCAGTTAGTTTCTCAAAGGCATTCAACCCCCGAAAGTAACAAAACCACCTCAGCATCCTCAAACGTGAACTCTGAGGCTGTAATGAAATCGTTAGCTCAAACATTTGCAGTTGTGGAAGTGAACAGATGGAATGAAGAGAGAAACAGCAGCATAAAAACAAGTGACTGGCCAGAACTTGGTGATGGTGGTGATAGTGATGAAGAAGAGTGCACAGTTATAGGTGTTGGCGAAGACATGAGCAAAGAAAGGGATGTAGATTCTGAGTGTGATACCAAACTGTGTAAACTTGAGCCCAGCACATCTCAGGATAAAGATGATTCTGTTTTATTAGTTCTCAGCAGTGATGAAAGCCAGCAGTCTGAAAACAGTGAGAATGAAGAGGACACTGTGTGTTTTGTTGAAAATAGTGGTCAAAAAGAGTCATTAAATGGAGACTCAGAAAATACATCATGTGACAATGTGTTGTTTGTAATTGACACAACTCCTCGATTGAGTGCTGATAAAACTTTTTACTTGGATGAAGAAGACAAGGCAAGTGAGGTTGCCACTGAGGAAGAAAAGGAGGAGGAAGAAAGTGAAGAAGAACCATCAGACAGTGACAGAAGTAAAGATAATGAGTTTAGTGATGAAGACAACTTACTAAATAGCACTAAATCTAAGCTGTAAGTTTTATCTTTATTTTTTAAAGTAAGTTTTTGATACATGTTCAAAGTGGCTAATTTACCATAAAAATATTACAGTCATAGAAATCGAAAAAATTATTAATTTGGGTTCTTTATGGAAGAGCTTTTTTATTCAGCATTTCCCTTGTTTATGTGGGTCTCTTTGTTAGTCATATTTTTCCCACCATGAGAGCTAAAAGTACTCCATTTGGTGGTATATTAAAAATCATCTGTTAAGGTTTTCTTGCATGATTATTAAGAGCAACATATAAAAGGGAAGGGAGGTAACTTGGTTTTTTCTACATGTTGATTGTAGAGAAATTGAAAAATAGAGGAAAACCTGAGAAAAACAATAACCTATAATCCCATCTACCACCCATTGAAAAGCACTCTTTGGGGGCTATTTCTTTACTTTCTTTTTTGTTTGTTTTTCAAATTTGTTTTTCCTAGGCACAGGCCCTTGGTGGCAGTGTATCCACTGGAAATACAGGTATCCTTGGTAAGGAACTATCCATTAACAGATGCTCAGTCTTCACTCTAAACCAGTGAAATCTCTGAGGCTAGTCTCAGGTGTACTTATTTTTTAAAATCCACACCCCCTCCCCAGGATAATTGTAATGTACACTCAGGGTTGAGAATCACTGCCAAGGCACTACAATTGAATGATTTCACTTTCCAGTAGAGGTTGATTATCAAAACTTTCAACTGCTCAGTTTATATGAATAATTAGGAAAGAAACTGACTGTAAGTCCAAGTGTACTTGTTTATAAAAAGGACTCTTCAGTAATATAAAGTAGAAATTTTTACTACATAAATATAGCAGGAGCCCAAGCCAACTGCAGAAGATTCTGATTTGGTGGATCTGGGGTAGGACAGTTATATTTTTTTTAAAGCTCTAGTGGAAAATACTAATGCTCATTGTTTAAAACTGACTGATTTAGAGGCACTACTAAATGCCCTTAAATCACCCAGAAAAACATTGCAAATTTGGATAACTTAGAAGTTCGGAGTAGAAGGCCCTGTCTTTCTCATTGGCTTTGGAGATGGAAGTATGTGGACGTATATTAACTCACTACCTATACGTGAAGTTAAGCTAAATTGCCAGATGTATTTCCTCCTCTTTTCTGTAATTCTTTCTTTATAAAATCCCTTTATGAAGTCTATTGTTATGTAATATGGCCTTAATCCTCTTCTAAGAAAAACTAGGGAATAAATTTTGATGTGCTTCCAAAAGGCTTAATTCATTATTCATCCCATAATTTTCTTCTAAATAAAAATATAGTCTCAATTGTTTCCATTTTGAATTACTAAATGATCTAAAGATCATTTCTTAATCACTTAAAAGTGATCATTTCTCTTTCAGTCTGAAGTTGACTAGCAGCAGCATAGATCCTGGTCTGAGTATTAAGCAGTTGGGTGGTTTGTATATTAATGTCAATGCAGACAGGCTACAGTTGAACAAGAGAACCCTAACACAGATCAAGGAGAAAAAGAAAAATGAGGTAAGTTGCACAAAGCATCCCATTGGTTTTCATAGAACTAACGAGTCACTTCTAGAAATGATTAGTCCTTGGTAAGAGACTAATTTTCCTACGGTGCAACCACATTAGCCTACTGTGCTTTTTTCCCTCTTTCCAGGACAATCATTTCTTCTTTTTTATTATAAAGTCCTAGCTATAAAAGCTGAGACTTGAAAACTAAAGTGATATAGGATCATTGTTACTCTTCTTGCAGTCACCAGTTATGATCCCAAGGGTTGTGTTTTTTCTTTTCTTGCTATACTTTTAGTTCTTAACTGCTTTGGACTGTGTTGAAAATCTGAAAGCTGTGAGTGCCCACTAACCCCACCAGGAAAAAGAGCACATAGACATAAAATTGTACATATATTTTCAGAAAGAAATTACAGATTAGGTAACCTCATCCAAACCCTCAGTTTCAGCTGTCACCTTGAATGACTTCCATATCTTTAGTATCAGTATTTTCTAGGCTTGCAGCCTACCCAGGTCTTTAAATCCAGGTGCCTATTGTTTGTTCATTCAGATGTGCTCAGGCACTTGACTACACTAATTGCCCTTCTCTTCCCTACCTAAACCAGTTCCTCCTTTTGCAAGGGAAAATCTTTTTCCCTTTTGCAGTCAACAACTAAGCCTAGGGGACGGTGCTTCTTATATACTTTCTACTCTGCCCCCTCCTTTCCACCCCACTGTCACTGACTAGTGACATCTGTTGTGTTTTTCATCTAGACTATTGTAGTGGCCTCCTTACTCTTCTTCAAGCCATCCTCCATGGTCTTGCTAGATTTCTTTTTCTAAAACTACAAATCTGACCATGATATTCTGTTTAAGTCCTGTAGTGGTTCCTCAGAGTATTCAAGGTGCCTGTGTTCCTCTAGCTCTGACTGTCCACCTGCTGTGTTCTTACCATTGAAAATTACTATAGTTCTCTGAACACACCCTGGTCTTTGCCAGGCCAATGCAGAGATTATAAATCACAACCTTTAGGAAGCATTCTTTGACCCTAGTCCTTCCTTCCCCCTACCTCCTCTCTGCTTCTGCAACACCCAGTATAGATCTAAGTGATTATTGATCATGTGGTATTCATTGTTATTTTACTGTCTTTTATCTCTGGGCTGGATAATTCTTTGTTGTGGGAAAACGTCCTGTGCCTTGTAGGATGTTTTTAGCAGCTTCCCTGGCCGCTACCTCATAGGCGCCAGTAGCATCCATCTCTACCAGTGCACTGCCCCCCCCACCTCAAAATGTCTTCAGATATTGCCAGTTGCTCTCAGTTGAGAACCAGTCTAAACCCTACTATAGTACTTGACACACAACCAGCTCTTAATAATCTATTAAATAAATGTCATGCTCTCTTCTCTGATAGGAAAGTCTAGACTGCTACTGTGCTACCCAGCAACTTCTAGTCCTGAACCTGAATTGAGGATTTCTGAATTGATAATTGACTTCTAAATTGATAATTTCAAATGTTATTGACCAAATTAATATTCGCTGTATTCCTGTGAACTGTTTTGAGGACTAAGGAGCAGCTGTCTTTAGTTCTTGTACTGGGGAAATGACTAATTACCCTGAGGTTCCTTTTAGTCACATACACAGTATTAAGACAGTATTTAATCACCCTAGGCAAGTAACAAAAAATGCAGAAGACATTTAGGAAAAGATTAACAGATCTGACTACTTAAAATTTTAAAACTTAACGCAAATAAAAACACCTTAAAGACAAGTAAAAGACCACAGGTTAATACCAAGATACAAAATACATTTCTACAAATTAATAAGAACACAACCCTGTATAAAAATGAAAAATAACCCCCCCCAAAATACAGGCATTCCACAGAAGAAGACTTATATTACAATACATAGCTAATAAGTACACAAAAAGATGATCAGCAGCAAATGGAAACATTCATGAAGTACCACTGACAAAACACAAAAGGATAATCTCCTGTGTTGGCTATGTAAAGAAAATGGTACTGATTAACTCTTGGTAGGAGTTTATACTACTTGGATGCAAGGCAATTTAGTAGTACCTATCAAAATTTAAATGACACACTTTGGAATCTGTTTTACAGAAATAATCACAAGTGTGCAGAGATGATGTTTACAATGTTTCATGGAAAAAAGTTTAATGGAGACTTATTAAACTAAATATCAAGAAGAAAAATTGTACGTAACAGCTGTTAAAAAGAATGAAGTTGATCTTTGTATGAATTGACGTTGAAAGAGCATCTTTGATATATTGTTGGGTTGCAAAAAGCAGATTTGCTTGATGGCATAATTTCATTGGTATACCATAAAAAGCATATGTTGCTTAATAAAAATCTATACTGCTGTTTCTTATTAGTAGTCTGGCTGGTCTCCTCAGATCGCAGAAAGCTGTTTTACCAACATCGAAGAACTTATTAAAGCCTAGTCAGGGTTTTTCCAAGGGAGTTCAAGAACTCTATGGCATTGTTCCTATTGTCTTTTGTTTCCAGTTGGTTGGTGCAGGTGGCTGGTTGCAAACCAATGAAATGCAAGTGGACACATTAATGTATCTGGTGTGTGCAGATTCAGATTAGAAAAAGAAATTTGAGATGAATATTAATTTTATAGATTCCCTAAAATAACCCTTCAGTTTGTCTCCTAAAGCATTTTTATTTTGATATAATTAACAAATTTAAGGACAGGAGCAACTTTGCAGTAGTATGTTTGTCCATAAAGAAGGTTAATATATCTGGAGTAGTCTTCAGTGTGGGAGATGTTTCCTTTATAAGGCAATAATGTTGAAACAATAATGACATTCTGACATTTTAAAACCAATTTAATATTTTTGCAGCTTTTGCAGAAAACCGTCATTACTCCTGATTTTGAAAAAAACGACTGTGTCCCACCATATAGTGAATCAAAGTATAAACTTCAGAAAAAACGCAGAGTGAGTACAGTGACTCATTATTTAGAATGTTTAATGTGTTTGACTATATATGTTCAGTTTATCTAACATGGCTGTACAATTAAGATATATATGTTTCCAAAGAAAACTGTTACAGATATCTAAGAGCCTGTAAAATATGGTTCCATAAACAACGTTTCATATAGATTTTCACAAAGTGAAAGCTCTTTTTTACCTTCCTTAAAAACAGTGGCAGCCAGCATATGAGGTCACTGTCCACACCACACCTTTTGGCTTATAGGTACTGTTCACAGAAGTCTGGGAGCTCTATTGTGGGCTTTTCTAGGGAACTGAATGTAACCATTAAAAACACTGGCCTATTTAGTCTGCCAAACGAAAGCACAGAAAGTATTTTCTTTAGTAAAACACAGGGGACTACTTCCATTTCAACTAATAAGGATAAAGAAATTATTGAGAGAGCTTAAGAGGAGATTTGAGGATGGTGCTCCAGTAATATAACTAATATGACCAGAGCACCCTGGCACATGGTAAACACTCCAATATTTGTTGTGTGAATGAACAATAAATGAAATTAAGCAAATAACTTGCTAGGAGTTTTCAAAAAAATAGAAAGTTTTCCAAAAAATAGAAAGTTTTTCAAAAAAATAGAAAGTTTATTTTAGAAGTAATACAAATTTCTGGACTTGGTGGAGTGAGTAACTTTCTGAGACAACTCGGTGACTCAGTAAAAGTGTTAATGTTTACATAAAAGCTCCAGAAGTAAAAATGTTTTTTATACATTACATCTTGTGTAGGGTATTCTAGACAATAAAAATTGAAGCTGTGGGTTACTTTCCCAACACATCAGCAGTTCTTACTAAGATACAAAGTAAATTTTAAGGAGCCCTCATTTATGAAACTGACAGTGCTGTGCCTAATTTATCAGAGAAATCGCTTTTTGTGATCTAATCAGAAAGGTGAATCTGGAGACTAATATATACATTCCTGTAAAGTAACCTTATTTGTTTTTCATGAAATTTTCTTTATAATTTCAGGGGGAGTGAGGTATAGTTTATACACTGCTTATTAAAATTAGAATTTTCTAATTGTTTCTGAAATTTGAATTTCAGCAAGAGAGACAAAAAACAGCAGGTGATGGCTGGTTTGGTATGAAAGCTCCAGAACTGACAGATGAACTGAAAAATGATCTCAAAGCACTGAAGATGAGAGCTAGCATGGACCCAAAAAGGTTTTATAAGAAAAATGATAGAGATGGCTTCCCCAAGTACTTCCAGGTATGAAGCAAACAGAATAATGGTAGTGATGTTCTGAGGATTTTAGTTTGGAAAGCACTATAGTGATTTGTGTACTCTTAAATGAATATTTACAGAGCATATCTGCTCGGGCCGTATAATAATGGCCAGAACCCAATTCAGACAGCCACCAGCTTGTAATGGCTTTCCATATAGAAAGACGGTGTTCCAGACGGTAACTAGGTTTCCAAACGGTAACTAGCTTTTCATAATTTCTTCTCTAAAAATTATGAAACCTATAAGATGGGTGTACCATATATGAGTATTATTAGCCTAAGAGCAAGACTCCTTGCAGGATGGGGTAGGAAAGAGGGACTCATGTACACCAAACTCTTCTTTTTTTCAAGGTTCTTTATTCTGAAAACAAGTTAAAAGTTGGTTTCCAAAGTGTTTTCAGATGAAAGTCCAATTGATTCACCCTCTGGTAGCTCTCAAGTTCATTTCGTTCTTCTTGGCTACCTTTCTTGTCACTCATGGATTACTGTAATATTCCTTTGCCTCCAGGTCTGCTCTCCCTTTGGGGCCATCCTCTACGTTGTAGGCAGTCATCTTTCTTTTAAAAAATAGCAGTCTGTTTCATGACACACCTCTGCTCAGTGATAATCAGGATATTCAATGGTACCTTCAATGATTCTTTATAAACTATAGGATAGAGTCTGTACCCTTTAATGTAGCCCTTCACCATGTGCACCCAAACCAGGTCACCAACCCTTTTTTTGGTCACATAGTCTCCTCTTAAGCTCCAACACACTCAGCTACTCAGTCTTCTCAGGATGTGCACAGACTGGTCTAGTTATTCTGACTTTACAAGTGTTTGGCTCTGCCATGTTTGCTTGGTGAAATTTTACCCATACAAATCCAAGCTAAAATGTCATCCTTTGTAAAACCTTCTTTACCTCCATTAGGTAGAATTCGCCATTTAGTTTTCAGAGCATCTAGAGTGTTTTGTTCAGCATAATATTAGGTTATGCTTTAATTTTTTAGTTGCGTACCTTTGGATCTTCCTTGAGACTCTGGGGGCTTCCCTGGTGGTGCAGTGGTTAAGAATCCGCCTGCCAGTGCAGGGGACATGGGTTTAAGCCCTGGGCTGGGAAGATCCCACATGCCACGGAGCAACTCAGCCCGTGTGCCACAACTACTGAGCCTGCGCTGTAGAGCCCGCGAGCCACAACTACTGAAGCCTGCGCACCTAGAGCCTGTGCTCCGCAACGAGAGAAGCCACCGCAGTGAGAAGCCTGTGCGCTGCAACAAAGAGTGGCCCCCGCTCGCCGCAACTAGAGAAAGCCCTCGCACAGAAACGAAGACCCAACACAGCCAAAAATAAATAAATAAATTTATTAAAAAAATTAAAATTATTTTAAAATTAAATAAAATAAATAAATAAAATTTTAAAAAAAGATTCTGGCCCCCTCACTGGCAGGGACCAGATATTCTTTGTCTTTGTTTCCCTAACACACCTAGCACAGTGCCTGGCACATAGTAGACACTGTAAATTTTACTTGGTTGAACATATGCACAGATGCAGAGTGGTCAGTAAGAAGGTTCTAAGTTGGCAGCAATTATGATAACCTAGGAGATCAAATAGGTATATAGTAGAATGTATGTGTCAATTTCGTTAAATTGGAAAACTAAAAAGACTTTATCTGTCCCACTTTTCCTCCTCTATTTAGACTGTTCATCAAGAATTTACTGTCTAGCACTTACATAAAAGGAATTTTGGTTTTACTGTAAACTAATGAAGAAATGTCATTAGTAGGACCCAGTGCAGATTGAATAAGTGATTTTTTTTCACTTATTCAAAACTAATTTTAATATTGGTAAATTGTAAGCTGTGTTTTCCATTACTTTCTATAAATATACTTTGTTAGAGCTACCCTGAGATATGAAAGATACTTGGCCTTCAGGTATTGCATGACTTATTTCAATCAATCATTCATAGATTGGAACCATTGTTGACAATCCAGCTGACTTCTACCATTCACGAGTTCCCAGGAAACAAAGGAAGAGAACTATTGTGGAAGAACTGCTGGCCGATTCTGAGTTCAGAAGGTAAAGGAATTTATGTTTCACTTTATAATATGTGTACTTTCACTTAGAATATGCATAAACTTTAAATTCAAGATAATTTTTAAATGCTTTAGCACAGAGTTTCTCAAGAGCAGCACTGTTATATTTTTTGGATGGAATAATTATTAGGGGGGACTGTGCTGTACATTGTAGGATCTTTAACAGCCTCCCTGGTGTCTATCCACTAGATGCCGGTAGTGCGCTCCTCTCACCCCCAATTCATGACACTCAAAAATGTCTTCTAGCAGTTTCAGGTGGCCCCTGTGGGGCATAAGCATTCCCAATTTAGAACCACTGCTTTAGAGGAAAGGGTGAAAGTATTTGGCTGACTAGAGGAGAATGAGCCCACAAAGGAGACTGGGAAAGAATAGCCAGGGAGGCATGAAGAAAACCAGGAGAGCACGGTGTCATAGAAGTCAAGGAAAGGGACTTCCCTGGTGGTGCAGTGCTTAAGAATCAGCCTGCCAGTGCTGGGGACACGGGTTCGATCCCTGGTCTGGGAAGATCCTATATGCCACGGAGCAACTGAGCCCATGCACCACAACTACTGAGCCCACGTGGCACAACTACTGAAGCCCGTGCACCACAACGAAGAGCAGCCCCTGCTCGCCACAACTAGAGAAAGCCCGCGCGCAGCAACAAAGACCCAACGCAGCCAAAAAATTAAATAAATAAATAAATTGGGGGGGGGAAAGTCAAGGAAAGAGAACGTTACGGGCAGGTATAAGCCGGAGGGAGTGGTTAACAGTAATAAGTGCTGCTGAGAGCTCAGTTGAGGTAAGAACTAAAAACTGTGGATTTAGTACATGGAGGTCACAGTAACCTTGGCAGAAGGAGTTTTCAGGGGAGTGATGGGGAGGAAAGCACACTGGAAGGTACTTGAGAGTGAGTTGAAGAAATAAGAGATAAATCTTTGAAGTTTGGTTGTGAGCAAGACGAGAGAGTCACAGCTAGTGGATGGAGTTGGATTTTTTTTTTTCCTGAGATGGGGGCAATTTGAGTATGTTTAAATGTCCTTGAAGTAGGTATGTGTATAGTATAGATTTAAAAGCATACCTCACATAGAAACCTCTGCTGAACTTCCAGATTCGTTTAATAGCAAAAGTGAAAATGTTTATCAAGGTTTTTTAAACTGGTGTAATATATAGACATGGAAAACAAATTTAACTCGAGTCTTATGTAAACTATTTAATGAGTCTGGTTTATGGTGAAATTTTTAGAAATAAGCAATGCTCTTTTCTCACTTCTCTCTCCTTGGAAATCTCATCCCCACAGAGTTGTATTAATCTATATACTGTTGACTTTCAAATGTGTATGTCTAGTCTAGATCTCTCCTGAGTCCAGAGCCCATAACCAGCTACTGCCTCAGGAATATCTAATGGGTATCTCACAAGCCCCTCTAAGAGCTAACTTGGGGTCTACTGACCTCATCCTCCCTGTACATTCTGGTCCTCTCCCAGTGTTCTGTATCTCATGACCAAACGGCATCACCCTCCATCCATTAGGGCAAGTCCTGATACCTCTTCTCCCTTCAGTCCCATGTTCAAACTGTCAGAGTCCCTCCCATTTTCCTATCTCTCAAGCCTGTCTATTTCCTTCCCCACAGAGGTGTGTGGTACAAGGTGACTGAGTCTTTGCTTACTTAAAATTGACCTATATTTTGTAATCTTCATGATGGCAATCCCAGAAATTACAGCATGGGTCTCTACTGGCTGAAAGTTTTCAAAAGCCTTCCTCTGCCGTTGCCATTTTTTTCTTACTAGACTGCAAGCTCTGAGGGTAGGGACTACTATGGCTGGCTGGTTCACTGCTCTGTCCCCAACACCTAGTATGGCTTCTTACACATGGTGGAACTTAGTGCAGATGTGATGAATAGATAGTGAAAATGCAAAAAAAAACAAAAAAAATGAAATTTAGAAGTGCCTCCCTGCCGCCGCCCCACCTCTCCCCACCAAAAGGTTACATTAACTTCTAATGTTTGGTGTGTCATACTTTAGAACTAAAAGGTTTGGTTTTTCTTTTTAGATATAACCGAAGGAAGTACTCAGAGATTATGGCTGAAAAGGCAGCAAATGCAGCAGGAAAGAAGTTTCGAAAGAAGAAGAAGTTTCGCAATTAAGATTCACCAAGCAAATCACAAAATTTTACATCTCCCCTTTATTTATGACTAAAGATATTTTGAAAACTAACACGACCATCACATAAATTAACATAGCCTGGCCCTATTTATATATAGGGATTTCTCTTTGGAAAAAGTTGATTTTAGAGAGGATTAATCACATGCCCCTTGGGATAAAAGTAGGGGTGTCTACAAAGGATCCACTCATGCTTAGACCCTCTGAGGAGGAAAAAAAGGAAAATAACCTCAATCATTTAACATTTTTGTAAAGTTTTCAACATTTGGTTATTTAAAGAAAATTTAAAACATTTAGAAAATATAAAGTTTGCTAACATTCAAAAATTTTAAAGTAATATGATCAAAGATACGTGAGCAATATTGTAATTATTATGTGGAGATGTGTGTGTAGGGGGGAGATGGTGCCCTTTTGTCAGTTGCACATTCAAGTCCAGAAAATTGGTGAAGCTGGGATACAGAGATCTTGTTGCCAGTATAACAGTCACAGTTGAAACCAAAGAAATGTTATAAGTGTTCCTGGAGCATGTGTATGTTGGTATATGACCAAAGAACTAAATGAAGCGATAAAAAGGACTTAAAAGATAGACTACTTGGAAAGTTTGGGTTAAAGGTAGAAGCAGGAGAGCTATTTTCCTTCTTTAGCAACTGAAACAGGAAAAATAGATTTTATCCAGATTCAATGTTGTGTTCCAGTGAAATAGTATTAATATAATTTTAATTTGGCCAGGAGGTAAAGTGGCCCAGCCTATCTTGTCTCCAGTGGCAGAAATATGCATCCTGGCTAAAGCAGCTCACGACACCCAAGGAGTGTTGGTCATTTCTATTAATGCCTCTTGGTGGGTTATTGCTTCCTTTATGTCGTTATTCACGGGACGTCTATTTTGTAGCATACTGCTTTCTTGGGATTTCAGTAAATAAGAAATCTCCTATTTTGTGTTTACTGCTTGGAATAAGCAGCCTAGTAATAAAACTCACAATGACATTCATAGGTGGAGTTAGTGAAACATCTCTATCTGCTCTCTTTTATAGAAAAGCTTTTATTCCAAGAATATTTAAGTTTTGCCTTTTGGGTAAAATAAGGACCTGCTATGAGAGAATTAAATATCAAGAAGTAATTTACCCTTTACACATTCTTCCAGAAGGAGACATTGTTAGTAGAACGTTTCTTCAGCTCATGCTACTATGCTATAAGAACAGTCAAAGCTGTCAGTCCTTTTGTATGGTGTTTCTCGGCGCAATTGAGGACTTACCCAGTTTTTTCTCAGGCTTAAGGTGTGTGTCAACTTTTTATCTATTCATAACTTTCATGCTGGTTTCTGACTAGTGAATGCTAGAATAGGTTGAATTATTTGATACTTCAAAACTGCAGTTATGACAGATATTTGGTACATTATAGTGCATTTTACAGGGAAAGCAAGATTGGAGAACTCTAATCCTTCCCACACAGAGCAGCATTAGAGCTCTCTGGATTGGAAAGCAGTGATGAGGAAAGAGAACTGAACCTAGGCGCCAAGTTCAGTTCTCACTAACCCACCTTAGAGGTGCTCACAGTATGTGTTTTGAGTACAGTTGACTCGAACAACACGGGGGTTAGGGGCGCTGAACCCCATGCAGCTGAAAGTCGGAAACCTTAATAGTAGGCCCTCTGTATCCACAGTTCTGCATCTGAGAGCCAACTGTTCAACTGCTTGCAGATCATGTAGTATCAGTACTTTAGTGTGGATTTATTGAAAAAAAATCTGTGTATAAGTGGACCTGCCCAGTTCAAGCCTGTGTTGTTCAAGGGTCAACTGTATTATAGTTACATTTTAACATGCTCTTTTTTTGTCTCCATTGATCCTTTTTTTTATCTTATATGTATTTTTGTAAGCCACATAAGTAACTTGGAACAAAGTAGAGAGTTATCAACAAATGTAAAATACCTTATTCAGTGAAATAAACTGAAATGCTTCAGCTAAAAATCATTTAAAGTTATCTCTATTAACATTTACTTTAAGGAATTAAAACTGGTAAGATGCATAGTAGCTTCATCTCAAATGTGATCTTCACAAATTTATTTTAAATCTTCAAAACTGAGTATCAAAATGTAACTCAGTAAAGGTCAGAAGGAAGTCTCTTAGTGCTCCCAGCCTTCTACAAAAATCTATTTGAATAATGTATGTATTTGTCTTGTTTTTTTTAAGCAAAGCAACTGTTGAGAAAAAGCTTTAGTGACTTGGGCTCCTGTCACTAAACTCAGTTCACTTACAGGAACTATTTTAAGGCTTAATGACTATCAGAAGTACCTTGACTTCTCAACTGAAAAGCATTATAAAGCGTACAAAGTGCTGATGTAGTGTGCTAATGAAAGGAGGGCCTTCAGAATACCTTAAGGTCTTGAAAGATTTCTGAAATGCTTCTAACACAGCTTATTAAAAAAAAAAAAAAAGCCTACAAAGCTAGTTTTTTTTATTTGTTTATCTAAAGTGAGGAAATGAGGGAAAGGAAAATGAAGATGGAAGAAGTTAGAAAACTTAACAGTTGATGAAGGCAGGCTCTGAGCTTCCTGGCATCTAACACAAAAATCAGCTCTGTGTTCAGTGTTCTGCCATAATATAAAAACGAAACAGCTGCTTTAGAGAAACACCATTATACCTATTTTTAAGACCTGAAGAAATGTCGCATGGGTCTCATAACAAGGATGTCAGACTACAGGCTATGCTTGGCTGTCCAGAGGATACATGACAGGGTTTTAAAAGGAAGAAAGGCTGTATAGAAACATTTAATGAAACTTTGAGCAACTGGGATAAATTCAAGGGGTCCCACTCTTAGAAATAGCAAATTGTAAGAAAACATCACATGAAAAAAATTTCAGTACCACTTCTGGAATATGTGCAAATGCTCATTCAGTTCAATCCCTCAAGCAATGACGACTACTGTTCAGATTAACTACCTACAACATCTTACTGAAAGCGTTCAGTTAGGATTGAAACAAAATGATTTACGAACTCCCCAAGCATCTGACTAGAACGTAAAATTCAGGTCTCATTGTTACACAACTTAAGTGACAAATGAGTGCTTTCAATTTCTAACAGCTTTCCAGAAGCAGGGTCAGTAGCATGACCTGCAATTAAATGTCTTAAGCAGATCAGTGTTTTATCAAAGAACTGGAATGTCTCAAACTATGAAATGTGAATTTAGATAACAGTGGAGGAGGTTCTGAAAGGGATAATGGTTATGAATAAATACTGAACACCAACTGTGAAAGAGGCAAAACTATTGTAGGTTCAGGTGATGGGTGGTGGATGATGTATGTTCATTCCAATTATCACCGCATAGAATTGCCCCAAGGCTCAGTGATTCAGAACAACCACCGTTTTATTGTATCTCATGATTCAGCGGGTCAGGGCTCGGCTAGGTGATTTTTGCTCTACGTGGTATTGAATGAGGTCGCTCAGTGGTACTCAGCAGGCTGCTGAGCGGATCTGGAAGGCCTGAGACACTCCCTGACATGCCTGACACCTGGTAATACTTTCTTTTAAAAGCATAATGACAACTGAAATTCGTCTTCAGTTTAATGGTAGTGTAGCATAGAAATTGCTATAAAGCCAAAACATGACCCACACACTTGGGCACTGCATAGTGTTTAGGAAGTCCTGCTCTTCCCCACCTTCCTCCTTCCTAGTCGCCCCTCCTGAGGGAAGAGGAGTTGCTAACCAGATCGAAGTGAGCCCAGGATACTCACTGGGCTGTAGTTTTTACAAATGAACAAAGTTGCTGTATTAACAGGTCAGAAACGATCTGCAGTCAGTCACTTTTGCCCTATTAGGGGGCAGGCCTCTCATCCTCTCTTCCAAACGAGGTGGGAAATTAGACTTGGGGCCTTCTTGAGCCAGGCTTTCTCTGTGAATGGTAGGGGATGATAGGGACACGTCATTCAATCTCGGCGTACCTGAGAAACCCTGCAGTCAGGGTTGCTGCTCTAAAGCTATTACATGAGTGGTATACTTTCTTTTCCATTGGCTCATCTTCCTTATGGTTACAACCTCCTTGGCAGAATTGCAAAGCAGGAACTGGTAGGTTTCAGGCACCAAAATCCTGACCTCAAACCCCATGCAATGTACTGAAGTTCTGAGGTTTTGTTCATTAAGGGAAGAAAAATGAAATATGGATATGAAAACTATGGTTAGATTTAGTCCAATTACCATATGAATTTTAGCTCTCATCTGCAGTGAGGAATACTATAAATGACTTTGAGAGGTGTTCCTCAACCTTTTTAAATGGTAGGAAAGAAATATGTGCACGCAGTCATCTATATGAAAAAAAATTTATGTGAAGTTTTGTTCAGCCCCTCCGTCCTACATCTACTCCTCCACCCCCAAAACCCAGGGACGTTCACAGGAGTAGTGTACTAAAGAGAACAAAAACAAGGTACACATTGTAGTTAATAAAATTTTTCTATATCTTGGTATTATCAGGAAGACCTATTTTTTCCCATTTTTATATATGTGTACACGCACACACACACCAAAATGGCTGGCTATGAGACAATGATAACAGGTCATGGCTTAATTCTGTAATGTGAAGCTCATCAAAACCTTGGCCGATTTATCTGTAACATCTGCCCTTCTAGACAAATCTGCCACTTTACCCACCTTCAACTGTCAGCTGCCCTCACCTGCCAGGAGGGGAGTGGATGTCAAATAAAGTGAGATGAAAAGATACAAAACAACTGGCTCAGTGCCTCTACCTGTGCTTTGGTGACTGCTGGATGAATCACAACTTAAACGCTTTTCACATATTTTACCTGACTGTAGTCCTTTAGGGTTGACTCTTGGTTTTTCCTTTAGTGAAAATCATTATCCTGGTTTAGCCAAAGGCATTTGAATCAAGATGAGCCTGCATTTCCTTCAAGCTCAATCTCATCAATTCCAGTTACCTTCAATTCCACTCCACCTCAGTCAGTCACCATCATGGACTTACTTGAAACTGGTCAAGATACTGAATTCTGACTACCCCAATCTGTGATTCTGTTAGCCTTCCCTCCAGTTCCCTCTAACCCAACCTTGAATGCACTTTGGAATTATTCGAGGTGGCTCCAAAAGTACTGATGCCTGGGCCCCACCTCCAAAGACTGTAAACTCACGATCTCAAGTATTTCAGCCCCTCTCATTCTCCCAATCCTCCACCCCCATTAGGATACATTTTCCTCCCTAATCAGTCTGGATCCGTTGGTCAGACATTTCTTCGTATGTGCCACTAGTCTTGTTCTTTCTTTTTCTGATACTCTCACCTGCCACTCCCAGCCAAGGAAATGCCTACTTTTCCTTCTGTGACCTCACCTGTCTAGAGAAACGATTCCTCCATGCATCCAGCTGCTATACTCAATAGCTGTTCCCTCTGTCTTCATCTCTTCTGGCCAGGAAATGTTATTTGACACTCCTGACCTTTCCTTCTTGAAGCTCCAGCTTCCCTTTGGCTCCTGCGGGAAGATGAACTTTCTGCTTCTCCTATCCCTCTATTCTTTTTCCCTTCACTGGTTTTCTTACTCTGCCCACTGCTCGTTGGTCCCCCGTAATGCCTACCCTCTTATCTTCTTCCTCTATACTGTCTAACTTGAATGCCTTGTCCTCCCTCTCCTTCCGCATTGCTCTCACCCCTCCGCGGAAGACTCCGAAGTCTCCATCCTTACACTTCTACACCCCTGCTCCAGATGCACAGTTCCTGTTATATGTGATATGCCCATCCATGTATCGTGAAGTCATCTCAAACTCAACATATCCAGAACCAGATACATCATCTTTCTGAGATGAATAAGTGCTTAGCACTGTGCCTGGCACATGACAGGTACTCAAAGGGAAGCTACTATTCCCTGTTCTCCATCTTCCCCATTGGGGAAGCCTTCCTAAAACAGTTTTAATGATGCCTTTCTGCTTTTTTTACTTTCTATGGCCTACCTCTGCCTAACAAAACATGAGGAAACCCCTACATTCAAGATCTGACATTCAAGACTATAAAATGACACCACCAGGGGTTTATATTCATCACTCCCCCGCTCATGCTCCAAACGTCATTTGTGCTGGTCATCTGCCTATTTCTCTCACTGCTCTGCTCTGGACTACAGGAAATGACATTTCCCAGATGCCAAATGACTTTGCAGTGAGACACTGACCTAAGACAAGGGCAGGAGAAGCAAGAAGTCAGGGTATTTCTCTCCCTCTCTGCCTTGGGTTGGGTTGCAGCTCTGCCATTTCCCACCTCCCACCAGGCAACCTCCCACCATTGGATACCCCAGGATTCTGGGTTCTGGGAACACCATCTCCTCTCATTGTCCCCCTGGCACTAGGGGTGATTGATAGAGGTTTCCTACTATTGCAATATCTGGGTTGCCTACACTTTCATCACCTGTGTGACAATTTCCCATATTAAATTCTCTAAAGTGATGTGTCTTTCTGCCTAGACCCGACAAATAAATTTCAGCCAAACCAAACTAGTTGATATTGAGTGGTCAGTCAACATATACCAAGTGCTGTGCATGCCAGCTACTGTGCTGGATACAGTGAGTTTTCTCACCTTTTATCTTTGTTCATATGGGTAACACCACCTAAAATATTTTCCTTGCCTCCAACTCACCTAACAAAATACTACTGACCTTTCAAGCCCATTCTGAAGCCAGTAGTTTGAGCATCTACTCTGTGCAAGGCAATGTGCCAGGTGCTGGCAGTGCCCAGGGAAGGAATGAGACCATCCCAGGCAACACTGAGCTGACACTCTACATTTCCTCATAAAATATTTTTTCAGATTTTTCCCCACCGATATGTACATTCTTGAAATTTCCATTTGTGCTTATTTTTACTTTGTTTTTAATAAACGCTATATAGCACTTACTTAAGTGCCAGGCACTGTTCTAAGGACTTACAAATACAACTTACTTTATGTAACCATTATATATGTATGTACATATGAAACATATTATATACATATGTAACAATTTAGGTAACCTTTAGGTAAACCTAGGAGGTAGGTACTACTATTAACCTCATCACTTTATGAATGAAGAAACCGAGGCACAGAAAGGTTAAGTAACCTGCCTCATGTCACAGAGCTAGTACGTATAACTCTGTCACACTTTCATTTTAGTCTTGCACTATAGCTATCTGCATACCTATTTCAGCATCAACAGCAGAAACTGCTGGATTTTTCCCCCTTTCTTTTACAGTTACAGAACACTGGTTTTTAGCTGGGACTGTGTCCACCTTGGGGGAAAAAAAAAAGCTAAGATTCCCACCTTTCCATGGGATGTGAGTGAATGTGGTATGTGCATCTTCTGGGAGGTGTCCTTCAAAGAAGGATGAGCTTGGAATGGGGCTCTGTCCCTTTATCTTCTCCCCACTAACTAGTATGCTGACCTGATGGCAGGGGCAGGAGCAATCATCTTGGACCATGAGGTGGAACCTGCATTTTGAAGATGGAAGAATGAGCCTGGGTCTCATGATCAAGCAGCTGCCATTCCCTGGACTTTCACATGAGAAAGAAACCTCTATCTTGGACTTCCCTGGTGGCGCAGTGGTTAGGAATCCGCCTGCCAATGCACGGTACACGGATTCGAGCCCTGGTCCAGGAGGATCCCACATGCCGCAGAGCAACTAAGCCCATGTGCCACAACTACTGAAGCCCGCGCGCCTAGAGCCTGTGCCCTGCAATGAGAAGCCACCGCAATGAGAAGCCCGCGCACTGCAACGAAGAGTAGCCCCCGCTCGCTGCAACTAGAGAAAGCCCGCGCGCAGCAACAAAGAACCAATGCAGCTGAAAATAAATAAATTTATTAAAAAAAAAAAGAAGCTTCTATCTTGCCAAATCCACTGTTATTTTGAGTTTCCTGTCACTCGTAGCAAAACCAACCCTAATTAATGGAATCACCGATCCATGGCCCCCTGTCCCTCACTGGGACGAACGCTGTAAGAAAATGCACTCTTACTCAATTTTGTATTTCTTTCCAATATGGTTCCTTGCACAAAGCCAGGACTCAAAAAAAAAAAAATATATATATATAGAATAGAACAGAAGGTGGATGAAGTTGTAAAATATTTTTAAAATGCTGATGGATGTACAAAGCCCAAGAGGAAGTTGGAATGAAACCACCCCTAGCCACTAGTCTTTAGAGTCTGTACTGGGTACAGGTGGCACAAGATGGGAATGTCTCCACCTTTGGGGCAGCTCCCACTTTGTGACTACCTTCCTGGAATCCTGGGTGTGTGAGGTAGAGCAGTGAAAGAGGGCACAAAGGAAATAGGTCCTCAAACATGAACACCTATGATTTTCCCTTCTCCACCTTCATGCTTTTTCCTCTGCCCTCTTCCTACTTGCCTCAGAAGAGCAGGCACTTTTCCATCACGCCGAGGCTAATCCTTTCACCTTACGCCCATAACATCTTCACACTCTAACTTTCTCATCCATGAAATAGGGATAATTCATACTTCTTAGGATTGGAGAGATAATTAAATGGCAAGGGTTAAATAAAGTTACCGGCATAAAGCAGGTGTTTAGAAAAATGTGAGATGTCTTCCTTTTCCTCTTGACTCCGTTCTCCTCAAGGGGAAACTTGCTCCATCAGTTCTTGGAGATAATGCTTTCTTCTCCTGGTTTTCTTCCTACCTCTCTGGCTACCCTTTTTGTTCTCTTTGAAGAACTCATTCTTTACCTATCCTTCAACTGTCTGTGCTCTGGGTTTCTGTCTTCAACCTTCATCTCTCCTTACTCGATCTATACTCTCCTTGCACGATCTCACCTGTGTCCAGAGCTTTAAGTGCCATCTGTAGGTGAATAAATTTTAAATCTCAAGCCTAGATCAGTCTCCTCAGCTGCAGACCTTCTCTTCTTTTCCTTCCCTCTCTCCCTACATACTTACTTTCCTTTAGTTCTTTCATTCAATAAATATTTATTGAGAGCTTGCCATGTCCTCGGCATTGAATATCAACCGCCAACTGTACATCTTCTCCAGGATGTTCCACAGAGACCTCAGGCTCAACACATAGAAATACGAACTTAGTTTTCCCCCAAACCCACTTCTCTCTCCTTCTGTCTCCTTTGTGACTGTTTCAGCATCCACTCATCTGCCCTAATTAGAAATGGGAGTCTTTTCTGACTGTTCCCTTTCTCTCCTCTATATATCCCTTAATTGATCAAGTCCCATCAATTTGGCCTCCTTTAATCTCTCTCCAATTTGTATACTTAACCCACTCCCCAGCCACCTTCCTAGTTCCAGCCCTTATAATTTTCTTACCTAGATGACCTTAACTGCCCTGAACTGGTTGTAGAGCTTCCCGTCTTGTGCTATTCCAGCCTGGAATCCACAATGTGGACAGAGGGCTGATACAGAACACACATCCAAACCCACAGCTAACATCATACTCAATGATAAAAAGCTGAAAGCATTCCCTCTAAGATCAGTAACAAGACAAGGATGCCCACTCTCGCCACTTTTATTCAACATAGTTTTGGAAGTCCTAGACAAGCAATCAGAGAAAAAAAGGAAATAAAAGGAATCCAAATTGGAAAGGAAGAAGTAAAATTGTCACTGTTTGCAGATGACATGATACTATACATAGAAAATCCTAAAGGTGCCACCAGAAAATGACTAGAGCTCATCAATGAATTCAGTAAAGTTGCAGGATACACAATTAATATACAGAAACCGGCTGCATTTCTATACACTAACAATGAAGTATCAGAATGAGAAATTAAGGAAACAATCCCATTTACCATCACATCAAAAAGAATGAGGGACTTCCCTGGTGGTCCAGTGGTAAAGAATCTGCCTTCCAATGCAGGGGATGCGGGTTCAATCCGTGGTCGGGGAACTAAGATCCCACATGCTGTGGGGCAACTATGCCCACGTGCCACAACTACTGAGCTCGTGTGCTTCAACTAGAGAGCCCGTGTACCACAAACTACAGAGCCCATGCACTCTGGAGCCCACGTGCCACAACTAGAGAAGAGAAAACCCGCACACCACAACTAGAGAGAAGTTCACGCACTGCAATGAAGAGCCCGCATGCTGCAACAAAAGATCCCGCGTGCCTCGACAAAGATCCTGCGTGCTGCAACTAAGACCCGACACAGCCATAAAAATAAATTTAAAAAAAAAAAAGAAGAATAAGATACCTAGGAATAAACCTATCTAAGGAGTCAAAAGACCTGCACTCTGAAAACTATAAGACACTGATGAAAGAAATTGAAGACCACACAAACAGCTGGAAAGATATACCATGTTCTTGGATTGGAAGAATCAATACTGTTAAAATGACCATACTACCCAAGGCAATCTACAGACTCAACACAATCCTAAACTACCAATGGTATTTTTCACAGATCTGGAACACAAAATTTTTTAATTTGTAGGAAACACAAAAGACCCCGAAAATAATAATAGCCAAAATAATCCCGAGAAAGAACAGAGCTGGAGGAATCATGCTCCCTGACTTCAGACTATACTACAAAGCTACAGTCCTCAAAACAGTATGATACTGGCACAGAAACAGAAACCTAGATCAACAGAACAGGATAGAAAGCCCAGAAATAAACCTACACACTTATGGTCAAAATTAATCTATGACAAAGCAGTCAAGAATAATCAATGAAGAAAAGACAGTCTCTTCAATAAATGGTGCTGGGAAAAGGGGACAGCTACATGTATAAGAATGAAATTAGAGCATTCTTTAACACCATATAAAAAATAAACTCAAAATGGATTAAAGACCTAAATGTAAGACTGGATACTATAAAACTCCTAGAGGAAAACATAGACAGGACACTCTTTGACATAAATCGCACCAATATTTTTTTGGACCTGTTTCCTAGAGTAATGGAAATAAAAACAAAAATAAACAAATGAGGCAAAATTAAACTTAAAAGCTTTTGCACAGCAAAGGAAACCATACAACAAAAAGACAACTTATGGACTGGGAGAAAATATTTGCAAACGATGCTATCAACAAGGGATTAATTTCCAGAATATACAAACAGCTCCTACAGCTTAATATCTAAAAAACAACCAATCAAAAAATGGGCAGAAGACCTAAACAGACATTTCTCCAAAGAAGACACACAGAGGGCCAACAGTCACATGAAAAGATGCTCAACATCACTAATTATTAGTGAAATACATATCAAAACTACAATGAGGTATCACCTCACACCAGTCATTATGGCCATCATTAAAAAGTCTACAAGTAATAAATGCTGGAGAGGGTGTGGAGAAAAAGGAACCCTCCTACACTGTTAGCGGGAATGTAAATTGGTGCAGCCACTATGGAGAACAGTATGGAGGTTCTTTAAAAAACTAAAAATAGAGTTACCATATGATCCAGCAATCCCATTCCTGGGCATATGTTTGGAGAAAACTCTAACTCAAAAAGATACATGCACCCCAATGTTCATAGCAGCATTATTTACAATAGCCAAGACATGGACACAATCTAAATGTCCACCAACAGAAGAATGGGTAAAGAAGATGTGGGGTGTGTGTGTGTGTATGTATAGAATTTTTAAAAAATATTTATTTTTTAATTTATTTTGGCTGCGCCAGGTCTTAGCTGTGGCACGCGGGATCTTCATTGTGGCATGCGGGATCTTTTAGTTGTGGCATGCGGACTTCTTAGTTGCAGCATGCATGCAGGATCTAGTTCCCTGACCAGGGATTGAACCCAGGCCCCCTGCATTGGGAGCGTGGAGCCTTATCCACTGGACCACCAGGGAATATTATATATTATATTAATATTATATATTCCATATATATATAATGGAATATTACTCAGCCATAAAAAAAAGTCATTTGCAGCAATATGGATGGACCTAGAGATTATCATACTAAGTGAAGTAAGTCAGAGAAAGACAAATATCATATGATATCACTTATATGTGGAATCTTAAAAAATGATACAAATGAACTTATTTACAAAACAGAAATAGACTCACAAATAAAGAAAACAAACTTATGGTTACCAAAGGGGGAAGGGGGGGAGGGAAATTTGGGATTAATCGACAGAGACTACTACATATGAAATAGATAAACAATAAGGACCTGTTGTATAGCACAGGGAACTATACTCAGTATCTTGTAATAATCTATATTGGAAAAGAATCTGAAAAAGAATGTACATGTATACGTATATGTACAACTGAATCACTTTGCCGGACACCTGAAACATGGTAACTCACACTATACTTCAATGAGAAAAATTAAAAATTAAAAAAGAAAAAAGCTAGGCTATGCCTTTAGGGCAAAGTCCACACTCCTTAACATGGTGTACAAGACCTTCAGGACATGGTCCCTGCTGGAATCGCCTTGTAAAGAGAGATCTTGTTTACATATTTCTCTATGCTTAGTAGGAGGAGCTCCTAAAGGGTGTATTTATGGCCGAGATCCAGCATGGAGCAGAACATAAGGAGATAATAAATGTTTGTTAAATCAAATTCAGAAAATCTTTAATGGATAAGCAGTATCAGGGCTGACTACTGGAAAGTGAACTTAAGAACAGGCACCAAATGCTTTTTGTTCCTTCCTCATTAGCTTAGGAATTATTTTTGCTCTATCTTTTTAAAATTAACTTATTACAAGGATAAGATAGGCTTATTATAAAAAAGACTCAAACATTACAAACAGGCAATCAGTAAAAAGATCCCCACCCTTCATACCACTGTCCCTCCTGCCCCAGCACTGTTAACCGTTCATATATCCTTCCAGAAATTTTCTCTGCACATACAGTCATGCTAATATACATTATTACTACTATTATTATTAGCATTACTTAACACAAAAAGAATAATATTAAGTATACTCATTTACGCATCAATTTTTTTCATATAATCTTGGTTATTTTTCCATAGCAGTATATATGGATCTTCCTCATTTTTTAAAGGTCTGCACTGTATTCAATTCAATTACAAGGTTCTACCATACTTTCTTCAAACAGTTCATTATTGATGGACATGTAGGTTATTTCCAGCTTGAGGCCATTCTATTAAAAAAAATTTTTTTTTGCCCCACCGTGCAGGGATCTTGTGGGATCTTAGTTCCCTGACCAGGGATCAAATCCAGGCCCTAGGCATGGAGTCCCAACCACTGGATTGCCAGGGAATTCCGGAGGCCATTTTAAACAATGCTGCATTTACAGCAGAAAATTAAATGTCAGTCTTACCAACAACATACCCTACATGTTATGAAACAGCTGAAAGATGGTTTCTAGTTGTAGTTTCAATCCATGTCTTGTTATGAGTGAAGGTGAGCATCTTTTTATACATAGAATAATTTGTATTTCTTTTTTGTAATTTATCTGTTCTTGAGTTTGGTCATTTTTCTATTGCATCGTTGGTCGTTTTCTTATTGGTTTGTAGGAGTTCTTTACATTTTAAGGAAACCAGCCCTTTTTTTGTGATATGTATTGTAATTATTCTTTCCCAGTTTGTCTTTTGATTTTGTTTATGGTATCTTATTTTTTGTCTTAGAGAAATTCATATATTTGTATTTATCAATTTTTAAAATTCTTCTAGGTTTGGGGTTATATTGCACTCAGATTATTAAATAACTTCATCATGTTTTATTTTAGTGCTTTTCCTGGTTTTATTTTTATACCTGTATTTTCTTCATCCGGAATATACTTTTGTAAAAGGAGTGAAGTGGGAATTTTGTCCCAGAACCACTGATAATGAACATTCTTCCTCTTCTACATTAATTTGAAATGCCACTTTTATCAGTTAGTGAGAGTAAAATGGATACAATCTCTATGAGAGCAATTTGGCAGTATCTATCAAAGAATGCACAAATAAACCTTTGACACAGCAATTCAACTTCCTGGGAATCTATCCTACAGATACCTTTGCACTTGTGTACAATAATGTAAGAATAAGGATGTTCACTGAAACATTGTTTGTAACAGGAAAATACTGGGCACTTAAATGACCAACTATTGGGGACTATTAAATCATTATGATACTTATGTGCAATGGAACAAGGCAGCTCTATTGTATTAATAAGTGAACTAGCAAGCATAATATACTACCAATCGTAATGCTATATCACCTATATCAGTAACATCAACAAACATAAAGAAAGAGAATAGATATAGAAATGCTGACATGTGCATAAAATAAATCTGAAAATACTTCCAAGAAACCATTTTCACTGATGGCTTATAGAGAGAATTGAAAGGCTGGGATATAGGAAGAACAAGGATGTTTACTTTTCCCCGTACCTTTTTTGACAATTTTGGATTTTGTATTTTTTGGATGAATTGTTTGTTACAATGAGTTTTTAAAATTTCATTCATTCATTCGCCTTTAGCGAGGTGGAACCCTAATCTCGTGTAAAGCTATGAACTGTCAGGAGAAGTAGTACCAGATAGTCATCCCTGCCTAGAGCAGCTGACAAGCAGAGTGGACCTCGGGTCTCTTTGCACCGGAATCGTGGAGGAGGGGAGAGGGCGTTCTTATTCGAAGGTCAGATTCCTGGGCCCCACCTTGATCGACTGAATGAGAGTGACGCCCAGAAATCTGCATTTCTGACAGGATCCCACTGGGGATTCAAGTACATGACAATTCGGAAGCCTTGTGGGCTGGAGGGGCAGCTCACTGTGTGGGCGCGTTTCCTCGTCCTTTGCTCACCCCTCCCTGGCACCCAAGCTCGCGCTCCTGGCGAGGGGGCGTACCCCCGGGGCCTGGGGGCAGGTCTCCCGGAACACCCTAGACCCGGGCCTCCCCCGCGCTCTGCCCAGGCCGAAACCGCGAGGCTTCACTTCGCCGCCGCCCAGGCCGCTCTTCCCAGTTCCCGGATCCGGCTCCGGAGTCGGCAGGGCCCAAGCCCAGAGCCACTGAGCCAGGGAAGCAGGGGGAAGGAGAGACTGGAGGTGCGAGCGGCTAGAGGTGAAAGAGCTGCAGAAGCCGAAGGCAGTGGGCAGAGGATGCGAGGCCAGTTCAACCCTTTAGGAAAATGAGAGAAATGACAGGTGTAGAAAATAAATTATGTACTGGGGGGAAAAACTGCGACTCCGCCGGGACTCGAACCCGGAACCTTTGAATGCCTTCAGCCTCTAGAAGTCCAATGCGCTATCCATTGCGCCACGGAGCCACCTGTTGGACTCTTTGCGCATCTGCTCTGTTAAGCCAGAGGCGACGGCCCCGCGCCCTTCCCACCACCCCCTTAGCTTTCGGTCTGTATCACAGAGGCCAGGGCACTGACAGACACCGGCCGCAAGAGCTCGTCCTCACCCGGAGACCGCCTCTTAACGAAACCGGCGAGTCTTGCAAGCGAAGGGCGGGCGCGAGTCCGCCGGGTGCCGGCTGGTGCGTCTGAGGACAGCCGCAGCCCGGTCTCCGGCCCGTCCTGGGCACCGCCGTACCTGGCCGCGCAGGACAAATCACGCCCGCACTCTTCCTCCCCCGCTCCCTTCCTGCCCGATCGCCCCCGCCTACCCGCTCTCCCGCGGCCGGTTCCGCCCGGCCTGGCCCCGCCCCGACGATGGAGGCCCCAGGCTCGCCGTTGCGCCGTTGCGCCGTTAAGCCGGGCCGGTAACGCCGGGCACTTACGTCGCACCTTTTAGCGGCTGATCCCGAGCAGCGACCCCTCGGACTTTGAGGCGTGGGCAGCGGCCCCTCCCGAGTCCCGGGCTTTTTCCTGGCCGCCCGCGGCCGGGATCCGCCGCGGCAAGCGCGGGTCGCGGCGACGTCTGTGTGAGTGCTTGTGCGTGTTTATTTGCGCGGGGTTCGGTAAAACGGTGTTTGGGTTGCATTTCGCTCCCCACAGACCCAGAGCCGAATTTCTGAGGTATCCGGGCTCTGGTGGACTGAGGGGGGCGACGCGCCCCGCGCTGCGGCATCCTCCGAGAGCTCATCCCAGCGCCGGCAACTGCCTCCGCGGGCGCCGCGCAGCACCGGAGCCCGTGCGCCGGGAGCACGAGGCTGCGTGGGCGGTGCCGGTGGAGGGCCTGCGCGCGTGGGCGCGCCTGGAGCATGCGTGAGCGGGCGCGTGCGGTCGGGGGGCGCGCGCCCGAGCGTGGCCGCGTGGTTTTCCGGAGGCAGCCGGCAGCCGAAGGAGGCGGCGCAGCCGGAGTCCCGACGCGCTCCCCGCTGCTCGAAAGGGCGCGGTCGCCACGAATCAGTGTCAGTCTGAGGGGGGATTTTTCAGTGCCCCTGTAATTCGCATCAGTAAGACCCCGAAGCCACTTGAAAGAGACGATCTAAGTAAAAATCGCGTGGCTGCCTTGCAAACGCCTCTGCATACAAAACCGTTGGTCCCCGCTCCAATCGGCTTGCGGTTTTCTGAGCCCCGCCTACGTAGAAATTGCGGAGCTGCTGCTGTGCCCTGTGGTCCACTCCATTCCACGCTGCCCAGCTACATCAGGCATCAAAGCAAAGCAGTCTCTGTCCGTGTTCTAAAGAGGGAAGGGAGCTCCCAGGAAGGGTCTAGTGGAGTCGGGATCTGTACATTCTTATTTAACTTCACCCCACAACAATGCTATGAGCCAGATACTATCGTCCTCTTTATAAGGAAGGGAAACTGCAGCTAAAAGAGGTTGAATAACTTGTGTAGGGACACCTCCCTGGTGTGTGTCAAGAACTTTGAGGAATCTGCTATTTTACCCTACTTGCAGGCTAACGTATCAGCTCGTCACAGTTTCATGGATGTTGACAGAACACACAAGACTCTTAGGTCAGAGATGAAAGACTATCACAGCAAAAGCATTAGCCAGAGTGTCAACATGATCGTGTCGGTTCTCTGAACCCCAGTTCTCACAGGAACGAAGCAGGTGGGCCCAGATGGATGCTTGCACACAAAATGGGTGGCATTATAGAAGAGGAATGCTGAGCTTGGGGGACCTACCAGTTTATAGCAAGCAGTAAGCAAGCCTGCTCTTTGTCCCACAGAGGGACATTCCCTCATCCCTCAAGGTTGCTCGCTGCAAACACAACCCTGAAGAATGGCCCAAATGAGCAGGATCTTACATTCTTAGCACACTCAGCAAGAATGTGCAAGGATGCTAAGGGCCCACGTTCGTTGCCTCTCCAAACAGTTAGTGGCAGAGCCCTGATTGATGCCAGGCATGTCTCTTTCATTCTACCATAATACATAAAGTTCCTAGACAGTAAGCATTTTATGTAAAACATTGTTATGCCCCCTTTAAGATTAATGAAATAGAACAAATATCCTCACATGCAGGAAGGAGGAATTCTGACATATACAAAATTAACCCTTAAAATAGAAAATGACTTCAAATTGTATTTGTTTAAACAAATCTTTTTTGAACTCTGAAATGTGCCAGGCACTAGTGGCATCTCAGAGTCTTCACTGGTCCTTGGAATTGCACATGGCTGAACAGGGGACGAGTGATGCTTAATGCTTCTTTGGAATACCATACAAAGGAATTCTCCTGAGGGCATTGGAGCCAAATCTCAAATGATGAGTCATTGATATGATTAAGTAACAATTCAGACTCATATATAAAAGTTCTGGGAAGGGGGAATTGAGAAAGAAATCACGTGCTAAGGAAAGATGCGTGTGTCCTTAATTCCACTTAATAAATCAAACAAAGAATTTTTAGATATTTGATTCCTTTCACTAGTTGAGATCAAAACGCCTTGTCTATGTCATGGAAAACATTACCAAGATATGGGGTTAGCAGACAGTGTGGGAAAAGCAGGCTTGTGTGACCAACTCTGTGAGCAATCGAGGTGTACTTTTTACACCTTACAATTAGAAGCCTGGGAAAGCCATGGCAGAACAAATGCTGTGTGTGTTCTCTGACAATAAGTGGTTTGTAACGAGTCTGGCTTTAGAGACAGCAGTGGTAGTATGTAAAAGGAATAAAAATGTGTATTTAGTTTCCATCTAAGGAGAAAGATCCAGTAGGTTTTCTCTTCCCGTTTCCTAAATCTAAGAGCTGAATTTTCTCAGGCTGTGCATGCCATGAACAGCAGCCATCACACAACCTGAACCAAGAATTCCTGCAGGAAAAAAAAACAAAAACAAAACCTCTTCCTTTCTACCGACAGAGGGAGCCAAAGCATGGACTATAATCACCTGTGAGTGGGCTGATCGCTGCAGTTTGCAACTTGAGTTCCCTAAATTAAGCGCTACTTCATCTTGCTGTTTTAAAGTTCAGATCCATTATACACCTCTGGGAGTCTGCAGTAACATTTTTCATGTTTGTACAGAAGGATTATTTTTAAGTTCCTGTGTTCTATTTGCAGAGCTTGGAAGCAGCTTCAGCCTTCCCCAGAAGCTCTAGAAATCTACTGTATTTCTATATATTTTTTTATTTCTATATATTTCTACAATATTTTTACTTGCTTTGCTTTGCTCCAGAGGGAGAAGGTTGCTGGAGTACCAGTTTAATTCAATTCAATGCGTATTTAGGGAGGATACATTTGGGCCTACTGTGGGAGATAAAGTGGAAGTTTAAGACACAATCCCTACCTTCATGGATACTTCAGATTCCTTGGAAGAAATACCTGTGAATATGAAACAATAAGCAAAATAATGCAAGATGACATATGAAAAAGTGGCAAAATGTGATTGGGTATCCCTACCAGTAAAACGTTTTTGAGTTTGCATTTCCAAGTAATAAACATATACTAAATACTAGACTAATTATCTTTTTAAAAAGAAATTTTTAAAGGATGAGATTTTTTTTAACATCTTTATTGGAGTATAATTGCTTTACAATGTTGTGTTAGTTTCTGCTGTACAACAAAGTGAATCAGTTATACGTATACATATATCCCCATATCCCTTCCCTCTTGCGTCTCCCTCCCACCCTCCCTATCCCACCCCTCTAGGTGGACACAAAGCATCGACCTGATCTCCCTGTGTGCTATGCGGCTGCTAAAGGATGAGATTTTTAAAAATCAGAGACTCTTGAGAGTAGAGGTTAGGAGCATAGGCTGTGGAGTCAGACTCCTGGTGTTGACATCTTGGTTCTGCCTCTAATTGTAAGGCATGATCTTTACCTTTTCTGAGCCTTCTTTTCCTCATCTGAAAAATCCTAAAGTTGTTATGATAGGAGTTAATCCTTGCAAGGGTTTCTCTCTGTTCTGGCACATGGTAAATGTGTAGCAACTGTTTGTTGTTATTATTAGCAAGCAACTCTCAATAAAGAAATCTCACATCCTGCAGGAACAAACCAAAGTTCAGATATAGCATCAGTTAAATTTGTTGCAACCCAAGAAACATTCTCCACCTCCTTACCCAACTCCTACTCAGCTATAGACATCACATCTACGTGGTGTACCAAACAGACCGCTCGGCTTCTCAGACTGAAAACATCTACCTTCAGCTTCATGGTTCCCTCACGGTTCTCCCCCAAGAACCTTGGGTGGATTCTTATTTTCATGTGTCCAACTGCGTGGTTTCCCAAAACAAGGGGAAAAGAATCTTTCCCTGAAGGACTTGTGAAGACTCTTCTCTTGCCAGACAAAATCTGCTCACAACATTTGAATGATGGCTTTTTTCATCCTAAAAATCTTAGCGCTGAGTTTCAGCCAGGCCAATAACTAAACTAGGTGGCAAGATGGGAACAGGCGAAGGGGAAAAAAAAAGTGCCAGGATGAAGAAATTTCGATATTAACACAGAAAAGAGGGACAAATGGGTCCTGAAGAAAGTATAGCTGGGGTGAGGGGTTGAAGTGTCAGGAGGTTGGGCAAGTCGGATTGAGGCCACATGTAGCAAAGGGGCTGGGGCAAGCTTGATTCAGGATGAGGCATGTGGATTTCATGCAATAGCCAATGGGGAGCTACAGTTTCTTTTGGCATGAGAATGGCTGTGTTTTATAACGGTTCATGTAGGGGGGTGATATACAGGCTGAATGGAATGAGGCCCAAGGGTCGGGGAGACTATTACATCTCATTTGATTTGTGCTTGGTGTTATCTTATGACTTCATCTCTTCAGCAAGCAGTGATTGAGGGTCTAGTTGACATATCTATACAAAAGAAAAAGACATGTGCCTGGCTTACTGCCTAGTAGAAATGATGACATAGGTACACAAACAACTGTGGTGCAAGGTAAAAAGGTGTCCAAGTGAGACAGGCACAGTGGTTTGGGACTTCAGCGAGAGAGACTGAGATTACGTCCTGAGAGGGCGAAGCAGGGAGGAAGACTGCATTTGGAAAAAGCTACCTAACCTAGGGCCAACTTGCATGCAAGGAATTCCAGGTAAGGGTTAGCAAACAGACTGGAGGGATGGAGGAAGAAGATAGGACAGGGCTAGGGAAATGGTAGCAGCTGAGCAGTCCAGTGCACCGTGTCTAAAAGGCTCCAGCTAACTTGGCCTTGGTTGCAGCAGGCACTGGTGGAGAAGGTCACTGGGGTTCAGGGCACTGGTCACAAAGTCAGGCTTGGATCAGTTCCGGTTCTGTGCCATTAGCCCATTCACAAGAGGGCAAGAATCACAGCTGAGGATAAAAGGAACATGATCCAGTCCCCAAAGGGAAGGGTTTGAGAAGAGCTGGTTGAAAGTCTCGGACCAGTAGGCTGGTATTCAGAGAAGAGGGTCTAGTCACAAAGGGAAACTAAGGCAGAAGCAGGTGTACCGTGTCTGAGGCAGGCAGCACCAATGATTCCAGACCTCGTGGCTGTTTGACTAGGGCTGCTGACCGGGCTTCCAAGCCTGAAGAGCTCAGGTAGGATATAGGACCATCCTGTAGGTGGCAGTCACTACCTGCTGTGAGACGGCTAGACAAAGGCCAAGCCTGGCCTGACCTGGATCTTCAAAGATGCACAGGCTCTGAGCCGGCAGAAAGCACATTTATGCATTTAAGCACTGAGCACAGTTAAATGCCAGGGTCTCTGCTGGTCTCTGGGGACACTGTGGTGAGGAAGACAAATGCGTTCCTTGCTCCCATGTACCCTGCAATCTTGAGCAAAGTCAGACAGGAGAGCGTGGATAGGTACGTGGAAGTGAGCTTGACTTGCCAGGAGATAACAGCTGAGAGAGTCAGTGGGAAAAAGATCCCTAAGGACTTTGGATGCAAGGCTATGGGGACCTGAAATTGATCAGTCCATGTCACCTCCTCCACGTGCTTTCCCAGACCTTCTTCTTCAGCCTGGTCTGCTGGTGGGGAGGGGCTCCTCTTCTGGGTTCCCAAAGCACCCTGGGAGTCGTATAATTTTCTATCTGGTTTCTGTATCCTCTCTAAGACTATAAGCATCTTGGGGGGAAGGAACATGCCTTCTTGTGGATAGATCACAGCAAGCGCCTTTAAATATTGCTTGAGTAAATGGGTGAGTCCTGCAGGCAATCAGGAAGCTACTAGACCACGTGCCTAGCTTGTCTTTTTTTGTTTTTTTGGCTGTGCCACGCGACTTATGGGACCTTAGTTCCCCAACTGGGGATCAAACCCAGGCCCACAGCAGTGAAAGCTTGGAGTCCTAACCACTGGACCACCAGGGAATTCCCTAGCTTGTCGTTTTTAACCAGAAGTTCTAGAAAGCTAAATATCCCTGCTTTCTAATTTAGACAATTCTCCCCAAGGCTTAGCACCATGTCCTGTACAGAGTGGGCAGTCCAGAAGTGTTGCCTGAATGATCTTGTGGGAGTAGAAGTTGATCTTCAGTGTCCTAATTCTGCTTTCAGTTACCCAGTTTGTGGGAGTAGGTCTTGAATTCCACCCACTCAGACCCACTTCTCTTCCTTCCAAGTTCTCGCCAAACAAAGGCACGTCCCCACTCCTGGCCCACAATGGATAACCATCTGTTAAAACTTAAACTTAAGTAATCTTAAGTCTTTAGCAGTTGAGAGTAATCACGAAGTAATAACGCATAGTGCCAGACACTACATTGAGGTCTCCGTGAATACATGAATGTGCTCCATCCTTCTGTTGACCCCCTGAGGGAGCAGAGTCATTGCCCCTGTCCCTGGATGGGAAGGCGAGCCACAGAGAACGAAGCAGGATGGGTCCAGGTACCTGCCCCAAGTTCCCCGTTACCCTGCACTGCAGCTGCTTCTCCCAGGAAAGGGATCAGGAGGGAACCAGCAAGCAACTGGGAGCAGGCTCATTAGACCAGTGTCCTGAAACTCTGCCACACACTAGAATCCTGATGCCCAGGATGCACCTGAGACCAATTAAAGCAGACGTTAGGGGGTGGGGCCCTGGCATCATTAGTTTGTTAACCATCCCAGGTGATTCTCATAAGCAAGCAAGTTTGGGAACAAGTGCTTTCCGCCCTTCCTGCTGAAATGCCGACTGTGGCCCAGGAGCGCCAGCATCACCTGGGAGCCGGTTAGAAACAGGACCTCAGGCCCCAGCCCTGCTGAATCCAAATCTGCGTTTTAATAGATGTCCCAGGTGATTTATTTGCATTAAAGTTTGAGAAGCACTGGTTTAGGGCTTAGGTATTCAAACCCTTATTAATCCACTTGTCTTCTGTTATTAGCATTAAGTCCTTAATAAGCAGATCTCTAAACTCCATCAGAAAGCTCTGAATCAATCTGATTTATTGGCCCAAAAAATGAGCTCAGAGGAAACTATGCCCTTTTACTTCCCACTGTGCGGGGAACTGGGGAAGAAAAGGTCTATTGCTAGTGATGTCCAACAGAACCTAAGTCGAGTCCACTCCAGAATAGGCAGAAGAATCACTCCAGGCTGTCTTCCTCCCTCTGAGATAGACTCAAGGACACAGGTAGACCACACCTGGGCTCCCAAGGTGACTGATAAAATCCTCCAGCCAGAGGTGTTCAAGCTTTCAGGGCTTCAACTGTTTCTCCATGGCATGTCTGTGTCATAGCTCCACAAATGACACCAACAATCCTTTGTCCCAATGGAGGTCTTGTTACTTGTCATCAACTTTCTGACTTTAACTAGAAACACTGTCCAATTTTTAGTTCTTTCATTTATTTGCCATTATTTTAGAATGCCATTTGCTTCCCCTCATCTCTGCCAAGTTCTTGAAACTGCTTCACAAGGTATGTAAGAATACGATTTTTGCAGGCAGTGGTAGTTTTCAAACCCTCATCTACTCCCCATCCTATGATCATATAATCTCACCATTAAACCTGAGGCCAGTATCAGAACAGCCTGCGGGGCTTCCCTGGTGGCACAGTGGTTGAGAATCTGCCTGCCAATGCAGGGGACATGGGTTCGAGCCCTGGTCTGGGGAGATCCCACATGACGTGGAGCAACTGGGCCCGTGAGCCACAACTACTGAGCCTGTGAGCCTGCGCGTCTGGAGCCTGTGCTCCGCAACAAGAGAGGCCGCGATAGTGAGAGGCCCGCGCACCGCGATGAAGAGTGGCCCCCACTTGCTGCAACTAGAGAAAGCCCTCGCACAGAAACGAAGACCCAACACGGCCAAAAATAAATAAATTAATAAATTAATTTTTAAAAAAAGAAAAAAGAGAACAGCCTGGTTCGTCTCTGTAGGTCAGTGGGAGGAGGAGGAGAAAGTCTCAGAGAGGCATGACTGCGTGCGGCAGCATGGTTCAGAGGGACCTGAAGGCAGTTGTATGACCCTAGGAAATTACTTGACCTCTCTGAACCTATTTTCACACCTCTGAGATGGAGAAAATCATTTCTGTTTCACAGGATTGTCGTGAGAATAAACTGAGCTGCTGACATACACTGACTGACATTAAGGGGTATAATAGTTACCTATGGCTGCGTTAACTAATTATCCCAGACCTTAGCAGCTTGAAACCATAAAAATGAATTATTGCACAGTTTCTGTGGGTCAGGGAGCCGATTAGCTGAGTAGTTTACACTCAGGGTCTCTCTTGAAGCTGTTTGGGGCTATGATTACCTAAAGGTTTGACTGGGGCAGGAGGATCTGCTTCCAAGATGACTCACTCATATGGCTGTTGGCAGGAGGGCTCAGTTCCTCACCTCAGCCCTCTCCACAGGGCTGCTCCCCCAGAGTGAATGATCTAAGAGAGAAGTGGAAGCCACATGTCTTTTATGACCTAGCCGCAGAAGTCACATACCATCACTTCTGTGTTCTATTGGTCACACAGATCAACTCTAATACAATGTGGGAGGGGACTACACAAGGGTGTGAATAACGGGAGGTGGGTCCATCTGGGAGGCTGGCTTCCACAGCATCTTTAATGTTACTTTCTGCCCCCTCCTAATATGGCAGACATACTCTCCCTCCTCCACTCCAATCAACAAATATTCTGAAAAGGAAGATAGTTGAAGTGATTCAGTTTTGCTCTTCTGACACTAAGTTACTTTGACTGAGTTGGAAGCTTCCATCCTCATAGCCGGTTTACAGTCATGACTCAGAAATTTGGGACTAGACTCAGAATTTATCCCAGTTCATCTGAAGGACATGGAAATCCACTGGAATGGTCCTTGTTTTACTGTTCTTTGGTCCTTGTCCACTTTCCCCTTGAAAGAATCCACTCTATGCATTTTGTTATATCTTCAAGGTGTCAGGTAGACAGGCTCAGGCAGCATCAAATATGCTGGCTGAAATTCCCCTCCTTGTTCTGGAATATCTGCCCTTGAATACAAAGGGTTTACTTTTGGATCCCTGAAAATTTGGTTATATATATGTGACCCCACCATTATACAAATGAATTCACATTTGAAAGGAAAGGGCTAGTTAATATCAAGTTCTCCAACACTAGCAATGTGAAGATGTAAAGAAATAAAGAGAGGGGCCAGCCCTTCCTGCCTGTTTCTCTGGGTTATCCTCCTTGGTGGCCAAGGATTTGTCATTTTTCAGCCTGCGGGAAACAATAATGATAAATGGAAAGACCTCCAGGGTATTGTCACAGCAGATTCCGTGCTGGAGCCTTGAAATGACTCATGCAAGTGTTGAATGAACTGATGGATGGATGCATGGATGGATGGATAGATGAATAGATGGATGAATTCTTCAGGTAAAATATGACCATGGGTATATGACCCATATACCTAGCTGGTAGTGCCTCAAGTGAGGGCCAGGGTCCATTCCCATTGGTCAGACCTCCACTCTGCTGGGCTGGTACCCACACTGTATGGGTCATTACAGACAGTACCTAGTCTGGGAGAACGTGGCTCCACGTTGCAAACTGGGTTACAAAGAAATGTTTAGAACCCAATTGATATGGCTTACTCATAGGACTGGCTGGAGCCTGATTGGCTGGGAATCTGGAAGGAGCAGGACCTGATAGACTCAGAGCTGCAACAAATGGATCTTGGAGCAGGTATCAATCAGAATTCAAAGTAGATCAAACTGAGAATGGATGAATAGAGCTCTTGAGTAAATCTGGAGGTGAAAGCTGGGAGCAACAAAGGGGTACAACGGGAAGAGAGACCAGGAGCAAGGGCTGGGTGCACAGAGGCTCACTGAAGTTGAGGGGAATGGAAAAGGAGCAGGAGGGAGGAAGGTTATCAATGAAGTTCAGCTGGAAGTGACAGAAAGCCCAAAACAAGAGAGATTTAAACTTCATTCTGTTTTAGGTAACGAAGTTTGGAAGTGAGCCCTCCATAGCTGATACAGCAATTTCAGGATGATCAAGGATCCAGACTTCTTCGATCTTGTTACTTCACCATCCTCAACATGTGGCTTCCACTGCATGAACAAAGATAGCAGCTCAGATTCCAGCCTTTATGTCCACACTCCAGTCAGCAGTATAGAGGGAGAAGCAAGATGAGCACACCCCTTCCCTTTAAGGCAGGGTTTCTCAATCTTGGTACTACTGGCATTTGGGGTCAGATAATTCATTGTTGTAGGGTCTGTCCTGTTTAGCAGCATCTCTGGTCTCTACCTATCAGATGCCGGTGTAAATTCCTCCTTCCCAAGTGTGACAAACAAAAATGTGCCCTGACACTGCCCAGTGTCCCCTGGAGGGCAAAATCTATCCAGATAGAGAACCACTGCTTTTAATTGACTTCTTGAGGCTGCATCTGATCCCTCTGCTTACGTACCACTGATCAGAACTCAGTCACAGAGGCAACTCTTAGCCACAAGGAGCTGGGAAATGTAACCTTTATTTCAGGCAGCAATGTGCCAGCTAAAACCCAGGAGTTTTATTGCTAGAAAGAAAGTGAGAAGAGGCATAAGGAGATTATGTGAGTGCAAGGGCTTAGCCAAACTTTGGCTGTTTCGTTCCAGATCCCAGCGCCTAGCTACTGGTTAGGGATGGAACAACGTTAAGTAGGAGGATGTGTGGTCACATCTTCAGCCAATGGCATCTTAGATCTATGGGGTGGAAACTCTCCTCCCAGAGGCTGAGCCTTCAGCTGAGAAAGGTGAACACTGGGTTCTCACTCATTGCCTTTCAGCATGGCACCTGAGCTCAGGTTATGAGTATGTTACAAGGCGTAGAACTCCAAGTTGCCCTTGACTATGGAGATCTGCTCTTTGTTTTAATTCCCATGGGACGGCCCAAATGTAGTTTCCTCCCCCCTGTTCTTCTATTTTCCTTCTCTCTTTTCCTCCTTTCTTCCCTGAGATGTTCTTATAAGAGGATTGGATGTAGGATCAGGAGACCTGAGACATAGCTTCTTTCTGCCACTGACTTAGGGTGAGTCACTCCACTTCTTTGGCATCAGTGTCTGTAAAATTAGGAGCTGACCAGATGATTGCTTGAGTCCCCCCTCGCTCTAAAATTGCAGACTCTCCGAGGTCCACAAGACTGCGGAGAGAAGCAGAGAGAGCCCTTCTCTGAGTGGCATCAAGACAGCCCCTGGCTGGGTCTCTGTCTGCCAGACTCCCCTGCTGTGTGAAGTTCCAGCCTGGCAGATGTCACTGATACCCCCATGGGCTCCAGATAGGCCTGCTTTGGATGAATCGCACTCTTGTCTTGCTAAATTTCACCAACTCAAGTCAGGCTATATGTGCTCACTACAAACCTGTCCTTGTGCCAGTCAGAGGGATGTGATGCTTCCTGGCTCCCAGCTGAAGGTTGAAATGGCCCTTGTGGTGGCACAACTGGCCTCAAGGGGTGGTTTTGTTTCATTTTTCAGATCCCCATGTCCTGTTAAATTCTGTTTCCCTAGTTAAAGTGTTTTCATTTCTTTATTTTTTCAATAAACACTTCTTGAGCACCTGTGATTCCCAGGGAGCCCAGGAATACAAAAACAAATAAGTCACAGACCCTCCCTTTCTGGAACTGGCACGGAACATGGCCTTGCTGGTGTTCCGCAATCTTGTCCTACCTCACTCTCCAGCCTATCTCCCTCCACCGTCTACATGGCTCTGCTTGGGTTCCTCCCACCTGAAACACTGTCTCTTTCCCCATGTGGATTTTGCACATGCACATGCTCAGTCTGAACTGGGGCCCCGCCCCTGCCACACACACACACACACACTCATACACATTCACACACACACATACACTCATACACATTCACACACACACACTCATACACATTCACACACACACATACACTCATATACATTCAATCACACACACAGTCACACACACTCATGCACATGCACTCATACACACACACACCCCTCTCTCCCTGGCCATGCCTTCCTCATTCTGCAGGTCTCAGCAAGTGTTCCATCTTTAGGGAGACCTTCCCTGACTGTCCTGCTCCCAACCCCAGACTAAAGTTTCCCCCCTCTTATATATTCCCATAGCACCCTGACTTTCCTTTTCAAAACATTCACCATCATCCTCCTGAAGTCTTCTTCTCCCTCGCTGGACTGTGACCTCCCCGGTGGCACTGGGGAGCCAGGTCTCTCTCAGTCACTGCCGGCACACAGTAGGCCTTCAATAAATGACACGTGAATGAATACAGGCATGAATGAAGCCATGCAAGGGAGAGACGTACAGACAAATACACGCCATCCAGTGCTGCTCCAGGACCGTGACGAAGGCTGATAGAGTAGAAAGAGCCCTGGCTGCAGGGGTGGGGCAGGAACGGGTGGGAAGGCCGCACGGGAAACTTTACCTGGTCTTGAAGGAGGAGGAATGAGAAAGGTGAAGAGGAGAGGAAAGAGCAGCCCAGGTAGAAGAAACTGCAAGAGTGAAGACACGGGGCGGGGCCTCTGACGTTCCCGGGGCCTGGGGAGACGTCAGCAGGGCAGACACAGGCTCTCGGCTGGGTCCCGAAGCAGGCACAGATTTAGAGGGGCCAGGTTGGCGGAGCTGCCAGCATGGAAATGGGGCAAAGAGACAGCAGAATAAGGTCCAAAGATTTGGCCCTGAGGTGGAAGGAGACTGAGCTCAGGATAGAGAAAAGGGCATCTTGAATCCCCGCTGGGAGGGGCAGGCAGAGAATGCAGAAAGGCAGGGAGTGTGACCTTGTTTGCTTTCCACAAAAGAAATATTACTGTCTCCTCCCAGGATGACCTCTGGTTCTCTCTCTGAAGAGACTTTAAACTTTTAAATGCCTTGGTTGCTTTTCTCTACCAGGGAGGAGCTTAATCCTGCAAAATTCATTTCTTCGCTGTGGGTAGGAGGGAGCATCTGCCCATGGAGGCTGCTACCTAGATCCTAAAAGCAAAGCAGAGTGGGGCAGGCTGAGTTCTGAAGGCTGGGCTGCCCAGGGCCAGCGCACTGCAGGCTGACGTGTGCCCGGGCAGCTGCCAGCTGTGGAGGAGGCTCAGAGGTGACAGCCTTGGAAATGAGACTGTGGCTCTGAGCTTGACTTGGGGACATAGGTGTGGCACTCAATTATTTTATCTTGTTATCACTGAGTGGGGTTTCGTGTATATTGGCTCCCTGACTTGACCTTGGGTGTTGAGCTAATGTCATCCACGTAAATGTCACCCAGGGAATCCATCCCAGAGCTGACTAAACCCGCTGAGGCATCTCAGCCAGTGCTTCTGGGTTTTGATGGATTGCCTGAGAGCTGAGGAAGGGTATGGCTTGGAACAAAAGCCAGGTGTGCAGTTCACAGCCAAGCCTGACAAAGCAGCCTCTCTCACAGAACCTTTCTCAGGACGAGAGTCCTACCTCTGGGGCCACCTGGGCCTGCAGAGCCAAGCGCCCAGAAGGAAGCTTTCCACCGGATTAAGTGCCTTTTTTGGATGAGACAGAAGGAATGAGGAGGAGGAGAGGCCCTAGCAGGCAGCTTTGGGCTTACAGAGGGCATGAAAAAGTGTCATCTGAGGAATGGGGAGAGGGGACAAAGAGGTTAGTGGGACAGGAAACCTGGAAGGAATAAAGCCAGGAAAGGGAGTGGGAGGGAAAGAGGGCCACAAAGAAAGGAGGAGGAAGCCCGCCAGGGAGGATGTAGGAGAACAAAGAGGAGAGGGCTGGCGCCTCTAAGTGCCGGGGCCAGAGCGAGGGAGGCCCCCAGTGGAGAAAAGAGCTGCCTGGGCTCCCGGTCAGTGTTTCCTCGACACCCAGAGTCATCATTTGAGGCCCGGAGGGTCTCACGCTCTGAGCGTACGCATTGGAGGGTCCAGCCCAGCCCGGCCCTCTCAGACGGATGGCCCTGCGCAGGGAAAAGGATGGGCCCCGTAGCTGAGGCAGGGAGCCCTGCTCCTGGCCCCGACCTGTGCGCACACCTGCCTCACGTCACTTCACGGAGGCGCAGCGGCACTGGGGCTTCCGAGGGCAAAGGTGGAGAGAAGTTATTTCTGTCCCTACTGTTTTGTTCTTTGGGAGTCCTAAACATCCGGCGGGGCGGGTCCACCGGGAGCGAAGGGCACGGCAGGCAGGGGTTCTGTAGGAAGAAGGGGGCGGGGTTGGCCAGGCTGCGTGGGCGGGGCCTGAGGTGAGGCCCAGGCTTCATTTGTTCATTCAGCAAACGTGCGTCGTCAAGTGTCTACTAACAATAGAGCAAACAAGCCAGAGTCCCTCTCTCTTGGACCCTAGTTTACGTTCCAGATGACGTTATAGTCTGGGTGATACAGAAGTGAACAAGACGACACTTTTTCAGGGATGTTAAACAAACACTTAGGTTTTGTAGGTCGTCTTCACTTTTCAACCAGAATGAGGCTGCTTGGGACAGGGTCGTCTCAACTCTGATGGCAACGGGACCCAGCAGAAACACAATCGATATTTTTGTGTGTCAATGCCAACTTGATGTGGCACGACATGTTTTGCATTTTTTTCCCCCAGCATTTCCAATCTCCAGAGGGGAGTCAACTGCCTCCTAACTGGTATTCCTTCCACCAACGTGTTCCCTAATTCACCTTCCTACACTCCCAGAGGAACCTTTATAACATGCTAATGTCATCATGTGATCCCCTGCTTAAAAGTGTTGATGACCAATTGTTAGGATGCCTTTGACTCCTAAGAAAAGGAAAGCCCTGACTCAGCTGCATAGCCAAAAAGACCCTTATCATCTCAACCAACAAGGACTCTGGGGAAGATGGTGCCCGACAGGCGGATTCAGTGGTTCCGTGACCAGGAGCCCAAGTCCTTCCCTTCCCTCTGCTCTGCCATTCCAGGCTGGATTCCTTCAAGGATGCACAATGGTTTACTGCGTCCAGACAACCACAGCACTTCCTCCTGGGTGTCTACCATGGGGAGGAAAGCTTTCCCGGGGCCCCCAGCAGACTCGCCCTCAGGACTTGTGGACCAGGATTGAGTGAGTCCTTCTCCTGAGTCACGGGCAAGGGGATGGCATCTTCATGGTTGCCTCTGAGAGCACAGGGCCGTGTTGCGGCTAGATTTCCTGGTCAAAACAGGGGTTCTGTTTATCAAGGAGGCACAGTGGTGGCTGACTGATGATGGGTGGGCAACCTCAGTGTCTGTCCCAGATGACTTCCTCCCACTTCCAGGAAAAAACTCGACTCAGAAGCAGGGCATCAAAGGCCCATCACGAGTGAGGCCCTTCCTTCTCCTTTGGACTTACCTTTGTTCAGAACCTCCACTGCCTTTCTCCAGTCACATCAGAGCGTCACAATGACCCAGACCCTCTTTGTTCTCTAAGGCCTCAGTGCCTTTGCCCACACTGCCTGGCCCCTCCCGTCTTGTTCTCCCAGACAACTCTTCCTCCGTTACCACTCTGCTCAAGCACACAAATTCCCAAAGCCTCCCTCAGCCCCTGCCTTCAGGTTGAGTTAGTTAGAAGCTGCTCCTTTGCAGGCAGCTTGGTTTTAGCCAACAGGAGCAATCTCTGAAAGCAGGCAAGATATTTAAACTGTCTGAGAACTCTGACTGGTTCTTCTTCTATAAATGGGCATAAGGATGGTAAAAAATGGGTCCAGTAATAGTATATACCTCTTTGGGTTATTGCGAAGATTATCAGGTATGTAAAGTGCTTAGCACAGTAGCCAGCACATCAGAAGTGCTCAGTAAATGCCAATTTTTGTTATTTGGTCCTAGTTATTGTTAGATCCCTCATGGAGGGGTGTCTGTCTGATACATGTGCCAGAATAGGATTCTGAGATATTTGATCACTTTTCAAAAGGCCCTAACATTTCACCACACAGTTGCTGCATCAAGATGGGCCTGGAGTCTTTGGGGTGGTGGTCTTCAGTTCAGGCAGACAGCGTGGTGGGCACTGCAGATGTTTCTGAGGCCTCCTTTATCACCATGCTGACTCTCTCTGCATCCTGAGGACTGTCTCTCAAGAGAAATTCAAGGCATCCGCCCACCACGATTTCACAGAGCTATTTCCTGGCCCTGCCCTTCTCAATTATCTCCTAGATGAGATCAGAGGAGGCTCTGCTCCTGGCCCCTGCAGGAGACCTCTCCTCTCATCTCTGAACTTCAAAGGATTCTGACGTAGAAAGATCTCTGGGGGAGTCTCAGGGGAGGATGGCAGAGTCACCCCGTCCAGACCCCTCAGTGTTGGAGAAAAATCTCAAGAGGCAAAGATGAATTGAAGATTCAGTCAGGCCGTCAGTACTCTTACTGATTTCTGCAGAAATTGAGGCCCTGCTGGATTCTGAGAACTCGAGTGTCATCTTCAGATGTGTGTGTGTGTGTGTGTGTGTGTGTGTGTGTGTGTGTGCTAGGTTTGGAGTTGACTCTTGAAAGACCTAGTGAAGTCACAATGTTTGTGGTGGGTGCAAAGGTACTCACACAGTGTTTGTGGAGGGGCAGGAAGTAATTTAAAAGACGAACTTCTCAGCTTCTGCCTGAATTTCCCTTATAAATTGCAAAGGTCCATTATTTAATGCACGTTATATTTTAGGATTCAAATTTTAATCCACTCTTGAGTAGTCAGCTTATTCCTACCAAAAAAAAAAAAAAAAAAAACCACAGAAAAGAGGAAGCAACCCCATGTCCAAATATGTTAACAGTAACAGAGTGGGAGGTGACTTGGGAAGATGCCCCCTGCCCCAAACTATCTTTGCCTGTGACTTGAGCCCTTGCCCATTAGAGAGTCCTCCTTAAGGCTAACACATTGGTCTTGATTAAAAATCTGTTGGGGCTTCCCTGGTGGCGCAGTGGTTAAGAATCCGCCTGCCAATGCAGGGGACATGGGTTTGAGTCCTGGTCCACGAAGATCCCACATGCCGCGGAGCAACTAAGCCCGTGCGCCTCAACTACTGAGCCTACGCTCTAGAGCCCGCGAGCCACAACTGCTGAGCCCATGTGCCACAACTACTGAAGCCTGCATGCCTAGAGCCTGTGCTCCACAGCAAGAGAAGCCACCGCAATGAGAAGCCCGCGTGCACTGCAATGAAGAGTAGCCCCCGCTCACCTCAACTAGAGAAAGCCTGCACATAGCAACAAAGACCCAACTCAGCCAAAACAAACAAACAAACAAATTAATTAATTAATTAATTTTTAAAAAAATCTGTTGCTGTCTCCTAAGTTTGGTTAGCAAAATCGTGCCAACATGGACAACGCAAGGAGGATATAATTAAAACAATGATTTGATTGGTTCTTTTCTATTTAAAAATTATTTTAACAAACATCTAATCAGTACTTTTCTGTTTACAAAAACCCCTCAAGTATGTTGATAATAACTAACATCTAACAATTATTCAGTACTTACTATGTACCAAACATTGTTTTAAGTCCTTACATTCCTTTGTTCATTTAATCATCACAGAATCCTAAGGGTCTGCTCCAGTGTCACCTTACCATGTCATTTAAAACCACAGTGCCTCACCCCACTCCATTTTATTCCCCATCCACAGCCCTTATCACTTTCTGACACACTATATGTTTACTTCATTACTTGTCTGTGTCTCTCCACTAGAATGTTAGCTTCCTAATGTTAAGAATTTGTTTTATGCCCAGCATTTAGAACAATGCTCAGCATATAATAGGCCCTCAATAAATAGTTGATGAATGATTGATAGTACTATTATCCCCATTTCACAGATGAGGAAACTGGGGCCCCAAGTGGTTAAGTACCTTGCTCAGACCATAGCTAGGAAGTGGCAGAAATGGGATACAAACCCAGGCAACTTGGCTCTGAAGACATATAACTACAACAACAGACTGTTAGCCCAAGTACAGCACGACTAGCAAAGGGCAGGCCTGAACTGGGGGTAGTGTATGGAAGGGGTAGATCACAGTATTCAGCTAGTAGGTAGGAAGGAGAAGAAGGCCCTGAGTGGGAGGTCGTAGGCACTGAAGATTAACATCAGCTCTCTGACACGTGTGCTAAGAGTGCTGGTATCAACCTGGTATGAATATAATCACACAGAAACCAACAGATATCTACTGAACCCCTTTTGTGTGCAAAGTACTGAACTAGGGGTTAAGAGAAATATCACAAAGTTTAAAGGAGACACTTGGCACTCAAGGAGCTTATAATCTAATTGTGGAGACAAAGCAGTAGCACATGAAAAATTAAATAGTGAAGTCAATATTATTAAGGGTATCATAAAGTGGCACATGGTTAACGGACAAACCAGGGGCTCAAAGAACAAGTGCTTCACCCTAAACAAGGGGGGAGTCTCTGAGACTTGGTGTGGATGGGGAAGCTTCATGGAGGGAACAAGGCTTCACTGGTCCCAGCAGAGCAGGAGAGCTGGGGAGGTGAACAAGGAGGGTGAGGAAGCAGGAGGAGGGTGGGACAGGAGAACTCCTCGAGCAGAAAGTGCTATGAAGCAAAGTGCTGCAGAGGTGCTGGGCTGGGACTTGCAGCGTAAAAGGAGCTGGTTAGCTGCAGAAGAGACCCTGGACTTGGGAGTGGTAGAGGATGGAGCTGAAGGGTGGAGTAGAGTCAAGTTGTGGAGGATTTTGAAAGCCAGAATGAAAAATGTAATATAGAGCTTATGGATAGATGTCCATCTTGAATTGGGAAGCAACCCAGAGACAGGGAAGGAAAATAGAAGGAGAGTAAAAATGGGCATCCTGCCAGAAAGGGTGTGGAGGCACCAAGGAAAGGCTAAGGAACCTAATAGCTGTGGGCACAGGCTTTAGAGTCAGCCTGAGTTCAAATTCCACTTCTGCCACTTCTGAGTCATGTGAAAGGCCAAGCCACTCAACCTTTCTTGAGACTTATTTCCTCGACTATAAAATGAAAAAACGACAACAACAAAACATTCCATTAGGTAGCTGTGAAGTTAATCTCATAAGATAATATGATAACATAGGTAAAGCACTTAGCACAGTGCTCAGCAAGTGGTAACTTTCAAAAGCCATGGAAGAGATCTGCTAGGGATGCTTGGCTGTCAGTTCCAAGAACCAGAAAGCAAGGCCAGACCATGCTGGCCTCCCCTGGGGTGACCCCTTTCGGCTCCTGCTTTGATGCCCTGGCACTCATTGCTTCCCTCACATATGTAAGTGCACACTCGTATATAAAGCTAAATAAAACTCCTGCAGAAACAGGACAGGAAGCTGAAGAGATATCATAAAGTCTCAGCAGGGATTCCTGTTACCAGGAGAGTGTTGGTTTAACAGGATGTGGAGGGACCAGGGAAACAGATGGCTGAGAAGTAAATGTTATGGAACAATACAGGGAGGCATTGCCCTCCTAGGCTCAGGACAGACAAACCAGTTCTATTATTATAGCTGCTGCTTCTTCTGCTTCTTCTTCATCTTCCTTTTTTTCCCCTATGTACTGTTTGCTCTCCTGCCCCTGAAGGCAGTTTCAGGACTTCAGCAAAATACAACTTAGTACCAGTTCTAATAATTATAGCTCAGATAGTTTAGGGGATTTTGTTTTGTTCTGTCTTCATTTTTTGGCCTGCATTCCTGAATATTTCAGCCTTAACTACGATGGTTGTTTTGACATTGTCAATCAAGGACTCAATGGGCAACAGCTTAAATGCCTTCAATATTACCATCGATTGCTTGATTTTTAAATAGAGTTAATTTCTAAAGTATTTTATTAATTACTCACCAATTAAAGCAAAGCTAGAAATTGCAGCTTCATTTCAAAATATGGCTTGGGGGATACGGTCATGAGAAAACATAAACTATTCTCCTGCCAATTATGCTACAATAATAGAATAAACTAGGTCATGGTGGGCTTCCACTGCAGTTAATTCTTTAATGTGCTAAGTGCCAGGTGTGGCACTAGGTTCTGGACGTACAGTGGTGAACAAGAGAGCATAATCCTCATGGAACTTTCTAGTAAACTTTCACAAAGAGCATTCAGCCCTTTGGATAGCAGGCTGACCTAATTATTCACCCACTTGTTCTTTGAGAAATTGTGATGAATTTGTGAATGCACCATTCACATTCTTCCCCAGCATCCTTTGTGTGTTGGATGTACACATGAACGAAGAAGCAGGCAGGTGTGAATCAGACCAATGTAAACCCAGCGCAGGCCCTGACCTTGCCGCTTAATCTGCCCTCTGTTCTAACCCTCTCCTAACCAGCTGGAGAGAAGCTCCCTAATAAACCACTGTAAAATTACATTCTAAAGTGACTCCTTATTCATGTTTCTGACCCAAATATGTTTCCTATACATCTGTTGGTGTATAGGGCATCTCTACACAAATGGTGCATGGCCCTTCCCATGTTTTGTTTCATTTTCCACTCAAAACAAGCCTGTGAGGCAGATGAGTTAGGCAATGGTATCACATGGATGAGAAGTGACTTCCTCCAGTCTTATAGATGAGGGGAAGTTGGGCAGGCTGGCAGTTCATTCCAGGCCAGGGCTGCCCCCCACCCCAGACCAGTGCCTTCCACACTGACCTCCCACAGTAATCTGGGCTCTAGCTTTACAAAGTGAAGTGCACCTGTACATCAGCAAGTACTGAGCCCCTGTCTGTGTGATGTTCCTTTCTCTGAGCAGGCGCAGAACTCCATTTGTTAAGTCACTGATTCTCAAGGATCCCAAGATCCCCCAAACATGAAGACCCCACGGATGCTCCAGAGAATGGCTCAAGTTCACTACTACAGATGTCTCTGCTCCAAGAGTAAATTCCAATAAGAAAAGAAACAGCTAGTTAATTTCATGCTGAGAAACATTTCTCTCCTCTCTTTCTTGATCTACTTATTTCTCATAATTCTCCTTCTCTGAGCGTCTCCTTTGGGCCTACAAAATGAATCTCCCTGGTGTCCTGGGACAGCACTCAAAAACTATTATATAGCCATAAAGGGGAGGCTCTGGGCCACATGGGAGACACTAACTGTGGCTGAGTCACGTGGGACGGGAAAAGCCCGCCTGGGAAGGCACAGGGATCTCATTTATGATGTAATTGCTGCTCTGCTTGTTTCCATCACTCAAAAAACTATAAGCTCTGTGGGGCAAGTGTGCATCCTTCTCTCCATGTAGCTCCAGTTCAGAGCTTGGTGTATAGTTGGTGATCAATAAATATTTATTGAACATAGGAAAGAAGGCAGGAAGGCAGGAAGAAATGTGTGTGGAGGCACCTAAACTTCTCAGAAGTACGCAAAGAAAATGTGGAGACAGAGCTAAGGTCTGGGTAAGAACGGAGTTTGCACAATTCCCGGGGTTAACGCAGGTGAAACCCCCAGGCCTAAATGTGCTGAAGACACAGGTGTTCCTGCGTTTGGTGTGGGTTGGAGGGCACGGGCGGAAGGGGAGGGCTCAGTCCCACCAGCCTGGGAGCAGCGGTGTGGCAGCAACCCCAGCGGATGCAGGGGTAACGACTGGGGCACAGACCAGCGGTGACCCCCAGATGGACTCCCAGGGCAGAAACACTGAGGGCCAGACCTACCTGTGTTCCTACACAGCACGACTTATGGGAGCCTGTTGTTCATGGAAGCTTCAGGTAAGGCGGCAGCTCTGCCATGGCAGCCACAGATGGGGCACCAACTGGAGGCTTTGCAGGTAGCGACGTCAGTCCTGAAGGGCGGATTTGGCACTTGGGGACCTCAGGGCTGGGCCTGTGCAGGAGTTGTAGCAGCCGGTTACAGACATTAGTTTAAAACACCCTTGACCACTTTTGCAGGACCCTTTCACACTCAACTACCCTGTAAGGGAAGCAGGGCTGTCATCTCCTTTTTACAGATGAGGAAATCGGGGTTCAGTAAGGTTGAATAACTTTCCCAAGGTCTCACAAGCAATAAGGGGTCAAGGTCTGTACTTCAGGGCTTCTGGCCTGTCCTCAACCGTAGCCGCAGAGGCACGGCAGCTGCAATGTTGAAAATGGCCAGCAGAGGGCAGCCTTCACAAAGAGGCTGTCTATTGCCCCTAGGGAGATCAAAGCTACCATCACTGCTGTTGGGACAGACCCACATCATGGATCCCCTAAGATACACTGAGAAGGATATAACATCATCTCCGGTGATTTTCCTGCCCTCCAAAAGCGTATCTAAATCTAAACATGAAACACCAGATAAACTTAAATTCAGGGACAGACTACCAAATAACTGGCTAGTGCCCTTCAAAAATGTCAAGGTCAAGAAAGAAAGGCGAAGGAGCTGTTCCAAATTAAAGGAGACTAAATAGACATGACAACTAAATGCAATACATGGTTGATCTTTGATGGGATTCCTGGCTGGGAAAAAAGTAATAGATGGAAAGGACATTACTGGGACAATTGATGAAATTTGATTTGGACTGTGGTTTAGATAATAGTATTCTGTCAATGTTGAGTTTCCTAAAGTTGGTCATTGTACTGTGTTTATATAGAAGAATGTCCTTGTTCTTAGAAATATTTAGGGGTAAAGGAGCACAAGTCTCTAACTTGCTTTTAAATATTCGGTTGGCCGTAAAGTTTGTTTGGGTTTTTCAGTAAGACGTTACAGAAAAGCCCGAACGAAATTTTTGGCCAACCCATGGTTAAGAAAAAACACAGAGAAAATAACACAATAAAAGAAATGGAGCAAAACGTAAGTGGTAAGTGAATCTGGGTAAAAGGTATATGGAATTTCTATTTATACTATACTTAACTTTGAAATTATATCCACGTAAAAAGTTAACAACAACAAAAAAGAGGTTGTCCTGGTTCTCTAGGGTTTGGGCCTTATGGTAGCCACACGTGATTCCAGGCAGAGAGAGCTCCCTCATTGGGGTTGGGGTGGGGGGAGGATAGAGGGGACTTTTCTCAGTGAAAGTGGCTTTAGCCACTGTGAAGCCCTGACTTTGCCCTGGGCTGGGCAGAGCAGCTGCATACAAAGCTTACCTGATAATAGGACTGCTTGACCTCGAAGATGACCTTTGCAGCCAATGTTCTGAGAAGTGAATGTAATTCACACCTATGCAGGGAGGAAGAACAGTGGACCCAGCTGAATGCAGAATGGAGCTGCAGGCCCACATCTCAGTAGAGGCTGGGGACACAGGGAGTATTCAGGGCCTGTGAAATACAGAAAAAGAGCATAATTTGGGGTGGATGGAACCACCACCTAGAGCCCTGCTGAGGTGATCCTTCTAATGCGTAAGACTGCTAGAATCTGAATGAGCAGAGACAAGTATTAACAGTAAAATGATACAGTGAGGAGCATCCATAAAAAGGACATCACGTAGAAAAAGTCCATGGGAATGAGGGCTCCCTCCTCGACCCGCCCCAGAATTCTGATTCCTTTCGGCCTGGAAAGGGGATTGACAATTTCCATTTCTAATGGGCCGCAGGGTGCTGCCTGGACCGCATTTCGGGTTGCAGGGATGTAGCGGGTGATTGTGTCCTGTCCACCTCGGAGGAGTCACAGCTGTGAGAGACACATGAGAGCCTCAAGCAAAGTATTCCAAGAGGTCCGAAGCGATTGAGGTCACCTCTGGCCGGGCACTAGGGATTAGGCACACACAGTAACAGAAACCGGGTTTCAGAGGCAATGGGGTGGAAGAGGGCCTTCTAGGGAGAAGGAACTGCACAGGAGCAAAGACCAGCCTTGCCCAGTTCACCGTTTGGGTTCCCTGGAGAATAAAGGGCCCAAAGGCAGTGAGAGGTGGGGAGGCTAAGAGCCACGTCAAGAGTTTTAACCATGTTTGGAGCCAATGTGGAGGCAGGGATTTCAAAAGATTGACCGGGCAGAGATATAGAGGGTATACTAGGGGGAGGCTAGAGGCAGGGAAACCAGACAGGAGGTCCCAGCTATAGGCTCCATGAGAGATAAGGGCCTGAGCTAAGGGCACAGCAGTGAGTGTGGAAAACAAGGGGGTTTAAGCATTACAGCTAAGTTGGGGGGTTGAGTTACACAAAGAATCCACTTGTTCTCTTAAGCTTTTGGCCTAGAGTTACCACTGAAATTGATTTGAAGCATTCAAGATTACAAAGTTTTTTTTTTTTTTTTTTAAACAACCTGCTAAATATATATAAAGACAGGGAGAATTGAAAATTAAGTGAGAGCTTCCATGTGAACATCTTCAATAGTCTTCCAGGCAGGAAGTGGGCAGACGGAGACAGTTATGTGCTGATAAATATTTAACAACAAGCTGGGAGTGGAGGAGAGCCCTGATTGGTGGCATCTGTCTATTTCCATGCTGCAAAATCCTCCCACAATGTCTGATTTCAAGCTACCAATATGATGTCAACCAGCTTGCACAATTCCAAAAAATACAATTGTCTCTGGGAGGTGGTATGAGCTGGCTCTAGCACACTCCTGAGTGGAGGCTAATGCCAGGGAATGGATGGAGCCACTAAGGCAAGAGGTGGGTAAGTAGCTACTCAGCACTGGTCCAAGGACACAGCGAGAAGCCCAGGGCGCTGATGGCTTTGAGCAGCTAGCACGTGGCTCTTCCCAAAGAGCGGCAAGTGGGAGAGGTGGGGCTTCTTCCAGGGCCCCCAGTGCCAAGAGGATCATTTCACATGATAGAGGAGAAGGGTGAAGGAAAGAGTCTTATACTAAGAGGAAGCAGAGCCAGCTATGAGTCTGCTACTTAGCAGCCCCGTCTGTGCTTAACTGCCCCAAGCCTCAGTCCTTTGCCTTTAAAATGAGGACGGTATTAACCATGTCACCAGCAGAATGCACAGCCCAGAAGCATCCAACACATGTCAGAGCTTCTCCCTTCCCTCCCCTTCTCGCCTGTCCCATGCTAAAGCATTCCAAGTGTCCCCCCTCCTTACCTTGGGTTTACGCTGGCCCAGGCCCTGTATCTGCCCAGCAGGACCCATCCTTGTCCCCTCAGGACTGTCCCACACACTCGGGGTAGAGCCTGGGAGCCATGTTTGTCAGTCAGTTGCAGAGAGAGAGGCAGAGGGAAGGAAGCTGCTTGTGATCCTGTGGGCTTTCTCCACCCTGCTTTGGTCCCTGATGAGCTGCATTGCCTGCCCTTGGATTCCAGTATGTTTCTGATAATTTTTTCCTTTGGCTTGAAATTGAGATTCTGTTACCTGTAACCCAGAGACCTGAGACACCCTAATTATCTTTCTTTTAAAAATCTGGTGTAGACAAAAGACTGGGAATCAGGTCTGGATTTTGACTTTGGGCAAGTGACATAACCTCCTGGGTCTCGGTTTCTCATCTATACACTGAACAGGTGAACGAAATGAATAGAGTGAATTCCAACTCTCGTGTACAGCTCTATTCTATGTATCTTTATCTGAATATGGGGTATGTTATAGTGAAATGCCTACTCTGTTTCATTATTCACAAGTGAGTTTGTTTTGAAGACCAGAGATCTTCATATCTGGACATCCCTTAGTAACTCCCTAGCTAAGATAATCTGGGCACAAGAGATGGGTGAGAGAGAGCTCAGCTGGCTCAGATACATGGTTGTAGAGGGTCATGGAGCTTGGGGAGGTTGGTGGAACGCCGCTGACTGCTGGTGCTGCCATGGAGAAGGCTGCTTCTGTAGGTAGGCAAGGACCTTATAAACGCATTTTCAAATCAGGCATGACCACCTTGAGTATTCCCCCTCGGAGAGTTTGCCTGTGCCCCAGGAGAAACTTAAGAGATTATTCTTTAAAAGTTATTTTTTAAAATTATGGGTAAAAAACTAATTAGTATGGAAGATATAGATATGTATACATTATAAAGAGTTTGCTTTATACCCCTCTAACTTTTTCATGCCATTATGTTCTACACAGTCTTATAAACTATTTATCTCAGAAATTCCTCATTAAAGATTTTAATTAGTAATATATGCAAATGATTTAAGATCAAATAATACCAGAGACCTTATAATGAAAAACAAGTCACCTGTCCCACCCCTCCCTCCCCACCCACAATCCTGCTCCCCTGAGACAAATTCTAAGCATTTTTTTTTTTTTTTGGATGCGTTGGGTCTTCCTTGCTGCGCGCGGGCTTTCTCTAGTTGTGGCGAGCGAGGGCTACTCATTACGGTGGTTTCTCTTGTTGTGGAGCACGGGCTCTAGGTGCGCGGGCTGCAGTAGTTGCAGCATGCGGGCTGAGTAGTTGTCGCGCACGGGCTTAGTTGTTCCATAGCATGTGGGATCTTCCCGGACCAGGGCTCGAACCCATGTCCCTGGCATTGGCAGGCGGATTATTAACCACTGCGCCACCAGGGAAGTCCAAGCATTTCTACTTAGAATTCATTTGGGGGTTACCTCCCTGTTTCTAAAGAAGAAGCTATTTATTAATTTAGCAAATTCAGTGCTTTCTATTATTTCCTTCTGTAATAGATGAGGCATCAGTTCATTTCTATTCTGCTCCTATCTCCTTGACTGACTCTTCTAAATATAGTTAGATGACTATTTTCAGAGCTTAACCCCAGGTCCCCTCTTCAACTTCAAAGAACACAATTAAGGCCCCACTTCCTGCTCCATCAACTATAGATAGCATCTCTTTACTCTTCACTTCATAAGGTAAGGACAGCACTCCCTCCTTTCCTTCCTCCACCTCCCCACCTCCCCACCTCCGTCAGCCTGTTCCATACTTTACATTTTGTTCTGACAACTTTGTTCTTGTTTATGTTTGTCTAAGGTTGATTCTAAGAGTAGAAGGCCAGAAAATAGTGTTTATTTTATTTTGCCGATGTAAACATAGTTCACAGCAGATCAAAGTAGTGAACTAGGACCACATTTCTTTAAGGGACCAATGTTGCTACTCAACAGAGAATGTTTCTGGAACAAATTTATTTTCTTTTTTTGCATTCCACCCATTTCCTGTATCTTAGCCTCATATCATGTTTTCCGAGCTTTCGATCATGCTATTTTTCTATTGGATCTATTTCTCTCCTTTTTACCTCCTCCCTAAAAACAAAACAAAACAAAACAAGAAGCCTCTCCCTGCAGTTCCCTGTCTTCCTGCCCTTGTTTTCTCTGGGTCTGCAGCCCAGTTGCCATTATTGCAGTTTCCCTTCGCTGCTTTCAATGATCAGAGTCACTCTTTTCAATACCCTGATATCTTCCTCTTTCTTAGTTTACACTCTCATTTTGCTGGAATATGTCCTTGGGTCACTCCTGAGGATAAACTATACAGAGGTAAAATTTACAGTAATTTCCTACTGCAAATGCCTTAATTCTGCTTTTTCACTTGATTAATAAATTGGCTGTGTATAAAATTCCAGGTCAAACCTCATATCTCTCAAAGTAGAATCTGGTATTTTCTTCTCTGGAATCTTGTAGTATCGGCTCTTTATTCTTGTATTGAGAGTTTTCGGTGATCATGTCCAGGTGTGGATCTTTTCTCACTCGTTGTGCTGGGCCTCCATGGGCCCTAATGTTCAAAGACACATGCCCTTCTTCATTCTGGAGAATTATTTACCATCTTTCTTTTATAACTTCCTTCCTTTTGTTTTAACATTTTCTCTTTTGGGGATTCCTGTTATTTAGATCCCAAACCTCTAGATCATCCCTTTATGTCTTTTGTATTTTCTGTCATGCATTTTTTGTTTTAAAATCTTAAAATCTATACCTGGGAGATTTCTTCAACTTCATCATCTAACATTATTATTATTATTTTGGCAAGTATATTTTTAATTTCAAAGAACTATTTCTTGTTCTCTGTTTTTTCTCATAGCACCCTTTTCTTGTTTTACCAGTGATGTATTTTCCCATTTGTCTCTGAGGTTTTTGAAAGTTTTTCTTTTGTTTGTTTATTTAATCCTCTCCTGCTCCATGAATTGTCTCTATTTCCTCTAGAATCATGTTTGCTTGTTGGTGGTTGTTGTTGTTTGTACTTTTTCCTATCGCCAATTTTCCTCTGTATCTGTTTACTCTCGGTTTTTCATTTCTATTAAAGATTGAGGTTGAGGAAATAGGAGGCTGATGGGAAGTTTGAAGAGCATGGGCAGAGTCTCTCAGGCTCCTTTCCAGGGAAAGTTGGCAGGAAGCTAGTTTTTTTGTTCTTGTTAAGGGTTCCTAAAGACGGGAATGCCGAAGGCTCCACTCTGAACTTCCAAACTCCATATTGGCTAACTTAATTTTCCCCAGGTGGTCCGTACAATTTCTTCAGAAAGGAGCCCTCTAATGTTTGACCTAGAGAAAGTGACTGGCACCTAATGTCTAATCTGGGCAAACAGAGGTATTGGCTGCTGGCTATATAGAACTTCAGTGGTTTTCAGCCCATTTTCCCTTCCTGCTTTCTGGGATCCTTTTCATTTCCAGGCTGAGGCATCTCTCAGTGTCTGGACAGACTTGAGCCCTCATTGCCTGCAGCCCGTCCACCTGTTGTATTCATCAGTATTCACCCAGCTCTTTCTGTTTCCAAGGAATTTGTTGAAACTTCTGTCTGCTGACGACCCCTTTCCTGCTTTCTTCTTTACTGTCGGTTTATGCCATTTTAATCCCTTTATTGTTATTTTAATGGCGGAGTCGCAGAAGATAAATACATATGCTAAGTCCTTAACCTGAACTAGAAGCCTGAAATAGCCATTTCAATAGCTGTGTGGTACTCCATAGCAGGGCTGTACCTTAAATTGTAGCAAATGTGTAAACAATGTTGTGATGAAGATCCAGGTAGCTAAATCTTTACGTACATCCATGATTATTTATTTAGAATACATTGTGAGAATAATTACTGCATCAAAATGGAAGCACCTATTTTTTTTTTTTAAATAAAATTAAACATACATTTACCTTAGAATGCAGCAATTCCAAGCCTAGGTCTTTACCCAGAAGAAATGAAAACATATTCTCACACAAAGACTTGTACACAAGTGTTCCTAACGACTTTATTCTATGTAAGATGGCCCCAAACTGGAAACAACTCAGATGTCCATCAACTGCTGAATGGATAAACAAATTGTTATATACAATAGAATACCATTCATAAATGAAAGGGAACAAACGATTGATACCATCACAACATGAATGAATCTGAAACATGCTGAAGGAAAGAAGCTAGATACAAAAGAGAAAATAATGTATTATTCTTCTAATTTATATGAAATCTAGAATAGGCAAAAATAATCTATAATGGTAGAAAGCAGATTAATGGTTGCCTGGGACAGGGGTGAGGGGACAGGAAATCTTTTTCGGGTGATTTAAATGTTCTATATCCTGACTGAGGTGGTGTTTGGAGGGTATATATTTTTATCAAAACTCACCAAACCAAAGCATATGCTTAAAATAGGTGCATTTTTATATGCAAATTATACTTTCATAATGATAGTTTCCAAAGGAAAATATTACATGTATTTCTAAATAATCCTTACAGGTTTTTTTTCTCATTATATTTGTTAGTATTTCTTATTATGTTTTCTTAATACGTTGCCATTACCTAAAGTAAAAAAGTAAAAAGAAACTTTTTACAGACATTTATTTTAGAAAGGGAAATTTCATCGTAATATCATACTGCCTTTACTTCCACTGCACCCCAACTTACAACCACAGTGATCAGTTGGGTGTTTCCTTTTCCAGATTATCTGATAAATACACCAGCAGAGAGCTACATGGACACTTTTTATAGAAATAGGATAATATAGACATATTCTTACAACTTGCATATAACATTTTCCAGCTTTTGTCTGATGCAAAGGGCCCATCTGCTTTCCCCTGTAGTGACTAGAAAGCGCCCTGCACATAACAGGCCTTCACATGTTAGATTCCATGTCTTCATTTGCTTCAAGAGAAAATATTTTAACAACATGTTCAGTTACCTTTTTTTTTTTTTTTTACTAAAATCACATACTCTCCAACTTTTAGCTTAAGTTCTTGCAGCCTAAATTCTTTCTACTACTGGAGGGTAGGCACTTCTAGGTGGGGTCCTGGGTGGTGGTCAGGACTGAGAAAGAGAAGTGTTGTGGATTAAGAGCGGGGTTATAGGAGGGTTTGTGGGAGGAATGGTAAAGGTCTCTGCCAGCGGAAGAAGCTCTGTTACACAGCCGTCTCTGACCTTATTTCATTTTAAGTTTTCACCCGCAACCTGTGTACGATGCCCCCTTCCCTCCACCTCTTCAAGCGGAATGCCAAGCCCACTATATCCAGTCCCTGAGGATGCAGAGCCACTGCCTGAAACACCTGCTTCTTCCCCTGACAAAGCCATGGGCTGCTTAAATGTTAATCCATGAGCACTTTCCCAAGAAATAAACTCCAAGAATGTGTCTGAAAGGGTTACATGGGAGGTGAGTGGACTATAGGTTTCTAAATTGGTACAAAAGAATCATCTGGAAAGTGGTTGAAAATGCAGCTTCCCAGACCCCTGTCTATGAAAGTTGGTTGTGGGGAGTAGTGTGTGGGGTGCTTACCGTAGAAGCCAGTTTGAGGAGCACTGGCTTAGATGGTAAATAAGAATGCTCAGTCTTCAAACTTGAAAAGGATGTGGACTGATTACACACCCAGATGTGGAAGGGTTACAACTCCCTCCTCAGCCTGGCACTGAATTAAAGCTCAGATGGTCCATTCCCCTCCATTACTTGTCTCAGTGGGTCCTGTCTCAGCCTGGGAAATCAGGAAGAAAAACACCTTTTCCTTTTGACCTAAAAATTGCATTCCTGTGCTTCAGGAGTTCCTGAGTTGGCCTTGGGCCTCTTTCTTCACCCTTCTAGGAATGTCTCTGGCTTAAAATTTTAATTTTTGGCCCTGTTCCAGTTATCTATTGCTATATAAAAAACCACCCCAAATTTATTTTTTTAAAAAAAGGGGACTTCCCTGGTGGTGCAGTGGTTAAGAATCCGCCTGCCAATGCAGGGGACATGGGTTTGAGCCCTGGTCCGGGAAGATCCCACGTGCTATGGAGCAACTAAGCCCGTGCGCCACAACTACTGAGCCTGCGCTCTAGAGCCCGCGAGCCACAACTACTGAAGCCTGCGCACCTAAAGCCCGTGCTCCGCAACAAGAGAAGCCACCGCAGTGAGAAGCCCACGCGCACCAACAGACCCAACGCAGCCAATAAATAAATACATTATTTATTAAAAAACAAAAACCACCCAAAGCTTAGTGACTTAAAAGAATAGTATCAACTTGTTTTGCTTATGAATCTGCAATTCAGGCAGGCCTGAGCAGACCATGTCTGCTCGACATGGTCTCAGCTGGGGCTGCTCAGATGGGAGCTGGGGGACCCACTTGGAGATGGCAAGTTGGAGCTGGCTCTGGCAGGGAGCCCAGCTGGGTGTGTGGGCTTGTTCCTCTCAACATGGGTCTCTCCACAGGCTGCTTGAGCTCCCTCATAGCATGGAGCCTGGGCTACAGAAGTGAGCACCCCAGAGAGCACGGCAGGATTGCATGGTGTTTTTGTGACCTATCTTCAGAAGCCACATAGTGTCACTTCCACCGTACTATGGCTTCAAGAAATCATAAAGTCCTTCTCATGCTCAAGGGGAGGGAAAGTAGCCTCCACCACTTGATGAAAGGAGTGTCAAGGTTACATAATAAAAATAGCAGGTGGGATAGGAGATATTATTGCTGTCGTCTTTGGAAAATACAGTTTGTCAGTAGACTCTGATCTATTGTTTTTATTAGGTATATAGGTTTTTCTGATGCATATCCACTACTTAATTACAGTTATTTCTATTCTACCTCATTTTATCCTCTTTACAACCCTGTAAGGCAGTTATATCCCTTTTGGCACATCCAAATACTACTCATATGTATAACTGGTTTAGCTGGCACGTTTTTTTAAAATTGTGATTCCTTATGTGAAAAAATTATGTAAGTATCTGAATTTCTGGCTTTTCCTCACCATCAGAAGGTTGAATACATCGAGACCAGGCTCTCCTCTTCTCAGCAGTGGGCTGGAGCTGAGTAGTGGTGGTGTCCTTAATGAAGGCCTGTCCTCAACCCATTTGCCACAGTCCTCACCACTCCTTGTTACCCTTCACCCATTACACTTTATGCCTCACAAGCATTTGATTCTGAGGCTTTCTGCTTTAGAAACATAGACCCAGGTTCTACCATAGAAAAGTAACAAATAATAGCAATACTTTTTTTTTTTTTTTGAGTTTTCAAAGCACTTTCTATAGAGAGCTCCTTTTGGGGGAGAGTCTTTCTTTTTAAATCTGATCACTCTTTGGGAGAAGCCGGCAGATCACTGTTTCTTGTTTGAAGGGCATTTGCAGCTCTGCTCATTTGAAGAACAGACCTGAGTGACCTGCCCCAGTTCCCAGAACAGTCCTGCTGCTCAGTTCCAACCCCAGTCCCCCCAGGCTGGCCCTTCTGGGAATCTCCATGACTGAGCACAATTCTCCTTGAGACCTCGAGTTTGCTGTCTGCACTGCTTGATAAATGCTGGATCCCCATAACATGGAATTCTCAAGAGGGATAAGGGAAGCTCATACAGGGAGTACCAATGTCAAAGTTTTCCAACATCACAACCTCACCCAGAGCCAAGTCTGCACACAAAGACCTTCTCTCTGGAAGATAAGTGTCCAGTGTTCACACCACAGTTCAGGACCAGATCTGAATATTCTTAATGGCTCAGAGGCACAAAGCTCACTTTGTCCTTTCAAGGGCATTTGGTTTTGTTTCCAAAATGTCAACAGATAACTGTAAGTGTTGATTAAACAACCAGATGAGCACGGCCTAGGGAGAGCATTCCACGCACAGACTTCCTCTGGCCCTTCCTTTGGCTGTGCCCATGCTATGTAATCAGGACACCTTCCCCTCTGGGGCTTGAGCTGTTCTTCAGCTCTTTAACGCTGGGAAGAACTGCTCACCCTCAGCACAGCAGATGCCTAAGAGTAGGAAGGTCTGTGGTTTCACCATCTATCAGAGTGGGCTCAGCCACTTGTGCTCCCCACGGCCCCTAATCCATCACATTCCCCAACCCCCTCCCCATCAGTAACCATGATCCTAAATTTTATGTTATCATTCATTTGCTCTTCATTATAGTTTCCTACCGTCTATTTTAGAAATCTATTGCTGTTTAAAAAACCACCACAAAACTTAGTGGTATGAAAGAGTAACAACCGTTCTTCCCTCCCGTATCTGCAATGTGGGCAGGATCCTCACCTCAGCCTCACTCAGCATCAGCTGGGGCGGGTCAGCTGGGGGCTTCTATGTATTTCTAAGATGACTCACGTACCAGCTGGCTGTTGGAGCTGGCCTGAGGCCTGGGCCTTGGTTCTTCCTCCTATGACCTGTCCGCGTGGCCTGGGCTTCCTCACAGCAGGTTGAACACCCCAAGAGAGAGAACCAGAGGGAAGCTGTACGGCCTTTGGTGACCTAGCCTCAGAAGCCACATAGCGTCTGTTAGTTGAAGCAGCCACAAAGCCCCACCAGGTTCAAGGGGACGGATCACTGCCTCCACCTCTTTTTTTTTTTTTAATTTTTTTCAATTAATTAATTTATTTTTGGCCATGTTGGGTCTTCGTTGCTGCGTGTGGGCTTTCTCTAGTTGCGGCGAGCGGGGCTACTCTTCGTTGTGGTGTGCGGGCTTCTCATTGTGGTGGCTTCTCTTGTTGCAGAGCATGGGCTGTAGGTGCGCGGGCTTCAGTAGTTGCGGCGTGTGGGCTCAGTAGTTGTGGCTTGCAGGCCCTAGAGCACAGGCTCAGTAGTTGTGGTGCACGGGCTTAGTTGCTCCTTGGCATGTGGGATCTTCCCGGACCAGGGCTCGAACTCGTGTCCCCTGCATTGGCAGGTGGATTCCTAACCACTGTGCCACCAGGGAATTCCCTGCCTCCACCTCTTGATGGCCAAGTGGCCAGGTTCTGGAAGAACAGGTGGGACCAGAGATGCCGTTGCAGCCATCTTGTGGGAGTGCAGTCTACCACACTGCCTATGTAGGTACCCCTAGCTAGTATACTATTTAATTCTGCATGTTTTAAACTTTATAGACACATTCACACTAAACATATTCTCTTACAACTTTGTTTTCCCCAACATTCATGAGAGTCATTTATTGTTGAGAGAACTTTATTCATTTTAGAACTGTGTAATATCTCATTGCACTTATTTACCACAATTTAGTTGTCCATTCTTTTGTTGGATATAAACGTCATTTCCAGTCTTTGTGTGTGTGTGTGTGTGTGTGTGTGCTTATGCTTTTTGCTATTTTGTACAGTGCTGCTATGAACATTTTTGTAGAACTCTGTTAGTGCACAGGAGCTTAGGGCAGTGGGTCTCAACCGGGGCTGATGTTTTAGCAATGTCAGGAGCACTCAGCAAATGTTCCAGACATTTTTGGTTTCCATGACTGTGGTGGGGAGCATTGCTTCTGGCATCTAGTGGGCAGAGGCCAGGGATGCTGCTAAATATCCTGCAATGCACAGAGCAGCCCCTTAGAACAAGAATTATGTGGTCCAAGATGTCAGTTGTGCTGAGGTTGAGAAACCCTAGCTTAGGGTAAGAGTGGAATTCCTAGGTGATAGGGTATTTATAGTTTCAACTTTACTATATGATATTAAGTAGGTTTCCCAAGTGGTTAAACTAATTTACACTCTGCCAGAGTGGAATATTCCACATCCTTTAATATTGTCAGTCTTCTTAGTTTTTGCTATTTCATGTGTTTTGCCCTTTCTTTTTAAATAGAATTGATTTGTAAGAGTTCTTTATATATTCTGCATATCAGCCCTTTGTTGGTTGTATATGTTGCAAATACCTTCTTCCAGTTTGTGGCCTGTCTTGTCACTTCTTCATGGTTCTTCTGATGAACAGAAGTGCTTAAGGGTTACAGTTAAATTTATCAAGCTTATACTAGCCTTTAGGTTTGTGACTTAGGGGTATTATTTAAGACAGCCTGTCCTACCCTGAGGTCCTCACCGCCTTCCAAGCCTGGGAGCCCGTTGGAATCTCACCTCTTTGAGTTGGTACCTCCTGGAACATGGTGTTCCTCTTGCTGACCCCAGAGGACGCTGTCCCTTCTCATCTTCTGGCGTGATTGCTGGGTACTTAAGAGAACTGGCCTTTGGCACTGATTTCCTGACAGACGGCACTTTCTCTGAGGGACTGGACTCCTTCCATGACCTCTCTGTCGCTCTCCCCCCAGGACTGGACTCTGCTGTCTAGGGACTGGCCTGAAAATGAACTGACTTCTCTGGAACCACACTGCCCCACCAGTGTCAGCACAGCTAAAAATGCCCCTTAGATATCAGCCTTGGTAGGACTGAGCCCCAATTTTCTATAGTACATGGCTAGTTTCATCTGGACCCATCTGGGAAACATTCCTCTAGGGCCTGGATCAATAACAGTGGAGCTGAGGATGCAGAGTGGTACCCAGGAACACTGCTGCTCCCAGGAGGGGAGTCCCAAGATGAGCCTGTCTGCTCTGACCATGCACCTTCAAGTCAGGCCTGCCTGCCCAGTGCCCCTCAAAGCTGACCAGAGTTGAAGGATGGCCTTGGAACTCTCTGCTCCGTCCATCCATCCGTGCATTTTGGGTATTTTTTTTTTAATTTTTATTTTATATTAGCGTATAGTTGACTTAAAATGTCATGTCAGTTTTAGGTGTACAGCAAAGTGATTCAGTTATACATATGCTTGTATCTATTCTGTCTCAAATTCTTTTCCCATTTAGGTTATTACAGAATATTGAGCAGAGTTCCTTGTGCTATACAGTAGGACCTTGTTGGTTATCTATTTTAAATATAGTAGTGTGTACATGTCAATCCCAAATTCCCAGTCTATCCCTCCCCCTCCACCCTTCCCCCATGGTAACCATAAGTTCGTTCCCTAAGTCTGTGAGTTTCTGTTTTGTAAATAAGTTAATTTGTATCATTTTTTTTAAAGATTCCACATACTGTATAAATGATATCATATGATATTTGTCTTTCTCTGTCTGACTTACTTCACCTAGTATGATAATCTCCAGGTCCATCCATGTTGCTGCAAATGGCATTATTTCATTCTTTTTAATGGCTGAGTAATATTCCATTGTATATATGTACCACATTTTCTTTATACATTCATCTGTTGATGGACATTTCAGTTGCTTCCATGTCTTGGCTATTGTAAACAGCACTGTAGGGAACATTGGGGTGCATGTATCCTTTCAAACCATGTTTTTCTCAGGGTATATGCCCAGGAGTGGGTTTGCTGGATCATATGGTAGCTTTATTTTTAGTTTCTTAAGGAATCTCCATACTGTTCTCCATAGTGGCTGCACCAATTTACATTCCCACCAACAGTGTAGGAGGGTTCACTTTTCTCCATATCCACTCCAGCATTTATTGTTTGTAGACTTTTTGATGATGGCCATTCTGATTGGTGATATCTCATTGTAGTTTTGATTAATAATTAGTGCTGCTGGGCTTCCCTGGTGGTGCAGTGGTTAAGAATCCACCTGCTAATGTAGGGGACACGGGTTCGAGCCCTGGTCCAGGAAGATCCCACATGCCGCGGAGCAACTAAGCCCATGCACCACAACTACTGAGCCCGCGTGCTGCAACTGCTGAAGCCTGCGCACCTAGAGCCCATGCTCCACAGCAAGAGAAGCCACCACAATGAGAAGCCCGCACACCACAACTAAGAGTAGACCCCGCTCGCCACAACTAGAGAAAGCCTGTGCACAGCAATGAAGACCCAACACAGCCAAAAATAAATAAACAAAATAAATAAATTTAAAAAAAATTAGTGATATTGAACATCTTGTCATGTGCCTCTTGGCCATATGCATGTGTTCTTTAGAGAAATGTCTATTTAGGTCTTCTGCCCATTTTTTGATTGGTTTGTTTGTTTTTTTGATATTGAGCCACATGAGCTGTTTGTAAATTTTGGAGATTAATCCCTGTCAGTTGCATCATTTGCAAATATTTTCTCCCGTTCTGTGGATTGTCTTTTCATTTTGTTTATGGTTTCCTTTGTTGTGCAGAAGCTTTTGAGTTTAATTAGGTCCCATTTATTTATCTTTGCTTTTATTTCCATTACTCTAGGAGACAGATCAAAAAAGATCTTGCTGCAATTTATGTCAAAGAGTGTTCTGCCTATGTTTTCCTCTGTTTTATAGTATCTGGTCTTACGTTTAGGTCTTTAATCCATTTTGAGTGTATTTTTGTGTATGGTGTTAAAGAATGTTCTAATTTCATTTTTTTTTTTTTTAATTTTGCATATTGTAGCCAAACTGATCTTTCTTTTTTTTTTTTTTTTTTAACTTTTTTTTTTTTAATTATTTATTTATTTTTTTTTATTTTTGACTGTGTTGAGTCTTCGTTTCTGTGCGAGGGCTTTCTCTAGTTGCGGCAAGCGGGGGCCACTCTTCATCGCGGTGCGCGGGCCTCTCACTATCGTGGCCTCTCTTGTTGTGGAGCACAGGCTCCAGACGCGCAGGCTCAGTAATTGTGGCTCACGGGCCTAGTTGCTCCGTGGCATGTGGGATCTTCCCAGACCAGGGCTCGAACCCGTGTGCCCTGCATTGGCAGGCAGACTCTCAACCACTGCGCCACCAGGGAGGCCCCTCTAATTTCATTTTTTTATGTGTAGCTGTGTAGTTTTCCCAGCACCACTTATTGAAGAGGCTGTCTTTTCTCCACTGTATAGTCTTGGTTTCTTTGTCATAGATTAATTGACCATAGGTGCATGAGTTTATTTCTGGGCTTTCTGTCCTGTTCCATTGATCTATATTTCTGTTTTTGTGCCAGTACCATACTGTTTTGATTACTGTAGCTTTGTAGTATAGTCTGAAGTCATGGAGCTTGATTTCTCCAGCTCCATTTTTCTTTCCCAAGATTGCTTTGGCTATTCAGGGTCTTTTGTGTTTCCATACAAATTTTGAGATTTTTTTTGTTCTAGTTCTGTGAAAAATGCCATTGGTAATTTGATAAGGATTGCAATCTGTAGATTGCCTTGGGTAGTACAGTCATTATGACAATATTGATTCTTCCAATCCAAGAACATGCTATATCTTTCCCATCTATCCATTTTGGACTTAACCTGGACTTGACTTTGCTTCCCTTCCCTTCCAGTTCCACTCATGACCTGACCTTTGGTGCCCCTCCCTCCTAGATCTTCCCACCTTTCACTTCACATTGGTCTGGGTTTTTCTGGCTTTGACACTCAGCACTTTGTAAGGGCTTTAGGTGAAACTCACCTTTTGGCTCCAGCAGCTCCCATCTGCCCCAGAAAAGGCACCTCATCCTGGTTCAAGCTTCCTTGACCCAAACCTATGGATTTATATAAAGTTGAAGAGACAGATTTCCTGGTGTCCAGTATGAATAATTGCCAGGTCAGGGAGAAGATAAATCTTAAGGTGGGGAACAAAGGTGAAAGCCAGAGTCAAAACAGCCAAACAGCAGGAAGATGTAGGAGGATGGATAGGTAGAGTGAGGGGACTTGAGACCCAGACATGTGTATGATGGAGAGCTAGCATGGGGCATTCACGTGTACTAGTTCAAAGCATAATCTCTGTAGACAGAAGGGGAATCTCCTAGCCTTACTTGTTGTGTGATCTCTGGCAGATTATCCTCCCAGAGCCCTGTTTTCATCATCTGTAAAGTGGGGAGGGCATAACTTGCATGATATATGAGGACTAAATGATAATAAGTATGTAAACCATTTTCATAGTATTTGGCATAAAGTGTTCAGAATGGCAGCTGTTGTTATCACTATTAGTCCATGAACAAAACACCAGTTGCCAAGTTCCTTTATGGGTGTATTGGCACAGACCGGGGGTCAGCAAACTGTGGCCCATTGGCCAAGTCCTGTTCACTGGATGTTTCTAAATAGTCCTTGAGCTAAGAATGGTTTCTACATTTGTAAATGGCTGAAAAAAAATTAAAAGTAATATTTTGTGATGTGTAAAAATGAAATTCAAATTTCAGTGTCCATGAATAAAGTTGTACTGGAGCATAGCTATGCTATTTCTTTTTTACTATCTTACTTTTGACCTCCTTACAGAAAGTTTGCTGACCCCTGTTATAGACCCACCAGACTAGGAGAAAATTAGTCAGTCAGCTGAACCTTGCAGAACTGGTCTATCTTCTCTACTCCATGGCTCTGCACATGCTGGTTACCTCTCTTTTCCCACCAGCCCTCCTCTGGGCCCCCAGATTACCTTTTGGTGAAGCCAGCCTCAGTTGATCCAATGTACCGATGTCTAGATTTCAAAAAAATGGGCCTGATTCATTGCAGGATCATACCAGGGAGCCAGGACAGAACTGTATTGAGATCAAAATGAAATAAGATGTGCAAAAGTGCTCTGAAAAGTCAATGGATGTTATTATTCAGCAAACAATGGTTAAGTGATATTCAATGAGGTTTCAATATATTTTATTATTTTTTGTACATTTAGTAATATGTATCTTTAAACAAAAATATTTTATTAACCAGAATGTTCTCATTCTTGACCAGACCAAGTAAGTTTTTTTTTTAATTTTTTTTGGGATAAATTTATTTATATTTATTTTGGCCGCATTGGGTCTTCATTGCTGCACGCGGGTCTTCTCTAGCTGTGGCGAGCAGGGGCTACTGTTCGTTGCTGTGCGCGGGCTTCTCATTGCGGTGGTTTCTCGTTGCGGAGCACAGGCTCCAGGCGCGCGGGCTCCAGTAGTTGTGGCCCACGGGCTTAGTGGCTCCACGGCACATGGGATCTTCCCTGACCAGAGATGGAACCCGTGTCCCCTGCATTGGCAGGTGTATTCTTAACCACTGCACCACCAGAGAAGTCCCCCAAGTAAGTTTTTAAACCAAATGAAATCACCCATAAAGCATGTCAAATTCACCCTCACAGTGAAGTTTTGAGCTTCCCAGCCCTGTTTCTAGAGAAAATCCTGGCTCCCGCCATCTTGGCTTTGCTTCCTATTCACCTGGCTCCATTTTGTTTTCCAGTCTCTGTGCTTGTGTTTTGGATCACTGGATGGCCATGAGTGACTGAGTAGAGAGCAGATAGAAGTCATTGCATTTGAAAAAGCCAAAGAATTGTGAGACCAGGGTTTTAAGAGAATCATGAGCCAGATTTTGACATTTCCCCAGGTGATGGTGAGGGCTGGAGTGGAAGGAACATTCTGAGTCAATCCCTTAATAATGATTATGGGAGACCCAGGAAAGTAGAGGGGAGAAGAGATGGATGGCATGAAAATCAAAGTGTTACAGAAAGGGGACTCCTTCCAGGACCCGAGAGTGAGCACTTGTCTAACACTCGGATATGAATTGTCTGAGGAGACATATGTGATGACAAAGCTAGAGACTTCATTGGGAAGGGGTGACCAAGTGGAGAGCAGGAGGGTAAGGGGACCCAGGAGGCCTGCTCTGCCACATGGCTCACAGTCTCAGGTTTTACGGTAGTGGGGTTGGTTTCTGCGTTGTCTCGGGCCAATCATTCTGCCTCAGGGTCCCTCCTGGTGGCACACGCATCACTCAGCCAAGATGGATTCCAGCGAGGAGGATTCTGGGAGGTTGGTAGGACCTATGGACTGGTGTCTCCTCTCTCCTTTTGACCTTTCCCAAATTATTCCGGTTGGTGGTAGCTTGTTACTTCCTCATTCCTTACCAGGACCTCCTGTCACAAGATAACTCATGCAAATGGTTACTGTGGTACCTGGCCAGGGTGGGCAGTTTCAGTCAGTGGTTCCCCTAACAAAAGCTCGTTTCTATAAAGGAGGGGACAAGCAAAGCACTGGGGGACTTGGACAGGAAGTAGGAGAATGGGCAGCCTTCCCTGGAGAAGGTGGTAAAGGAGGGCTGAGAAGCCCTAACAGAGGAGTGGAGGAGCACTTGGAGGAAAGGCTGAGGTCTGGGGTGTTGTCTGTCTCTCGTGGGGCCCCAGAGGTCACCCTGGGGAAGGATGGGAGGGAATCCCAGGAGCAGAGGGAGAAGGGGTCAGCGGGAAGGACGGTGAAACAAGGCAGGGCTGAGGGTAAGGAACCGTGTCCTGAGGGGTTCGCATTTCAGGTGGAGGCCAAGGGCAACAGGAACATGAGTCACCCCAGGACTAGCTGGCCCCAGATTCAAGATGAAATGCTGGGGGAGGGTTGTTCTCTTCCTAGATGCAGGAGGGGGGGAGGGGTGGGCATGAGAGGCCTGATGTCACTGCAAGGATGGGAAGGGGCTACTGTGGCTGCCATAAGCCATTCCCAGGGCCGAAAGTGCTTTAGCAAAGTGCCTGTACCCAGGAGTACGTGTGTTGCTGACTGCATCCTCATTTCCTGAACAACTTAAATGCTAGGCAGTTACTTACAAGCGCTAAAGGAAGAGGCTCGGGTTTCTAATGACATTCTATCAACATGACTAATGCTGCCCTGGGACGCCTTTCCCCTCGGTTTGTGTGAGACTCACTTTCTTTTTCATCCAGATTCCTCTCAAAGAGGGGTCTTCTCTGACCCCTATGCCCAAACAGCCCTTCATATCGCTTGCTAATTGTCGTACCCTGTTTTATTTTCTTCATGCCACTTACGTCCGCCTGACACCTTCTATATTTGTTTAATAGTTAACTGTCATCTCCAATAGAATGTAAGCCCTCTGAGGTCAAGGGCTTTCTTTTGTTCTCTGCCCTCTTCCTCAGTGCTCAGAGCAGAGCTCAGTAAATATTTGTGAACAAATGGATGGATGAATGGGGATGGTGAGCACAGGCAGCCTGGCCTTCTGGCCATACACAGGCCCTGAGGGATTTCATCTCCCAGTTAGAAGTTGTGGCCACTTTGTTGATTCTGTTAACCCCTGGGTAGTCTCTCCACACCCCGCCTCCTATACAAGAATGAATTGCCTGAAATTCAGTGCCCACGCTGTCTCTCTCAAAGTTTTACACAATTAAATCTGACTGCTAGAAACTCAGCCGCTGGCTTTGACCACTCCTTCCCCCCGTCTTGTCCTTCCCCCTTAACTACTTTATCTCATGTTGGCCAAGAGATATATTAGTGTCAGGAAATTGGAACCCTACCATGATCCGTTACCAAGACCTGTGGTTTTCAATAACTAAGACAGACACCCTCCTCTCCCCCAAGAGCCCAGGTTGCGGGGAGCACTGATAACTGAACACGTGATTCTATGGTAGCATAAGGACAACAGGGGAGGAGCTACCTTCAGAAAGGCTCCCCTTGAGGAATGATATCTGAATATTAAGCTGAGGGCTGGATAGGAGTTAACTGAGCAAGGAAGGGTTGGGTAAAAGTGTGTCTCAGGGCAAGTCGCGGAGACTAGAAAAGTGGGGCCTGGTGGAGGAACCGGAAGGGCCAGGTGCCTAGAAACGGAGCAGGAGGTGGGAGCTGTGGGTAAAGCTAGAGCTGTGACAAGAGACAAGCAGATCGGAATCCCAGCTCCCACACTACTAGCTGTGTGACCCTGGGAAAGTTAATGATCCCATGGAAGGATCAGTTTCCTGATGAAAGAGAATAGTAGTCTCTAGGGTAGCTTTGAGGATGACGCAATATAGGTCAAATGCTTAACAAAGTGTCTGCCACACTAACTACTCATTGTATGTTGTGCTCTTGTGCTAACTAGTCGTGCACTAGTAGTGCACCAGCACATGGTGCGTGTTCAACAGACATGTGAATGTACCGCAGGGTCCTAGAGGTAGCAGTTCTCTCTCCAGCCACCCGACTCTTCACCACCAAGAAACCCATTCCTCTTGGTAGAGGCTCAGCCCTTTCCCCAGCCCCCGTTGGTAGCAGTTAACAGTGTATCCCTCCAGAAAAATAAGTGCCTTTACCCGCATGTATAGCTCTATACAGATCTGTTTTTCCATAATCTAGCACCTTTCAATTTTATGCCCATGTGATTGTATTATAACAGTTATTTTTAACCTTGCTTTTTTTAGTATATAAAATTATTTATTTATTTATTTATTTCTGGCTGCGTTGGGTCTTCGTTGTTGCACACGGGCTTTCTCTAGTTGTGGCGAGCGGGGGCTACTCTTCGTTCTGGTGCGCAGGCTTCTCATTGCAGTGGCTTCTCTTGTTGCAGAGCACAGGCTCTAGGCGCGCGCGCTCAGTAGTTGTGGCTCGCGGGCTCTAGGGCGCAGGCTCAGTAGTTGTGGGGTGCAGGCTTAGTTGCTCCGAGGTATGTGGGATCTTCCCGGACCAGGGTTCAAACTCGTGTCCCCTGCATTGGCAGGCGGGTTCTTAACCACTGCACCACCAGGGAAGTCCTAACCTTGCTTTTTAAATTTAATTTATCTTAAAGGATGTGTCACAACAATACATTCAGATAGTTTTTATTCTTGTAAACATCTGCATAATCTTCCATTAGATGGATGTACCATAATTTAACTAGTCTTCTACCGATTGACATTTAGGTTATTTCCAGGTTTTCTTTTTTCTATTACAAATCAGGTTGCAATAAACATCCTTGAACATATACATGCTACATTTTTGTGACATGGTAAACTTATATAGGTGAAGTTGCTGGGCTAAAGGGTGTTTGCATTTAAAACCTAGAGAGCTTCATGGCTCCATCCACTTTCAAGATGCTCAGAGGGAGCTGGGCTGCAGTGCTAGACACACAATCCTTTCTGAGTAGCGTCCAGCCAATCAAGATTGGAAGCTCAGATGTAACACCCTCTGTTTTTCCGCAAGATTACAGCAGTCTAGATTGAAAACTGTTCTTATGAATGGGTGTGTGTGGAGATATATATACATACATATATATATAGATACAGATATAGATATATAGATATATATACACACACACACACACACACACATATATAAAATGCTAAATCCAAGAAGTTTCACAGGCCAAATTGCATTCACAGATGCATTTTTGGGAAATGGGTACAAGAATCGGATGAAGCATCTATTCTCTGTCTTGTTTTAGTAGTTGGAGGATGAATGTTCTTGAAACATGAGTACTGAAACGGGATTGGATGTGTGGCAGGGTTGCTGAGGAGAGCCTGGTGACACGGGGTGGGATGCTATGACTACAGAGGAGGATGTGTTTTCTTATGTAAATTTCTGACCCCCCCAGTCAGGACGGAGGGATCACTAACCTCCCATAACTAGACTTTGCCAAGTTGTCAGCAGTACTATACCCGAAGAAAACCGGCCAGCCAGTAGAGGGAAGGCCCAAGAAATAAATATCTGTGATCTTATTGCCTCATCTCCATATAACATATAATTTTTGTGAGTTCTTCAGGGTGCTGTCAAATTGGTAAAATAACTTTATAAAAAGCACTATTATATCTATATCCTGGCATAAAGTACTCTAAAATATGCAGTTAAGGGAAAAAAGCAAGATGAATTAAAACACGTATAGTATGCTAAATTTATCTAAAAAAATATATGCAGTGCTTATTTTAAAAAAATAAGTGCAATAAGGTAAGAGAAAAGACATAAATATTGAAAGGAAGAAGTAAAACTATTTGCATATAATATGATTGTGTACAAGGACATTTAGTCCTTTGCCTAAAGGAATCTCCAAATAAACTACTAGAACTAATAAGTAAATTTAGTCAAGTCAGAAGACAAAGGGTCAATATAGCAAAACATCAAAAGGCCAATAAGCACATGAAAAAATACTGAACATCATTAGTCATCAAGAAAATACAAATAAAAATTACAGTAAGAAAATACTACCTACCCATCCTAATGGCTAAAATTAAAAAGACAAAGTCGAATACCAAGTGCTAGCAAAGATGAGGCATAATAGGAACACTTATGCACTTCTGGTGGGAATATAAAATGGTACAACCATTTGGGAAATTGGTAGTTTCTAATAAATTTAAATATATACTTTCCTTGTAGCTAGTAGTGTGCTTCTAAATGTTTAACAATTGGCTTTGGGGGTAGAGGAGAAGGAAGTCCTGATTTATAGCATTTGCCTGTTTCTGTGGCATAAATATTTCCCCCTTGGCTGATTTCAAGCTACCAATGGGAAGTCACTGAAAGTAGAGTTGGGAAGAAATGCTCATAACCAGCCCCAGGCTGTACAAGCTGGCTCCAGACCACCACTGTCTATGACCCAGCAGTTCCACTTCCAAGTACACACCCAAGAGAAATGAATGCTTATATCCACAAAAAGATGACTTCTCTGAGAAAGTTCTTAGCGTCTTTATTCATAATAGACAAAAACTAGAAACAATCCAGACGACCACCAACCAATGAAAGGATAAACAAATCATGCTGTATTCGTGCAGTGGAATACTATTTTACAATCAAAAATAATGAAATACTAACACAACAGCATGGATAACTCTCTCACATGTTATATTAACTGAACCAGATACGAAAGAGGACAGTCCTAATGGTTGGTTCTATTTATGTAAAAGTCAAGAATAAACAAAACTAATCTCTGGTGTAGAAATCAGAACAGTAGCTATTTCTGGGATAGGACTTGACTCTTGGAGTGGGGACAAGGTAACCTTCTGGGGCGATGGAAATATATTTTATCCTGATCCACTTGTACAGGTGTGTATTTGTCAAAATTCTCCAAGCTGTTCACTTATGTGTAAAGTCATCTCAGTAAAGTCCTTGTTGACATTAAAGAATAAAGACAGTGATTTTTGCCTCATTTTAAAAAACCAATAGAAGAATAAATCACAATTTTTAAATGGCTATCTACAGAGGGATGGAGGAAACTAGGAAGGGACAGGATTAAAAGCTAGATTCTGAATATATCTTGTTTTGTAGGTTTGATTTTGGACTCACGGGAATAATTTACATAAAAATTTAGACTAAATTAAATCAAAATTGAAAAAAGGCAATTCCCTAAAGTCAAAATAAAACAAAATGTTTTTAACTATATATTGAGTTGGTGGCCAACCACACAGAGGGGAATTATTTCAAGAGTTTTTTTTTTTTTTTTTTTAAGAGATTTTTAACACAGTAAATTGTAATACATCCTAGTGGGAGAAATCCTAAGGCAAGAAGAACTCCAAAAAAAAGTCTTAAACTTTTCAATATTCATGTTGTTAGTACTAATATTGGTGTTATTATTCTGAAATTATTAGCTATGTATAAAATAAGCAAATAAGTAATTGTGCTAATGTTAATAGAAACCAGGAATTTTACCATAAGAGACAGAGATGCAAATATAGAATTAAAAAATGTAGTAAACATTTTATAATCTTAAATTTGAATGGAAAATATTAGTATGAACTGTCGATACATTTTCTTATTTTGAAAATCTATTTCCTAGTTCTGTCCACTGAAAAGGCCTAGAAACAATGACCAGTCACACGGAATGTGTGAGTTTATAGTCTAGTGCCAGTTTATAGTCTCTTAATACTATTTCCCACTAAATGGAACCAGGGCTTCTTGGGGAAATGGATGGTTCTGGTCTGAGGCAGGAAATGCACATGATCAACCTGGAACATCACAGCATACTTGAAATTCCTGGGATCATGTCAAAGGGACTCAGGGCCAACTTGTCAAGGCTCTAACTAGCCACAAATGGGATAATTTAAACATGAATAACTGAAAAGAATTGAAACATGTGAATTGTGTTGAAAATTCACAAGTTTATAATCATGCTAAAAAAAAAAAAATCCTAAAACCACTGTTGGATGATATTGGGAAACCAACTTAATTGTTCTGAAAACAGGCGAGTAAACCTGTTTTCTACCTTTGCCATATGAATTGAACTTCAGAGTAACCAAATAGTAGTGGAGGAGATGTTTCTTTTTATAGAAGTAGTCCAGCTAATAATTAAGGAATGTCACCATTTGACAAGTCCTAAAAGAAATAATGATTCTAGGCAAAGATAAAAGTATTAGTTTCCTAGGGCTGCCATAACAAAGAACCACAAACTGGGTAGCTTAAAAAAGAAATTTAATGTCTCGCAGTCCTGGAGTCTAGAGTCTAAAATCAAGGTGTTGGCAGGAACATGCTTCCTCTGAAATTCTAGGAGAGGATCTGTTCTTTCCATTTCTAACTTCTGCTGTTTGTTGGTAAACCTTGGCATTCCCTGGCTTGTAGATACAACATTCCAATTCCTGCCTTTGTGGTCACATGAACATCTTCTCCTTGAGTCTGTCTGTGTTCAAATGTTTCTCCTCTAATAATGTCTGGATTAGGGTGGGTTTCATTTTAACCCGATTACATCTATGGGCATGAAGTTTAGGACTTCAACATATCTTTTGGGGGGGGGGGATACAATTCAATCAATCATAATCATCAAGGGCAGCTAGGATCCCAGAAAGACACAGGACATTATCTATTATGGCCAAAGAATTAGACCCAAATCAAACCAAGTCTAGATCTAACTACCAATTTACAGAAAAAAGCAGGGACTGAAGAGCACGCTAAAAAACTCCACAGGTATATAATCAGCAAAGTCCAGAATGTGGGAAATTCTACAGGACAAATGACCTGGTTTCCTCAACAAATAAACTGCAAGGAAAAAACAGAGAGAACATAGTATAGACATAGTAGACATAGCAACCAAATACCCTGTATAACTCTTGTTTGGAAATTTGAATACTTACTAGATATTTAATGATATAGAGGGATTATTGACAAATTTTAAAAACATATCTTTAAATGAGATTCTACTATATAACATGGGGAACTATATTCAATGTCCTGTGATAAACTGTAATGGAAAAGAATATGAAAAAGAATGTATATATATATGTGTGTGTGTGTGTGTGTGTGTGTGTAACTGAATCACTTTGCTGTACAGCAGACATTAACACAACATTGTAAATCAACTACATTTCAATAACAAATTTTTTAAATATTTAAAAAATAAAAATAAAAACATATCTTAATGGTATGGTGGTAATGTTTAAAGAAGAGAGCGTTCTTAACTTATAAGAATACATACCCTCAGATAAAATGACGGGATGTTTGGCAGGTGGCAGGAGAGTGGGAGATGGGTTAGGCGTGAAGCAGGATTAGCCATGTAAATTAATGAAGCTTCGTGTTGGGTACATGAGAGTTCACTATACTATTTACTTTATATGCTAAAATTTTCTGTCATATAAAGTTATAAAAATAAGATGTAGTATATTTAATTCAGTGTTTCTCAACTTGGAGCAGTATCAGAATCTATTTTCTGAAGTCCTCTCCCTTCCCCAAACTCACTGAGATTTACTGTTCAATATTCTTTTCTAGGATATTGAGTTTCTCTTTTCACAGTCATCCCCTGCAGCTTGATTGATGATGGAGAAGTTTAGTTTTGTTTATTGGAGGCTCCTGTGTAGCTGAAAAAATACTTTTCATTAGACAAGAAAGGAATTTTTTTAAATTCCTTTTATTTTAAAAGTAGTATGTGCATACACAAGGTAAAAAAGACAATCTAAAAAAGAGCCAAAAAGTAAGATCACTCCTCCTGCCCCAGTTCTACTCCTCAAGGTCTCCACTACTCCAAGTTTCTTGTGAATTGCTCTACACATTTTTTCTAAGCATGTACAAAATAAACGCAATTTGGACCTTACTGCAAGTACTATCTGATGGGTTTTTTTCACTCTGCAGTACACATTAGAGACCTTAGCAGCAAAGATAGATCCTCCTCTTTTTTTTTTAATTGCACTATATGGAAATACCATCATTTATTTCAGTCCCCAGTCGGCAAGCATTTTTTCCCCAGTTATTTCCTCTTACAGATAATGTGGCAATGCACCTTCTTGTACACACAGAGAAAAGGAATTTTGTCGAAAAGCTGCATTTCTTAAGAAAACCCCTCCTTCATTCTTTTAGCTCGGGGCAGGAAGCACCCTGTGGTATGAAGCAATCACGCGGCAAAACCGTCTGGACCTGACCATATCACCTTGTGATTCCCCAGCCGCTGGGCTGCTGGAGGCTGGGAGGTCAGGACTGCACCCCGCTCCCAAGGAGGGGAGACGCCAGCACCCCCAGCTCTGTGGTTGAAAGCAGATGTCTCCTGAGTCCCCCATGTCTGATGCCCCATCGGCACCATGTCATTAGGTAAGTGCGCTGGCTTTGGAGGAGGCTGGGGCTAAGGAATGTTAAACTCAGACTCACCTGGATGCAGCAGTTGTTCAGTTGGTGGTATGTTTAAAGTTAAGACACTAAATTGCTAATGTGGCCACTGTCTCTGATGGCCAAGAGCAGTCAGTGATGTGTCCTCTCTGAAAGGCGGCATGCTGAGTGGGTGAGTGAAGTAAGCTTTTATTTTAGCTTATCCTTTAAAAAAAATTAAAAACTGTGGCTTGTGTTTAATCCTCTGGAAGTCCTCTGTGTCAGCAAGGCTTCTCTTTTCTGCTGTGTGGGACTTTATGTGGGCATCTCTTGCCAGATATAGGAATTTCCTGGCAAGGAAGAGAGGCAATTTGAGTAACCCGCACACAGACAAATACATTTCACTTCAACAAAGCTTTTCATGTGTCATCAAAGATGTGTGAGAAACCAGATAGAACGCTATAGAAAATGCTCTTTAAAAAACGTGACGGCTTTAGTGAAGCTCTTGCTACCCGATCTCAAACCGGATAAGTTCAGGCCGCGGCTTCACTGAGGAGGGCTTTGATGACCACAGGGAAAGAGTTGGGAAGATGGTCATGGTCTCAGTTCAGGCTGTGGGGCTTCCTTTCCAGCTTGGACAGTAAGGACCAGGGCTCAGAGCAAAATGCATATGACTTGATTACTTGATTTATTTCTCCTCTTAAAACAATGCTTATCGTGCCTGTTATATGAAAAGTAGATAAAGATTTATTTACAGTTTCTCCCTGAAGAGTGTATTTTGGAGTTGCTCCTCATTGCTCTAAATTACCTTGGTGAAATTTGGCCAGTCCACAGTTATTCAAAGACAAGCATATGCTTATTGGGAAGGCATCAATAAAGTACTTGCTCATCTGACAAGTCTGATGTTTTCATAATGGCATTTGACTTCGGAACAGAGGATACTGGGAAAGCATTGCACTAGTGGAACTTGAGGTGGGGATTCAAGTGAGGAATGAGGTGATTGGTTATGGGGAAAGGGTTGAGTCTTGGGAAAGGATGGAGGTCCTATGAGTCTGCCAGAGGAGGTGCAGGATGATCTGGTTAGAAGTAGAGGTCTGCTCTGTTTTAAAAAATATTTCAAGCATTAACATCAAGGAAAAGTAAACAAAGAGGAAAAGAGCTAATGAAGGTGTGGTGCTGGGTGGCAGATGGACTGACCTAGGATACGCTGGTCAGCCTGGGCACAGAGCCCTGCACACAGTCTGTGCTGATTCCCAGGACTGAGGGTCAGAGACTTTAATGAGCAGGGCCCAGGGGAAACCAGTCTCCAGGTTTCATGGGGCTATGGTGAGAAGTCGGTCAGAGACCCAGGGGATTAGGTCCTGAGAAGGAGCCTGATTCTCTAGGCATCCATCCAGGGAAGCTTTCTGTTTGCCGGCCCCCTGCCCCACTCCCCCTCCTCTGCAGGGGTGTCCCATTTCCCATCACCTGTCCAGTCTCTCTGAACAGCTTTTACGTTCTGAACTAGTTTAGATCCATAGAGAACCTTTTGTTAAGCATTCATTAGCTTGTAAGATTTTTTTTTTCACCCTATGAAATTCTTTCAAGCTTTTTGACATTGTCAAGTGCCTCGATGATTGGGTTTGAACAGCTGTGACCTTCAGCTGCCTGAAGACCTGTAATGCCATTCCTGCTGATTGTAGATTCTAACTCAGGGATTATTTCTGTCAACAAGAAGAAATACTGGAAAGGGGTATAGGGTCCCCCCTTCCTGACTTTGGGGTCTGTAAGCTAAGACCTGCTCTTCCAAGTAAGCTGCTGCTAGTCAATCTTGATTCTAGTTCCTCTAAACAGATCAATTTCCTAGAGAGGCAGAATAACAGGGTGACTGGTTTAGGGGTCAGGACACCTGGATTCAGCGTTGCTTCCACCACTGATTATCCCACATGCCCTATGGCAAATCCTTCAGTATTTCCCCTTAAGGAAAAATGAAGGGGTTGAATCACGATGCACAAAGATTTCAATAACCTGAAAGGAGGGGCTGAAACTGATGAAATTAAATTTAAAACAATTGGTTGCCGAGATAGATGCTGGGAAAAAGCTAACATTGCTATTCCTACAGAGAAGGTTTAGTTGCCCCTGAATGTGAAACAAGAGTGAGCTGTGGCCACAAGTATAGCTCACAATTTCAGGCAGCATCCGTAGAATCTCAGCTGCCAGAATAAGGTTAGGGACCTGCTGTGCTCTGTTCTGATCTGGCAATGGAATCACCCACCTCCAGCCTCACAGCTGCTTCCAATACTCTCTCCAACGTAGAGCGATTGTTCTTAAAAACCTAAATTTGATTGTGTCACTCTCCTGCTTACAAACCTTCAGTAGCTCCCTATTGCTCTCTGAATAGTCTCATGCAACGTCCTTCATGATCTGGCCCCTGTTGACCTCAAGCCTATCTCCTATCCTCCACTGACCCACAACCTTGACTCTAGTAGTTCCAAACCACAGGTAGCTCCCAGACCTGGTCCTCTCTCTCTCCCCTCTGGAGTGCAGTCTCCAGTACACACACAAACACCCCTCTACTTGTCAGCTTTCCCATCCTCTGGGCTTTCAGAGCCCCCTGGGTTTGCCCCTGTCATAGCACTTCCCGCACTGTATTGCAATTGCTTGCGAGTACTCCACTTTCCCATCCCAAGACAGTGAGCCCCTCAAGACAGAGACTATGCTTTTTCTATGCATTCTCAGCATCTCCTATCTTCCTGGAAGACACTCAGTAAATATCTGTAGAATCAATGGAAGGCTAGGGGAACAACTGGCAAACCAAGTGAATTCAGAGAAGAGTAATAAATATGGTGAGGGCAGTGGAAATAAGGTTATGACAATTGAAGAAGCTGAAACGGTTTAGCCTGGAAAAGAGAGCACATCACACCTCACCTTCGTGTCAAGGGCTGCCATGGGGCAGTGGGATATGATTTACTCTAGGCTCTCCAGGGGGCAGGGTTAGACTCTGGTGGGAGGGAGGCCGACATGGTACGATGTAAGAAGCAGCGATGGAGACCACTAGGGTGTGCTATGTCTGGGTACATTTGGCAGAAGAAGGATGCCTTGCAGACAAGGGATGGCTTCCTGGTGACCTAAAGAGCCTCCTGGCCCTGAAGGGCCCCAGCACTGTCTCAGGAGTGTGGTTAGAAGGATACTTGTGTTGGGTGAGGCATTCACCCCAATAATATTGAAGGTCCTACAGAACATGGATTCTATGATCTGCAAGCTCTAAAAGTTCTAAAAGTCTGTGATTCTCTCATCTAGGCCAGAACACCACACAATTTACAAAACTGAACAGACATTCTAATTCCTGACTTCTCTTCTTTAGCAGCTTCAGTGTATTTTACCTATTCCAAATCCACCCATGATGCGTGGTCCACTTAGTTGTTCCACTGGGAAAGGAAATGGGTATATGGAAAAGTTATATAATCTGCCCTAGTTTTTGCAGAATACCAAGAGGCAGAATCTTAATAGGAAACAGAATACCCAAGTCTGAGTCATTAAAGCAAATAGCTTTTCCAGGTCCCCGATGACTTCATGAGCCAAGTTGGTCTAAGAAGTTTCATGTTTCTTACCATTTTGCCTTCATCCCATATCTGAAGTTCAAAAATATAGTCATGGCAGAGTGGCTGTGGGGAAGGGCTCTGGAACTAGATTGCCTGTGTAACCTCAGACAAATCATTTCCTCTTTCTGCGAGTAACTCAGTTTCCTCATCTATGAAGTGGATATAATAATAGAACTAGCCTTACAGAGTTGTAAGGATAAAATGAGAATACAGAACATGGGTATATTAAGTACTTAATAAACATTACCTAGTGTTATTAGTACTGGTTGAGGACAGGACTTGGGAATAAAGACAATTGATTTCTCATTCCAGTGCTAAAGGCATAGAGCAGTGGTCTTCAGCTGTTCTCTGCACAGCCTCAGAAGTTCCTCAGAGCTTCTGCTGAGAGCCTGGGCTGGGTGAAAGGGACCAGAGATGACAGCCATTGGCAAAGAAGAACCAAATGGGGGGGGGGGGCACCCAGCTGGTGCTCATCTGCTGCTGTCTGCTGTCCTAAGACAATTTGTTAATTCTCTAGAAAAATGAGGGTGTGGTGGGGTTTGCACACACAGCTCCATGTCCTTCCTCCCTCCCCAATAATTCCCTGCTTATGGGTAGTCTTCCCACAAAAGGGAGTTTGGATAAATTTTTGATAACCTTTGAATCATTAGTTTCTTTTTCTCTGAAGACAGGTAATTCATACCTTCTGATGTGTTCCCAGGGATGTTGCCAGTTTACATGCCAACCTATGTATAAAATACCTCCCCACCTGATGCCTGCCTGAGGGACACAGTCAGAAAGGGGCAACATAGTGGCAACGAATATGTCTTAGACTCTGAGCTCCCTCCTGGTGGAGTCACTGAAACTCCAAGCCCACTGAAGGCACAGCCCAGCTTTCACCTGACAGAGTCCCAGGGGCCTCATACAGTTTTTATTGACCATTCAAGTTTTCCCGAGGCTGGGATCAGAACCACACTCTACTCTGTAGGCGACCTGCATCAACCATCACCACCTCTGCTGGTGCTGGTACTGCATCTCCTTTCTGGTACCCACCTGGTATGGGGCAGGCTCTCCCCCGCCAAAGTCATAGCTCTTCTGTTAGATGCCTCAAAGGGGTCTCTTGCTATTCCAACTTAGAATCTTCTTTGCCAAAGACTTGGGATCGATTCCCAGTGGAGTCTGGGCTAAGGGTCAGTTAAGACACCTCCCAGTATCTTGCTCAAAAGTCTTCTTTCTTTCTCATAAGCCTGGACAGTGCGATCCATCACTGTCCCAGGATAAAGTTCAATCTCCACCAGGGCCCTCCCCAGGGAAGAGATGAGGGGCACCCTGCCTCTGTTCTCTTTTTTGATGTCAGAGTTTAATCTGGCATCCTGCAGCTCAGCTACGTTCCCAGCACACTCATCAAATAACTCTCCTGGTGGCCCTTCAGGTGGACAGAGCTCCTGAAGGGACCCTGCCAACTGGGCTCCCTCTGGGACCCTCAATCTACAGATATGAATGTGCTTCAGGCTTTCAGCACCAGGGGAATTTTCCAAACCTGATAAGAGTGTTATCAGGAAAGAATAAGAAATAATTTTCCTTTTCATAGATTCACAAAGCAGAAAAAACTCTTAATATTGATTTGGCCCATTCTGGCTCCAAGCAGGGTTAGACTCAAACAATAAGTGTTTAAACTTAGAAAGAAAGAGAGAAAAACACCTCCTAGAGACTGAAATGCTAAAATGCCCCCTTATAGGTTGGAGGTTATTTCTCCCCTAATGGCCACACCAGTTCCTTTGTGGTACCACTTGAGCCCTTTGCCTGTTGTTCTGTCCTTAAGGGAAATCAGAAGGAAGATGGTAGCCTGCCTTGGCTATCTCCCATCACACAGAGGAATTCTCTCTGCCTGAGCTCTTATCCACCCATCACACACACACACTCTCTCTGTCTCTTGTTCACTCACTCACTCACACTCACACATCCCTACATACATTTCTAGCTCTAAACTGTAATCACCTGTGTCTGACTTGGTTCTTGGATGTGAAGGGGGAGCCTGGGTATGCAATACCATAAACGTATTTTCCCCAAGAGATGCTTATGCAGCAATCCAGACATTCTCATTGCTCTGCCTTTTAATTAGTTCAGGGAGTTGCAACCTCACAGTGTGGGTGTGCTTGCCAGCTGTGCTTTTCGGGAAGGTATCTGGTCTGTGCTCGTTCTGTTTCCTCCCTCGGTGTTAGGAAATTACAGAGCCGGCTTTCTTTGCTTGTCTTGGAAGTGTGTGCACTGACCTTACCCCACAGAGCCCCGGACACTCCAGGGCCTTTCTGAGCCAGTGCTTAAAGGCCCCTGGGGACCAGTGTGGTGACACTCAGATCTCAGGTCTTGCAGCCCTTTGTCCTTGAACAGGGAGAGGGAGGATGGCCTTTGGGCTAAAAGGGATTGTTTTCATCTGTAACTGCTCGGTACCCTTGGGCAACCTACTGCACAACTGGTGCCCCCGGGAGCCCAGAGGAGGGATTTTATGGCTCAAGGGAAACCTGCTTGTCTCCCATGCAGGGCCCCGTTCTGGAGGCTGCCAGATACCTTATCCCCATGAAAGGAGAGGCCCCAGAGAGCCCTTCTGGCCTTCCTTCCTCTGAGCTGCCCTATCTCTACCTCCCCATAGGGGTTCTGGGATGGCTGTAGCTGAAATCAAATCCCTCATTGCTGCTGACTTTTTAGAGTAAACTTTTCTCCTCTACACAGCCCCCCCTTACTTTGTTTATGCGTCCTCCCTCTGGCTGCCCAGATCACACTTCAGCTCTATTTTAACTTCTCCACGTTCCAAGCTTCGGCACATCCCCCTCTTTCCCCTGGTGATGGGGTTTTTCCTGGCTTCTCCCCTAGATGTCTTCCGGCTCAGTCTGTGTGGCCAGGGCCTCTCTGATTTGCTGATTCGCTCCTATGGGCTGTGTAGATTTCTACACCGCGCTTTTCAGCTGAAACCCACCAGGGTGAAATTTTCTTTCTTCACTTACGTCATGCTTTGGCATGGATTCCTCTCTTAGTTTCCTTCTGTCTGCACATCTGCTTTTTGGTGGCTGTTCCCATCCCTCCTGCCTCTCTCACCTTTTGGGCAGGGGCTCCCTCCTCGGCACTTGGCTTCTCCAGAGGCCCTCCTCTCTGCCGATAGGGTCACTCATCACTGCCCGGCGTTGACTCTGATGCTACAGCCTTGCAGGTAGCCGCCTGGCATGTTGATTGTCACTGAGTGCGACCTCAGCCAATCCTGAAGGGTGCCAGCCCCATGACGTCCCTGTCTCTAGACTAAGGCAGAGCACAAATGAAGGGGCTCGGAGCTCCCTGATGAATGGCGTTTTCCACACCTAGAAATATGTACTTTTGTAACCTCTAATTTCAGAAGCGCTGCCTACTTGAAATGTTGTATTGGATGTTATATTTATTTTTTCAAAATAGCAGAGTAAATCAAACTTTATATGAATTTTTGTTCAGTTAATTTTATAAAGGAGTAATACATTTACATGGTTCAAACCTCAAAAAGTATAAACTCTTATACAGCAAAAATTCTTTCTCCCAACCTCATTTTCCTTCTGCCCAGTTTCCACTCTGTGTGGGTAGGCACCGTGTGGATCTTCCTTAGTTCTTGATAGCTCTTGGTAGTCTTGTACCAGATTCAAAATCAGTTGAGTGCTCTGAAAACAACGATGTGCTAGCTGTTAGATAGGAAAGGAGGCCTCTCACTCTATCACACGTGTGCCATTCAGGATTGAGGTACCTGCCCCTCACCCGCCCCTGTGGCTATAAATTCTGTCCTAAGGTCTTTCTCTGTCTTTACAACATAGCCTTTGTTGTACTAGGAATTTTTATCTCAGCCATCTTTGTCTACGTGTCTTTGTTTCAATGTCTTGAAGCTCAAAGCAGATTCCATTACTTGGGAGCTTAGTGAATTGGCCCCAGTTAATCAGATAAGCACTAGAAAAACTCCCTGGAAACCTCCAACAGATAGACTTAGAAAGATCCAGCACAATCCGTTTATCACAGCAAGATTACAGCTGATACCCTCAAAATGGAGGAGACCCTGTGGTCCTCTAAACAACTTGAAGAGGGCTCTAAGGAGGAAACAGGGGTCAGGAGTAAAGTGTGGGCAGGCAGGTGTGCTCAGCCTCAGGCTGGTTACGCCCTGAAGCCAGGACTTTCTTTGGACAGAGCTTGGTGGCCCAGGCAGCAGGAGTGACCAGCATTCCTATAGTCAGAAAGAAAATTTGTCTGGGCAGATGAATCTTTGGAGAGTTCTGACTGCCCACCTCCTGGGCACTCTCACCTCTGAGTCTGGTAGGAAAGGCATCTGGCAGCCTGGTCATTATCAGCACCATCTCTGAAACTGCCCAGGACAGTCACCCTTCTATACACACACACACACACACATATACACACACAACACACACACTTAGTGCTACCTCATACATTTGTTCCAAATCTTCACTTCTCTGAAGTGCTTTCAGTTCACTGACTCAAGTGGTTCTGGATTGGTCTGGAGGGGTCACCACTGCAGTTTGATGGGCCAGCTGTGAAGCTAGAACCTCCCCTGAGTAAACTTTCTTTGTGTTTGACCTGCTGCCCCATACATCTCTGAACTGGCACATTTAAAGATGCTCACTGGTTGATCACAGAGATGGCCCCAGGTACCACAAGATTCAGAATCACAAGAATGGGGAAGTTTGCTGTGGTCCCAGTGGGAAGTATTAACCTTCAGTCATAAACATGTGGAAACTGGCATTCTTATATGGTGTCTATGATTTATGTAGTGATACCATATTAAATATTTAGTTAACAAGGAAATGTCACTCCTGAGCCACACCCAGTGTCCCGTGGGATATTGCACTTTGCACCAGGGACAAATGAAGGGAAAGCAATTATTCACCTTGGGTAAACTACCTGGTCTTTAATTATGAGCTGGGAGGAAACACCTAAAACCCCTTTCCCTAGGAATATCCCCCAGGACGTCTGTTCTAGCTCATGCCTGACTGCAAGATTCTCCAGCCTCCGAGCAGGGACAGCCATCCCGGGAGCTGCTTGGCTTGTGCGTGAGTTCCTGCTTGGACAGGAGATCTATACATGTGCCACAGCTGGGAGGACACTTGCCCCAGAGGACTGGTAGATGGGACCTAGGGTTTGAGTCACAGAGGATGAGATTACAGAGTAAGGACTGGGTCTGTGGATCCAGAAGATCAGTGAGAGCTGCTGAGTGGGAGGTGCCTGTGACACACCTGAGTAAAGGGCCAGCGACATCCTTATTTGGGGACCATTATCACATGAAATAAGGAGAAGAGATGGGGCCCTGGAAGTGTGGGTGGGCTGAGAAGGTGAGAGGCTAAGGTAGATGTCCACAGGTAAGAGCCCAGGATGTCTCTGCACAGAGCACAGATAGGGCAGTAGTGATGCATTACCTCTCAGGGGTAAGGCGTAACTGCTGTGGATGGGGTGTTCTGGGTGGAGGGCAGGGGCTGTGGTAGGTCACACCTGCTGTGGCAAGCAGGGGACAGGTGTCTGTCTGAAGGATGGGCATCAGCCTTTGTGGCCTAGTTGGTGTTCTCAGCCCTGCCCTCAGACTGCCAGAGGTGGGTGGTGAACAAGAGGAAATGAACGTGGACTTTCACTGGCACTTTCCAGATCCACACGTGAGCCATGAGTCAGTGATCAGGTGGATGGGTGGTTTGTGGTCCAAGGTACACTGCCCTTGCTGGGCAGAGTCATGGTGGGTGATAGAAGTGGGTGGAGCCTGCGGTGTGCCTGAGCCCGGAGCCTGCTTTTGCCAGCTGACTGCGTGCATCTCTTCCCAGCTCCTCATTCAGCGATGTCATAGTCACAGCTTGAAATCGGCCATGGTTGGGGCACTTGCACCATGGAGATCTGCAAATGCTACATATCAGGGCTTTCTTTGCCAGAGAGCCCACTGTTAAACATTTACCTGCACATCACTCAGGGGTGGAGTAAAGGGTACAGGTCGGCAAATGAAAAGGGATGAGTCTAAAATGAGGGACCTTGACTGCTGAGGAGTTTGGACTTTATTCTGAGAGCTGATGAGAGTCATTGAGGAGCCATATAATTCAGTACATTGCTCGAGAGGGTAGTGTTTGAAGTCTGTTTACCTAGGTTCAAATGCTTGCTCTACCACTTAATAGCTGTGTGACCTTGGGCAGATTACTTAACCTCTCTGAGCCTTATTTTCCTCACCTGTGAAATGGGAGAAATAATGCCTGCTTCATAGTTTATCGCGATATGTAGACGAGTTTTACACGTAGAGCACTTAGAACAGAGCCTGGCATGCAGCAAGCATTCAATAAATGTTAGGTATTATAGAAGTGTTTAGACCATTCCATGACATGATCATATTTGTCATTTGGAATGAACACTGCAGCGAGGAGAATAGATTGAAGGGGAAAAGACAAAAGGCAGGAAGAGCAGGAAAGAGCAAGGGATGGTGAGAGTCTCAACTAGGCTGGAGAGAAGGGAGTAGATCTGAGGGATCTTGAGGTGGGGTGGAGAGGGCTGGGAATGTGGTGCGGGGGGAAGGAGAGATGAAGGGAAGATCACAGCCAATGAGCAGAAGTGAGCGGCGAAGGCTTTGAGAGAGAGGTGGGTCTTGAAGGGATATCTCTGCGGAGAAGAGGGAGAAGGACCTTATGGGTAGAAGAAGCCGTGTGAGAAGAGAGCAAGGGTTTTCCAGAGAGTGTTGCGGTTAATGGGTTTTCAATCAACACGTGTCATGTGAGTATTTAGATGTTTGATTGATGCGGCTGGAATGAAAAATGAAGAAAAACCAGTAGGCTTGAAAAATCAAAAATCCCTCGTAAGATTCCTACATCACTCCCAGCTCCACATGCTGCTTCCCCAGCACATAAGAAACCACCTGGTGACAGGTCCAGGCACCGCCCCTCACCTGGCCGGGCAGGCAGCCTTCCAGCCCAGAGCTGCTCCTGCCCCTCCTGGGTCTGATGGGGGTGGGGACCCTGCAATGGCCCTGATCAGTGTTGCTGAGGAAATTAGCCGAGCGCTGGAGGGTTAAAATCTCCCTCTCTTTCATGAAGGGGAGAGGGAGACAGAGATCTTTCCTGTTTACCCTACGGCCGGCCTTTGGGCGCCTTCCTGTTGTCCTAATGGTTCTTGGTTGGTGGCACAGGCCCTTCTAGACCATTGGGGCAGTATTTCACCCTTGTCACACTTGAAACACTGCTGCCAGAGTCTGGCTAACTGTGTCACAGGCTGCGGTTGCATCAGCCCACAGTCTGAGGTTGGTTGGGGAATAGTGACAAGCTGGTGTTATATCCAATTCTGCATAGGAGTGTAGGGGAGAGGGGTAACAGGGTGCTGGCAGTTATACCAGCTGGGCCATGCAAGCCTGGAACCTTCACCCGCCTCCGCCAACCACTCCCCCACTCAGCCTGGAGAAGGGTGGGCGGCGGCAGAGAGCAGGACTTCTCTCTCATTCCATTCCCCCACAGCCTCTCCCCAGCCGCCACCCCCTGTCCCTCCTCCCAAATGAGATGGAAAAACAAAGACGTGGCAATGATGTCAAGGGGGTGAACAGATAGCAGAGAACCAAACTGGACCTGATTAAGTGACTTGGAGAACTCAAGTTATTTGGAGAGAGAAGATAAATACATATAAGAAATTTAAAAAGATAGGCAGACGTCGCTCCTAGCTTTGGTCAGAATACTTCTCAGATATTCTGCTTCTGGGGTCCCATGAGTCTGCCGTGCTTTGCAAATGACATACACCAGGATGCTCAAAGCAGGATGTTGGTTATCTGTTGCAATAACCTTTGGGAATCCAGCGGGGTGGTATAGCTTTAGACCATCCCAGAACTAGCTCCCAGTTAGGGGCTTTTCTCAGACAAATTACTTGGCTGTGTTAGACCCACTTGGGCTTAAGGCAGGTCATTTGGACTCCATCCCCAAGACGGCAGCCAGTTCATCTTCTGCGGGCCAGGCCTGCCCAGCAGCTCCCAGCCAGTGCTTGTTCTTTTCCAGACACTGGTGGGGCTCCCTGGAAACCCTCCTTCTCTCCTCTGGCCCTGCCTCCCGACAGGTCAGGTCCACTCCAAGGGGCTGACCTGGAGCAGTGGGAACTGGAGACCCAGCTCATCCTCCTGTTTCTCTACATCCTAGCAGGCAACGCTGCCAGGATTCCCTTCAGAACAGAGACCCTCGTTCTCCTGGCTGCCAGGAGTGTTGCCTGCTGATGGGGGCCAGCTGAGTCCCTCCCCAGGAATTGCCCTCACCCAAAAGGAGCTACTTTGCCCAAGGTTATGTCCCCATCCCAGGAACAGCTGCATCCAACGAGTGGACGACGCAGAGGTGCACAGTCTTGGCCCTTTGAGGGCCGGCTCAGCCTCAGAGCTCCCTCTGGGGTGGGCTGAGGTCTCTGTGCTGGCGGCCACTGCTCATCCTCGTGCGCGAGCCTTCTTCTCTCCCTCCTGACACTGTCGTTCCCGAGCGCACTCCCCAGTAAACCGCTAGCGTGTAAATCTCTGTCCCAGAGTCTCTTCCCCCGGGGAAGCCAGCCCATGACACTTAGAGATACTGGACGGGAGGACTTTGGCGCTGAGGTCCAGTCAAGGGCGGTCTGCAAGGAGGCTGGGTGGTGGGAGAAGCAGTGTGGGGAGACCCTCTGTCAAGGCGGTTGGGAGGTTGGTGAAGGAATGACCCAGGGAAGAAGGAGTTAACTCTGAAGGATGCCCACCTTGCCATCTGCAGCCCGCGGGGGATTGTCTGGCCCTGTTGAAGGAAAAGGAGAGGAAGAGAAGTACAGAGGGGTCCTGATGCTCTCTAGAGAGGCTCAGCTATTTGTCATACAGCTGGCTAAACACACACTGCAGAATCCATCTTACTCCTGGTTGCCTGGGCAAATGTACCTCACAAGGGCGTTACTTCCCTCCATCTGAAGTCAGCTGGGAAATTATGCAGTCAGTCTTACCATTAGCTAGCTCGACATGTGAGTGAGATGCAAATGCAAACGATAAGAGGAAAAGATGAGAGGGGAGAGAAAGTGGGGGGGGGGGGCTGTATGGCCTGCTCCTCGGGAGAAGAGGGGGGCAGAAGGGAGGTCATCAGCCAGGCCTCGCCCCACTCGGCCGGGCTTCATCCCCCAGCCCCCGTGATGCGTGCTCCTTTTGGAAGATCACGGGATTTCCTCGGTCTGAACAGAAATCCCCTGACTGTGACGGGAAACAGGAGCAAGGGTTTTCCTCTTTGCACCTCAGCAAGGGACCCAGAGGCCGGACGCACTCATCTGCCCGCCAGATCCAGAGCAGACCCCAGTCACAATGGCTCCCAGACCTGGAGGCTGAGCTGGAACCACAGCCGCTCACAGCGCGCCCCTCAGGTCCCCCACCCCAAACCCAAAGAGCTCAGAACAGCTCAGTGTCTCCTGCTTGCATTCCGGGAAACTCTTGAAGCTCAGGGTGTACATTTTACAAGGCCAGGGACCCCGTGTTGGAGGCTAACTTTTACATAGTGCCTGACACAGCAGCCATGGGAATGCAAGGGAACTGTCATAAAAACCATGGGGTTTTCTGAGGGCTGTTGGTGCCGAAAAGCATTCCAATCCTTTCCAGAGGCTGTACCTGGGCATTCCCCAGGGGGTGCTTAATGGAGGGGGGACAATGCGCACAGACACACATCTGTCCAAGGGATATATTACCTCGTAGGAACTAACCGAGGCCCCTTCAGTTTCTGCTAGTGTTTTTGTTTAAAAATAATTTTTTTAAATGTATTTTATAACAATTTCAGATGAAGTTGGAAAATAAGCACAGGATACTAACTTGCTTCATCAGCTTTTTGATCCAACCCCAAGATCCTCCAGGGAGAAGGAAAAGTCAGATGCAAAGTTTACAAGAACTTGTGTAACATAAAGTGGGTGACGGGCTCTCCAGGTTGGCCTCTGGGCTGGTTTCTAGCACGCAGGGAAGGAAGGCTCTGTACTACTGTGAGGTAATAGAGTTGATTATTAGACCAGTGGCTGGTGTTGCAGAAATAGGGCGGAGGGGAGGGGGCTAAGAGTGAGCACCGCAAGAATAGCCCTTGGATGACTCTGGACCAGCCATTGTTTTCTAGAATAGGGGTAACTCATGCTACCAAGGGTACTAACACACAGGGGAAGAAACCCAATTCTGGAACACTACCTGCAATTAAAAGGCAGCTTACTTGGGTTCTTTAAGGTTATGCATAGCTCTAAAATTCTGATCATCAGTTCTATGAATTTTGTCAGTGCAGCTGACAGTTCTCCACCAGCCACTCAAACTGTCAGAGGCTCTAGATAGGAGAGCCAGGCAGCCCACAGCACAGGGGACATATTCTCCCCTCTCTTGTTTGTCCAGAGCAGGTGAACTTCAGCTGCAGGCTGGCTCCTGCCTGTGGGATTTCCCACTCTGTTTGGTCTGAGCCCAGAGTCAGCATGACTCCAGATAACCCTGATATGGAATAATAAACAGAAAGTTAAAATGATACAAAAGCCCCTATCATCAGATGTCATCTTAGGTAGTTTTAAATGATGAGATGATTCCTCCTTTCTGAGCGTGTGCGTGTGCGTATGTACACCCCGCAACACACACATACTTTCACCCTGTATCTCTTTATACATTTATAAATTTCTGCTTCTTCATCCACATAATGGTGATTAAAAAGTCTGGCTCAATTTCACCTCTGAGATGTGCTGTGTGGGTCAAATGATATCATGCAAGCCCTCCAGAAGGATGAAGTGCTTTAGAAATGGCAGGTGTCCCCACCGACAACCATAGTTTCATTCTTTGTTATATGATTACTCTGCATATTGCCCTTCATGTTCAGAGAACAAAGGGGTCCAAAGCTTTAGAGTTAGGCTCTCAATGATCCCTGTGTTGACAAGACCAAAGCTGAAGGAATATAGCAGGACGCGAGCGTGTTTTTCCTGGAAGGCTAACTGAGCAGCTCTCCAAATGTATGCACGTACGGGGCAGAAGTCCATGCAGCCTTCAAACCCTGAGCCAAGACTCAGCATTAACAAAACTAAAAGTTTCATTTTTTTGACTGTGGGAGGGCTGCAATCACCCTTTAAGTGGCCATTCAGTTTGAAGTTCAATAAGCACTTTGAGAAACACTTTGAATGTGGGGTGAAAAGTCCATGGCTTTAAATGGCACTTGATGAGCTGTGCCCATGTCACAGTTTGGGCACCATGTTCTCTCCTGGGTGGAGCACCTTAGTCACAGAGCCAATGCCTGATCTATGTGTGTAGGACAGGGGTGTGGGTGTGTGTGTCTGTGTGTGTGTGTGTGGGTGCGTGTGTGTGTTGGGAGAGAGGGGCAAACCTGGGGGAGAATTTTTTACTCCCTCTTCTCTGCAAGATTTCCTGTGATTTAAGTCACAGTAAGTGACTTAAGTCTACATGCGTAAGAGCCCAAATGCCAACTCAATGGCGACCATGGCTCCTGGTAGATGCTCTGGTCTTCCAATAGCAGGAATAAGACCTGTGGGCTCTCAGGCAGTCACTGGTTTGGGTTGCTTACCAAAGCTCTAAGTGGAAGCATCCCCCCCTGCCAGTTCTGGAATAGTCCTGGGTATGTGTGTGGTGGGAGGTATGTGTGTATTTAAAGCAGAGGAAATTCTGCAGGAGGGTGGCCAAGAAGACAGACTAAGCAGAGAGGTGTATCACCACTACCGAGAAACAGGCTTCCGTGAGCCAGTGAGACATTTATCCAGCAACATGAAACCAGCCTCCATTCCCTTTAGACGACACCATTGAAGATGCAGCCACATCTTTGTCCCTCACCTTCATGAGGCGGGGTGTAACACACGTGGGTTTAATGTAAGAAATACAGTTTGGAAACAGAAGATCTGGATTTAAATCCCAGCTCTGTCACTCACCTGCTGTGAACTAGGAACAGGACCTCTCTGAGGTTATTTCTTCACATGGAGATGGCGGTAAGACCCACTCCGAAGGGTCTTAAAGTTGAACCTACCACAGCCGGTGAATGTGACATGTTCTGTAAGTTTACAGCACTGTAGAAATAAATAACGTTTCTATTAACGTTATTGAAGAGATTAACTTAGCACGGCGCACCATGTGATTCATCATGGGTCCCCTGTGAGATATCAGCTACAGAGGGGACGCTCACAGTGCCAGACATTGCCACAGCTAGAACCGGTGCACCGTTCTTTTCCTAAACAAACAACAAATGAACAAAATCTTGCCAGAGTCAAAAGACAACCGTCCCTTCTGCTTTGTTGGCTTCTTGAAAGGCAGCCTACCGCTGGCCAGTCCCTTCTGTGTGGGGAAGAGCAGAGGAAGCCCCTTTGCTGGTTGTATGGGTTGTGGTTCTGTGCGTAGCCCACACCCTGCCCTCGCTGGGCTCACAGCAGTTCTCAGCCTTCTCCCTCAAGGTGCGAGACAGATGATCCTCGCAAGTGTGCCATTCACCATGTGCTTCCCGCAGAGCTCAGACTGCCTCTCTCCAGCCCCTTTTCCTGTGTCAGAACGAGTTTCCTCACCGTGAGATGGGAAGATCGTAACCCCCTCACTAAGCAACAATATTGTGCATATAATCACGCATCCACTCTTATTTCAAATCTTTGGTACGTCCTGTTATTGATAGTAAGTGACTTGTCACAACCGATTGACACCTGATGGTATACCTGGAAGTCAAGACTGAGAACGAATGTCTTCATCTGCAAGTGAGGTCAGGAATTGGCTTATGCGTCTTAATATTTCCAATGCCCAGCACGTGGTAGGAGCTCAGTGCCAACTTGAATTGGAAGGAGAACCCTCCCAGCTCCCCACAGATGAGCTGTGGGGCAATTCCAAGCCCAGAGGTGCTGGCTGGTTAGTCAGAGCCCTTTCTGGAGCATTGCAGTCACAAGACAGGATGAGACAGGGGCTCTACGAGGGATTTCACTGCTAGAACGAGGAGCCAGCTCCCTTCACATTCTGTGGTAGTGACAGCTTTAAGTGGAAGACTTAGTGCCTACCTTCTTTCATGTCTGCCTTTGAAGGTGGCCTCTTGGCAGCAAGAGGTGCCTGAGGTTTGGGCTTGGTGGGGATTGGACGAACTAAGCTTGCAGGTGCTACTGCTCGGAGAATACACGTGAACAGCCAGAGTAGATCTTTAGGTGCAAGACAAAGAGGTGCATTCTGAGTGCTGTTCCTGAAGACATTCAAAGGCACATGCTTTTATGTGGGTCCTTGGGTGGATCTACAGCTCCAGGGGATCTGTGGGTATCAGGACCAATGCTGGCATGGATTTTCCCTTCCAGATATGGAAGGCCCTGCCAGGGCAGCAGCCTGAGCTACACACCCTCACGTGGGAGCAGTCTGGAGGCTGGCGGCCCACAAGAGTGGGTTGAGATCACCAGTGTGTGGAGAACCTTCTGGATAATTTGTCACAAGTGTGCTAATGGCTCTGGGGGCCAAGAACAAATTGGTCACCCGGCATATTTTTGAGATTAGAATGTATGAATGAGTTGCTCTGTGAATTATTTGTTATTTTCTCCCCACAGCTCAGGAGAAAACTAGATCTGATGGGTTTGGCCTGTGAGGCAAAGCAGGGCTTGTGAGGTAAAGCCTCGTGGTTGGTTCAGCCTTAGGGATGAGCAAAATGGCCTCACAGTCTGAAAACCTCCCTGGTGGTACCAGGCCAGCTTGAAAGTTGACCAAGTCAGAAATATGAGGAGATTTCATTCCAGCTCTTGAAAGAAGGGGATTGTAAGTGGCAAATAGGAAAAGAGAGGAACTAGAGGAACCAAACACATTGGGCATCAGGGAAAGTTGTGCGTTGACAGTCGGCTATCGCCCACTACACGGGAGGACTCAGCTGTGGCTTAGGGGTGGGCTTTGCGGTCAGGCCAGACCCAGGTGTCAGTCCTGGCCCTGCCACTTAGTCCCTGTGGAACCTGAGTGAATCATTAGCCCCTCTGATCATCAGTTTCTTCACTGTGAGATGGAAAATCATGACTTCCTCACTGAGCTGTGGTCAGGATGTAGTCAAGTCAGTATGTGAGGTGCTTGCCATTGTGCCTGACACAGAGCAGGTACAGTGCTTGGTGTTGTTCCTGTGGTTGCAGTGTGACTGTTACCATTACCAGTGCTGCATAACAAACAGCACAAATTTAGTAGCCAAAAAACAACCATTTTGTTATGCTCATGGATTTTATGGGTCAGGGATTCGGAAAGAACAGAGGCTCATCTCTGTTCCATGATGTCTGGGACATCAACTGGGAAGTTCAAAATCTGAGATATCTCAGTGGTTGGAGGCTAGTGTCTTCCAAAGGCTCATTCACTCACATGTCTGGTGCCTGGCCTGGGTGAGACTTGAAGATGAGGACTGCTGACAGAGGGCCTGTACTTGGCCTCTCCAGGTGGCTTCCCTACAGCATGGCATCTCAGGGTAGTTGAACTTCTAACATGGTGCCCGGCTTCTTCCAGAGTGAGCATCCCAAGAGAACCAGGCAGAAGCTGAATCGCCTTTTCTGACCTGGACTCAAAAGTGGGCTGCTTCTATTGGTTACAAGAAAGTCTCTGAGGTTGGCTGCCTATAGTCAAAGGGAGGGGATTTCTGGATGGAAGGAGTGTTAAAGAACGTGTAGACATGATTTAGAAACACCAAAGTGAATGTAGAAAAGAATAACGCCTTATGCTTACAGTTTAAAAAGCCATTCACTTAAAAATTTTTTTTAATTTATATTATTGAAGTATAGTTGATTTATAATGTGTTAATTTCTGCTGTATAGCAAAGCGATTCAGTTATATGTACTATACATTCTTTTCCATATTCCTTTCCATTATGGTTTATCACAGGATATTGAATATAGTTCCCTGTGCAATACAGTAGGACCTTGTTGTTTATCCATTCTATACATAATAGTTTACATCTGCTAATCCCAAACCCCCAGTCCATCCCTCTCCCACCCCTCCTCCCCCTTGGCAACCAAGAATTTTTTCTCTATGTCTGTGAGTCTGTTTCTCTTTCATAGGAAAGTTCATTTGTGCCATATTTTATTTTTTTGTATTTTTCTATTTTATTTTTTTTATTAGTCATCCATTTTATACATATTAGTGTATATATGTCAATCCCAATCTCCCAATTCATCCCACCACCACTATCACCCCTGCCACTTTCCCCCCGTGGTGTCCATACATTTGTTCTCTACATCTGTGTCTCTATTTCTGCTTTGCAAACCGGTTCATCTGTACCATTTTTCTAGATTCCACATATATGTGTTAATATACGATATTTGTTTTTCTCTTTCTGACTTACTTCACTCTGTATGACAGTCTCTAGGTCCATCTACGTCTCTACAAGTGACCCAGTTTCGTTCCTTTTTATGGCTGAGTAATATTCCATTGTATATATGTACCACATCTTCTTTATCAATTCATCTGTTGATGGGCATTTAGGTTGATTCCATGACCTGGCTATTGTAAATCATGCTGCAATGAACATTGGGGTGTGTGTCTTTTTGAATTATGGTTTTCTCTGGGTATATGCCCAGTAATGGGATTGCTGGGCCATATGGTAATTCTATTCTTAGTTTCTTAAGGAACCTCCATACTGTTCTCCATAGTGGTTGTATCAATTTACAGTCCCACCAACAGTGCAAGAGGGTTCCCTTTTCTCCACACCCTCTCTAGCATTTGTTTTTTGTAGATATTTTGATGATGCCCATTGCATTTCTCTAATAATTAGTGATGTTGAGCAGCTTTTCATGTGCCTCTTGGCCATCTGTATGTCTTCTTTGGAGAAATGTCTATTTAGGTCTTCTGTCCACTTTTTGATTGGGTTGTTTGTTTTTTTAATATTGAGTTTCATGAGCTGTTTGTATATTTTGGAGATTAATCTGTTGTCTGTTGATTCATTTGCAAATATTTTCTCCCATTCTGAGGGTTGTCTTTTCATCTTGTTTATAGTTTCCTTTGCTGTGCAAAAGCTTTTAAGTTTCATTAGGTCCCATTTGTTTATTTTTGTTTTTATTTCCATTACTCTGGGAGGTGGGTCAAAAAAGATCTTGCTGTGATTTATGTCAAAGAGCCTTCTTCCTATGTTGTCCTCTAAGAGTTTTATAGTGTCCAGTCTTACATTTAGGTCTTTAATCCATTTTGAGTTTATTTTTGTGTATGGTGTTCAGGAGTGTTCTAATTTCATTCTTTTACATGTAGCTGTCCAGGTTTCCCAGCACCATTTATTGAAGAGGCTGTCTTCTCTCCTTTGTATATCCTTGCCTCCTTTGTCATAGATTAGTTTACCATAGGTGCGTGGGTTTTTCTCTGGGCTTTCTATCTTGTTCCATTGATCTATATTTCTGTTTTTGTGCCAGTACCATATTGTCATGATTACTGTAGCTTTGTAGTATAGTCTGAAGTCAGGGAGTCTGATTCCTCCAGCTCCGTTTTTTTCCCCTCAAGATTGCTTTGACTATTTGGGGTCTTTTGTGTTTCCATTCAAATTTTAAGATTTTTTGTTCTAGTTCTGTAAAAAATGCCATTGGTAATTTGATAGAGATTGCATTGAATCTGTAGATTGCTTTGGGTAGTATAGTCATTTTCACAATATTGATTCTTCCAATCAAAGAACATGGTATATCTCTCCATCTGTTTGTGTCATCTTTGATTTCTTTCATCAGTGTCTTATAGTTTTCTGAGTACAGGTCTTTTACCTCCTTAGGTAGGTTTATTCCTAGGTATTTTATTCTTTTTGTTGCAATGGTGAATGGGGTTGTTTCCTTAATTTCTCTTTCTGATCTTTTGTTCTTAGTGTATAGGAATGCAGGAGATTTCTGTGCATTAATTTTGTATCCTGCAGCTTTACCAAATTCACTGATCTCTAGTAATTTTCTTGTGGCATCTTTAGGGTTATATATGTATAGTATCATGTCATCTGCAAACAGTGACAGTTTTACTTCTTTTCCAATTTGGATTCCTTTTATTTCCTTTTCTTCACTGATTGCTGTGGCTAGGACTTCCAGAACTATGTTGAATAACAGTGTGTGCCATATTTTACATTCCACATATAAGTGATATCACACGGTATTTGTCTTTCTCTTTCTGACTTACTTCACTTAATATGATAATCTCTAGGTCCATCCATGTTGCTGCAAATGCAATTATTTCATTCTTTTTATGGAAAAAGCCCAATCACTTAATCCTCACAGTACCTTTGAGAGGTGGGCAGGCAAGTAATATGACCCCATTTGGCAGTGTGGAAACAGGCTCAGAAAGGCCAGTTACTTCATTCCGCTGACCTGAAGTGTTTATACAAGATGCCCTCTCTGGTCCCTTTCAGCTCTGAATTACGGTAGCTTTCTGTTCCTTGCAGAAAGAGGCAATCCTGAAAAGTTGGCTTTAGTGAAGGAAGCAGTTTGACCAGACCTGTGTTTACTGTTTCAGCAATTTCTGTGACTTCCTGGGGCAAACTGAATTGCTTCCACTTAGTCCACACCTGGATTCTGAAGGCAGCTAATTTTAGATTTCTTGGTTCAGTGCCAAGTATCAAAGCAGCATTGAAAGAATCCTCTTTGCTCAATTGGAGTACAAATTCCTTCAAAAGAGATCAATTCTGGTGCCTCATCTTAAGATAAGAAAACCCCCATTTATCACATAACTTTAAGCTGAAACATTTCAGCCAAAGCAGGAAAAGCGAAAAATCAAGATCACCTTTAAGCAAATGACTCACTGAGCAAGTAAATATATCAAGAATGAAGATTTTGATGAATATAAAATTATTAAATGTATATGGATGCAATTCACTTTACTCAATACTTGTGGTCCTGATTGGTGAGTGAAAATTAAACATTTTTACCTTAAGTCCATTTTTTTTTTTTTAATGTATGTATGTATGGCTGTGTTGGGTCTTCGTTTCTGTGCGAGGGTCTTCTCTAGTTGCGGCAAGCGGGGGCCACTCTTCATCGCGGTGCGGGGGCCTCTCACTATCGCGGCCTCTCGTTGCCAAGCACAGGCTCCAGACGCGCAGGCTCAGTAGTTGTGGCTCACGGGCCGAGCTGCTCCGCGGCATGCGGGATCCTCCCAGACCAGGGCTCGAACCCGCGTCCCCTGCATTGGCAGGCAGATTCTCAACCACTGCGCCACCAGGGAAGCCCCTTAAGTCCATTTTAATTGACTCAGGAGTGATACAAGAATGAGGAATTTCCTAGTAAAAGACTCCTGTGAAAATTTGCTTCCTAATTTCAATTTTATAAATTTGGGTTTCTAGAAACTGGATTTTCTTAAAATGTGCTCAACCTATACCACATAGTTTCCTAGTTCACTGTTAAAGATTCTGATTTTAGAAATTTTGGATCTTTTCTCTGTTGAAACGTCCACGTTGAAAATGATATTAACCTAGTTTGTTTCCTTTTACTTTATTCAAGATTTGTATTTTTTTAAAAAAATACTAGGGAAAGGGTGATAAAAAGGAGAACCACGAAGGAACATTGACCAAAACTTAGATCCAAGCATGTTCTTTTCTGATGGCTTTGGAAGCCTAGTGAGAGATTAGTACAAATCTACCAGCACCATCCCCACTACTTCTTTGTTCAAGGACCTAGTAACATGTTTTTGAGATGTACACAGTGCCCTGTGGCTAATGCAGATCACCTTGCAATTTGAAACTTAACGATAAGTTAAACTTTTTAAGAAGAATTTAAGCTGGCCTGGCACAGTGGTAAGGCTACATAAGCATCCAGTCAAGTGTTCATTCAGCACCTTCGCTGTGTTCAGCATTGTGCTAGGCCTCATGGGGAACAACAGAAGCATAAGGCACTATTTCTGCACCTGTACATCCCAATCTAGCTGGAGGGCTGAGACACACACACAGGCTACAGTGAACAAGCCAGCTTCCTATACAACATTATAACAGGCAAGAATATAGTTCCAGGTATGTGATGCTATTGAAGAATAAATAGGTCAGTCTATCAAGTGCTATTAATTATGTTGCATAGACAATAAGGATGAAAGGAGAATTGGTGAAGGCAGAAATAACATTATAGCCCTGTGTTTATGAAGCTTTTAAAACATTTTCCTACTCATTATTTTACATATTTATGACAACGTTGGACAAACTCTGAGCCAGGATCATAACTCTTGTTTTATGAGCGGAGGAAATTGAGTTCCCGGAAGGACTTTTATCTCAGGGACCTCATGGACATGAACCCAGAGACTCTGACTCCAAATCAGATACTCTTTTCCCTGCATGACACTGACCTCACATGTGGCAGCCTTTTTTTTTATGGATGCACCGCATGGCATACGGGATCCCAGTTCCCTGACCAGGGATAGAACCCATGTCCCCTACAGTGGAAGGACGGAGTCTTAACCACTGGACCACCATGAAAGTCCAATGGCAGCCTTTTAAAAGAAGGGTTTTCTCCAGAGGGGACTTGAACTGGGCCTTGAAGGAGAGGCAAGGGATGGGCAATCTGAGAAGACTGGGCATTCGAAGAACCCAAGAAGCTACACCAGAGCAAAAGGACAGACAGGCAGCATGTAGGAGGCAGTAGGAAACGAGCCTGGCTGTAGTGGCTGGTTCTCATGGGGGAATAAAGTGGAGGGAGCTTGGACAGGGAGAGGTGGGCTGATGTCAGGAGGCCTCGATCTCTGGGCTGAAAATGGTACAGAGCCACTGGAACCCAGAAGTGATATGAAGTATTTTTAACAATATTCAACTGGACCCAGTCATTCTTGGAATTCATGCATATAAAGAAATAACCTTAAATATGGAAAAGCAATTTGCAGAAAGATGGTCATCACAGCTTTATCGGCACCAACATGCCAATAGTGGTTAGGTTAGGCTATTATTGGTTCTTTTTATTCCCATATTTCCCAAATTTTCTACATTTGGGGATAGTGATGTGCTTCCAGATACATGAACATTTATGAATGAGCATCCTATGAGGCCATTATAACTGGTCCCCAGGGAGATATGTTCCTGACATAATTTATGACCAGTTTATTATCAGCATTCCCTTGGGGTTGATTGGCCCATGTCTTTATCTTTTCCACATCCTGTAGAACTGTTCTGATGCAGCACATAGTCAAGACACATGCGCGTGCGCACACACACACACACACACACCACTTTAGAGCACAGCACACTCACAAGCTAATATCTAGTGGGTTATTTAACCATTAAAATAACTCCATGTGTGTTTTTCTTTGGAAAACAAACCTTCTACTTACTATGAGTCAAAAGACTGCCAACAGGAAATTAGGATTATTAATGGCTGAGAGATCACCAGAGGTAAGCCAAACAGACTGGAAAAAGCCAGGCAAGCAGAGGAAAGCATAGGAGAATACACCAACACACTGGCGAGGGCTAAAGATAGTGCTTATTCTCCATCCTGGCTGAGTTAGTGCTATGGCAACTCTAATGGGGAAAGCCATTATTTTTATTTTTTATTTTATTTTTTTAAATTAATTTTTATTGGAGTATAGTTGATTTACAATGTTGTGTTAGTTTTCGCTGTACAGCAAAGTGAATCAGTTATACATATATCCACGCTTTTTTAGATTCTTTTCCCATATAGGTCATTAAAGAGTATTGAGTAGCGTTCCCTGTGCTATGCAGTAGGTTCTTATTAGCTATCTATTTTATATATAGTAGTGTGTGTATGTCAATACCAATCTCTCAATTTATCCCTCACTCCCCATTCCCTCTTGGTAACCGTAAGTTTGTTTTCTACATCTGTGACTCTGTTTCTGTTTTGTAAATAAGTTCATTTGTACCATTTTTTTAAGATTCCCCGTATAAGCAATATCATATGATATTTGTCTTTCTCTGTTTGACTGACTTCACTCAGTATGACAATCTCATTATTTTAAAAATAATGAATGCAGTAGGCTGAATAACGGCCCCCAAAGATCTCTGGAGCCCATTAATGCTGCCTTATAGGAAAAAGTGTCTTTGTAGATGTGATTAAGTTAAGGATCACGAGATAGGAACATTATCCTGGATTATCTAGAAGGGCCCTAAATGCAATCACAAGTGTCCACATGAGAGGCAGGGAGATATTTGACACAGACAGAAGAGGAGAAGGTAATGTGACCACGGGGGCAGTGATCAGAGTGATGCAGCCACAAAACAAGGAATGCCGGCAGTCACCAGAAGCTGAAAGAGGCAAGGAACAGATTCTTCCTTAGAGACTCCAGAGGAAGCACGGCCCTGCCAACACCCTGATTTCGGACCAGTGAAACTGATTTCAGACCTCTGGCCTCCAGAACACAAGAGAATACATTTGTGTTGTTTTAAGCCCCCAAGTCTGTGGCAATTTATTACAGCAGCCACAGGAAACTAATGCAATGAAAAACTATAACACTGGAAAGGTAGGCTCCTCTGGCAAAAAGGTGGGATATGGAAGGAAGGGCAGATGTGGTCAGGCATGAAGTGCTGAAGAAGAGCTGGGATGCTGAGAATTATGGAAGGATGAGCTGGACTTGGTCTAATTAGCTGTGAAGAGTGATGGAAGGCAATGGTGCCCGGGAGCTGGCTCCTACTGGCTCACAAGGATCACTGTGCACATCTTCCCCAACTCCACATTCAGAACCATCGTGTTGGTATAGCTTGAAATCAGCCATGGTGAGAGTATTTACACCCTGGAAATTGGCAAACACTACTAAACAGGGCTTTCTCCCAGCGAACCAGTTGTTAAACATGTGGCACAGAGTAAAAGGAGGAGAAAAAACAGAAGATGGATTCTTTTTAGAACTAGAAGACCAGCATTGTCATTTGCTCATCTCACTCCTTGCATAAACATTATGTGCCACCAAAAGAAAGGGGCACATTGGAAAGGTGATCTAATTTTACAGCTTTGAATTCAGTGTGAGATTTGGATTTCCTCCTTGCATTTACTTTATTTATATGTATATTATATTCTACTTTAGGTTACATGGTGGGTCAGGAACAGGGAATACAATAATGCTTTAAGACGTAGTCTTGGGGACTCCCCTGGTGGTCCAGTGGTAAAGAATCCGCCTCCCAATGCAGGGGACGCAGGTTTGATCCCTGGTCGGGGAACTAAGATCCCACATGCTGCAGGGCACCTAAGCCCTCGCGCCACAACTACTGAGTTCGTGTGCCACAACTAGAGAGAAACCCGAGCACCGCAACAAAGATCCCGCGTGCCACAACTCAGACCTGATGCAGCCAAGAAAATAAATAAATAAAAATAAATAAATATATTTTTTAAAAAAAGACGTAGTCTCAGCTTCGTGGGGAAGACAGAATTACAGTAGAATTGGGAAAGTACTTATAAAAATACAGCATATCACGAAGATAATGTGTGGGAAAAGTAGGGGTGGGATGGGGACTTCCCAGATGAGGTGACCTTTGCTCAGTCTGAAGGAAGAGTAAACATTTGCTAGACATGGAAAATCATGGGGGAAGAGGGCAGTTTAAATGGCAAGACTTGCAGTGACCCAATGGGGAGAGAAGAAAGTGAAGAGTGGTGTATGGATGGGAGGTTGAGAAGGATGGTGATCAAAGGAACTACTTTCCTCTACAGAAGAGTTAAAAGTTAAATTCACAAGGTTATTGAGTGTGGCCAACTCAAGTCCAGCCTGGACTGGCGTTAATAATCAAGGTATCTGATTCAAGGAATGGAGTCAGGCACAGCACCAGGGACTTCTAGGAAGAACCAGTCCTTTGTGATGGATGGATGAAAGAGATCAAGGAGATCAAGCTGGGTGGAGGAAAGGACATGACAATTAGGATGCAACCCTCTGTGAGAGGAGAGGAGAGGAGGTGGGAGCTGGCCAGTGGGGGCAGTGGTGGAGCTGGAAACTGGAGTGGAATTCAGAAGACAGTGCAGAAGTCCAGATAAGCAGGCTAGCCTCAGACAGTGTGAGTTCAGCTGGTTCTGCGCTCCATGAAGATGCACAATGGCTGCCTACTGCTTAGTCCCAACACCTAGCTCAGTACCTAACACTGCGTGGTCATTCAATAAATATGGGCTGGAGAAATAAATGAATGAGGGTTCTGTTTATTTGTTGTCCTCCTAGGGTTCTGTTTATTCCAGAGACCCTGGACACAGGGAAGCAGGCATCTCCATTTTCTTAAGGTGAGGGCCTTCCAATGAACCAGCAGGCTTGGCTCTCGGTCAGAATCAGAGGCACTCTGGTTCTGTTATCCTGCTGGCGGGTGGGTGAGACTGGAGCAGGCAGGGATCTCCAGGATCGTAGTGAGCAAAGGTCTAGAGCTATGAATCAGGGCGGCATGTGCAGGAAACACAGGCAGTTAGATATGGCCGGAGCATGGTGTGTGGGGGGGTCGTAGTAGGAGATGGAACCCGAGCGTCACGTTAAAGGATCCAGATTTTATCCTGAAAGCAATGGGGAGCTACTGGAAGGTTTTAAACATAGGAACAACAAAGTCAATTTCACATTTGGGAAAGACCACTCTGACAGCCGTGCAAATTAGATCGAAAGGCAAGAGGCAGGGAAACTCATTAAGAGGCTGTTTCAATAGTGCAAGTGAGATCCTAATCTAACGTAGTGGTGCTGCGACACAGGAGGAGACAAACTCAAGAGCTATTTAGGAGGGTCAGTCAAAGACTTGGGGTTAAAGACAGCAAGTCATGGAGATGTGATGATGCGATGCTGTTACTCAAGACACGGATCCTGGTGGAAAGCAGGGGGTGGCCCTCACACTGACCGTAGCAACACAGGGCACGGAAACCACAGCTAGTACTTCTGGACACTGGACACTACTTCTAGAACGTGGACATGGCAGCACCTATCCTCGCCAGAATGGAGCCCCTCAGTGCGTGCCTTTTTGAGCCTGGCTTCCCACTCAAAGGCAGGTTTCAGGTGTATCTATTTGCCAGAGCCCAGGTCACATGCCTGCACTTCAAGGGAGGGTGGGAAAGTGAGCACCTAGATTCTGTCTGCTTTCCACCTAAACTCTTAAGGTGGAGAATTCTCTGAAGAAGGCCGTTCAGGGGGGCTTGTCAACCATTTTAAAAAATGACAAATGTTCACTAAAAATAGGAAGAATGAGGAAACAAAGAAGACCAAGACCAGAACCCAGAGGAAAGCAAATATTTAAGGGGTACAGGGTATAGAGTCAGTGAAGGAATCCAAGAAGGAAGAACCAGGAACTAAAAGGAGATTCAGAAGAGTAGAGGGTGCGGTGTTGCAGGAGCCCTAGGAGGAGAGGGCTTTGAGCAGGACTGAACAGCCCCTGGAGTGGACAGTTAAGAGGTGGTCAGTAGCTTGTGGAAGAGCATTTTCAGGGGCAAGTGGAAAGCCAGAGTATAGGAGGCTCAGGGGTGAGTCCTGTTAGTGAGGACAGAGTGTAGATCTCTCTTCAAGAAGTTTGGCTTGGAAGGGGAGAACAAAGAAAGAGAAAGGAGTGGCACTGAGTGGGAGGGTGTGGATTTGGGTTTTTGAGCCTGGAGCACATCAAGTATGTTTATAGGAGTACATGCCGGGCCAACCCTGTGTTCCCCAAGGATGCCCCCGGGCTGTGCGGAGAACCAATTTATTAACAGCCTCTCCCTTTCTGCTGCTCTGAGAAAGTTGCTGCGTTCAGCAAAAGGTATTCGTGTTCTTTTTTAGGTTCTAAACTACCCATGAAGCTTTCCTTTTTTTGGGATTAAGAACACAGACCGTCTCAACTTTACATCTAGTGTTTGCAAATGTTCACTGCAAAAGGCATCCCGAGAGGGTGGAGGGGGTCTGTGGCTTAGGAGGGGGACCCTGGGATTGAGCACGACCTTGTAGTATCTGCGTCTGGAGCATCCTTTCCAGGTCTGGGACAGCAATGACGCGAAGCTCAGGCTCCTCTGGAACACGGGCTGGTGGTCACTGCTGCCCACTTCCTTCTGTGCCTGTCCTGGGAGGCTCAGCAAGTTGGATGCTCTCTCCGACCCCACATGCTTACAAAGCCAAGAGCTGATCCACAGTCAGCTGCCTTTGCCCAGGGAGAGCTCAAGAAGAGCATCAGACCTCTGTCAAAATATTCATTAAAGTTGCAGCCTTCTATCACTCCAAAGACCTCTAACTAACCTCTAAACTCACACAAGTACTGTGTATGAGTGAATAAAAGTTTCTGCCTTCTGAAGAGCTCTAAGCAATTTCCCTCATCTTATCACATACCCTCAGAAATATGCCCAGGAGTAAAATTTGTGAATAGCCTCACTTTTTAGATGAGGAAACCAACGAAGGAGTGAGTAAGGCAGGAAGGCGCCCCTGCCCTACACACACAGTTATGAACACCTGGCAGAGACAAAACCAGAATCCAGGACCCTTTTTTCTGCCTAACAAGTCTTAAGAGACTGTGGCATGTTTATTTGATTGTGTTGGAGTGAAGGGGATAGATTCAGGAAAAAAAGATGGTGAGTGGCTGGGAGAGAGAGAAATGCATTTTTATCACCCACCTCTCATTGGCATGAAAGATTTTAGCCCAAGAAACTAATGTTTAGTAAATTCTGAATAACAAGAAAAGTCCATGACAAAGCAGTTCTTGGAAGCAACTGAACAGTGGGCCACCCTGCTCCCCAACAGATGATGTTGACAAAAGCTCTATTCATTGGCTGCAGGGTGAAATAATCTGTCATCAAAGTGCCCAGCTCCTTGCAGGCAGGCAGAGGCTTAATCCAGCTGCCAATCTCTGTTGGCCCCGCCAAGCCGGCAGCATCCCTTTCCCCTTTTCTTCCACCATGTGGTCTCCTGACAGAACAAGCGGGTAACACGGAGAGTCTGCTTCTGCCCCACATGGTGGGCTCCACCTGGCTTTCTGAAAGGGTCTGTTTGTTTGTGGGAAGAGAGTTGATGTCACCCACAAGACCTCCAAGCCCCAGAAGCCCCAGCCATCACACAAGAAGTGGTGTACCTGCCGTGTAGGGCAGACATGTTTGTGCCTGATTTCTAGCTATGGTTCCCTGGAGATAATTAAATTAAAAAGAAATGCCTTTGGGTCTTGGCCCAGCTCAAAGTCAAGTTAGAGAAGGCCTGGAAGGAGAAACTGCAGAGTTTCTCTTTGGGCTAATCGCTTTCATTTGCAGTTTCTTTCTTCTTTCAGACACCATGTCAGCTTGCTTCCTAAGGGGATTTCCTTGTGGGGAAGACATGAAATCCATTGAATTTGGCTAAGCATCCCATTTAATGAGGGCAATAAATCATGTCAGTGAGGGAGGTCTGGGAGAGCCCAACCAAGGAAGGCGGGACAGGGGTTTCTGTAGGAATGGAGGGCAGACATCTGCCTCAGGCTCAGCCCCCTTTATCATCAGCAATACAGTGGGGAAAACAAGATATCAAGGGAAACTGCCCAAGAGAGAGACCCACATTCTCTCTTATACTCACTGGTTGCTCATGGAAAGCGCCACTATTGGAGAAGCGCTATGGGTCTCTCAAGGCACCTAACCCTGAAGCAGGCCAGCGATACGGATATTTACCCCTGTTAGAGTCCATCCTGAGATCTAGAGACTAGGCCTGATCTGGACAACCTCGCCAACTTCATACTTTCCCTAGAGCTGGCCCTGCAATCGAGCACCATTGGGAATAAGTGATTTTGCCACTAAGTTCCAGTGTGACTAAGACCCTCATCACACTCTGAGCCTTGGCTCTTCCAGTCTGTAAAGTGGGGATAATAATGCCTATCTAACCAGGCAATTGCAAAGGTAAAGCGAGATAGAAGACGTGAAAGCTCTGGAAAACTGCTGTGTACAACTTGGTCGGGGTTACTGTTGCATCCAGCCTGCTGCCTTGCAGGATGTGGGTTAATCCAGACTGGCTAGGTTAGATCCACAGGTTTTCCCTGCACTTTCTGTCACCTCCTACTCTGCATCCTCCTGCCCTTCCCCAGCACCTTTATGTGAGATTATAGTTGCCACCATTAAGCTGTAACCCTCCTTTTTAAGGAACAGACAACAATAATGTAGACAGAGAGATGAAAGGCCCACAGGCCAACTGATAATCTCTATACAAAGAGAGACATTAAATAAATACCTATTCACATTATGAGCAAATAATGAAGTCGGTGTACTTAGGAGTAACTTGGTAAGAATAGGCTTGTCTGTACTTCCTGGGTGATTGACTGCTCTCAGCAAAGTCCTCACAACATTTTCCAAAGGAGGGAACCTGGGAAAACACCACCTGCTGAAACCACATTAGACAAGTGCCTGGAGGAAAAACCACATCAGCATGTTCCCCCTTAAGGGCCATCTTTTAACAGTGAAAGAGGCTTATTGGATAAGTTTAAGTGAATTTATTTTTATGAAGCTCCCAATACAGAGGCTGTATGCTACAAAGCAGTGGAAACTGTGATATGTGAGATTTATGGTGTAGTGGGGTTGTTTACAGGGCTACCTGCCTCTGCGTATGCTACTAGCCCACTGTTATGGAAGGTCACCTCCAGATCTTTCTTTTTCCTGGGCTCAAATTTTTCCCTAGCATGATTTGGTACATCAAATAAAACCCTGAGAAGACACAATTAATTAATTTATAGTCTATTTCCCACTCCCTACTAGATGAAATATTTTAGGAAAAATTATATGGCATAATTTTTTTAATGCATCTTAATATAGTTTTAATTTCAAGTGTCTTTTGGGAATACAACTTCCAAAAGAACTTACACTTAGTTTGAGAGATCTTTGGAGAGTGTTGGCCTAGAGTTTGTTTGACAGAGGCTCCATCGGAGTAAAGATTATCATGGATAAAGAAACTGCTGCTCTAGACAGGGGACAGCCAGCGTGCAGCATGCCTGGAGCAAGGGGTCCATGAAGAGGAAGGTGGTTTGCATCCATGGATGCAGATTAAGGGATCTGAGTTTTGCTCTGTTGGCAGTAGGGAACCAAAGGGTTTTCTAGCAGGGAAGTAACAATCAAATTAATTCACAGAGTAAGGGAGTCTCTTTGTCTGGAATTGTCATCCCTCTTTCCCCTTCCCACAACACACCTGGGAAGTGTTCTTGAATTAGTCTTGGCTCAAAAACTGAACCCTTGGATGATGATTTATTCTACCACTGTCTTTTGAGGGTCTCTGCTTCCACAGTACAATAGCCAGCGGACTCTCTCTATCCCAAACCAAAAGGAGATGCTTCCAGGAAGCGGTGAAGAGCTATCATGCCACATGACCACACTCCACTAGGAAAAAGCTCTTCACGTGATAAAGTGGCAAGTGGCTTAAAAATCATCCAGGCCAATACAAGTGAGAAAACTGAGGTCCAGAGAACAAAAATAATTCATCTAAGACAAGTAAAACTTCAGTAGACATTCATGGAGCACTTCTACATTACAGGCTTTATGCTGGCCACTGGGAATACGTAAAAATAAGACATAGTTCCCATCCTCAAGGAGCTTAGAATCTAGTAGAGGAGCACATAAACATATCATTTTATATTTAATCCCAAGGGGCATTTGGAATTGGAATAGGTGATTGCTACCGTGCTATTCAGCTCTAAATTTCTATGTATAACTGAAAGCAGAAGCATTTAGTGGGGTGGTGAGTGGAGTTGGGTGTTATGGGAAAACAAGAAAGGAATACTTGGCACCAACAGAAGGCTTCTTGGAACTGGTTAGTGTTAGAGCCACCCATGGTGGCCAGTCTCTAAGGTGGCCCCAGTGATTCTTGCCTCCTGGTGTTCATGCTCTTGTGTAGTCCCTCCAACATTGAATCATGGCCAGCCTGGGTGACCAATAGAGTCTGGTAAATGGCACGGTGGAGGTCGCAGATGGCACTGTGGGTTTCACCTCAGTCTCTTGAATCATCTAGTGGGGGCAGTCCCCATACGTTGAGGACACGCAGGCAGTCCATGGAGAAGCCCATGTGGAGAACTGAGGCCTCCGGCCAACAGCCAAGTGAGTGAGCCTTCTTGGGAGCTAATCCTGTAGCCCTGGTGGACATCGCCTACAATCTCATGAGCAAAACTGAACCAGAACCAAATTCCTGACTCATGGAAATTATGAGAGATAATAATTGATTGTTGTTTCAAGCCACTAAGTTTGGGGATAATTTTGTTATGCAGCAATGAATAATGAACCTAGCACCCGTGTTTAGAACACAGGTCTTCTGTTACCCAACCCAGTAATCTCTGGACTATTTTTGCAATTTAGCACCCAAATTTTTTCTGATACCCAAAACTGATCAAATAATTTTTTATTATCCTTACATAAAGGAAGTTGACATTCGGTAAATATAGTTTTAAAACATAGGTTGCATTTTTTGAAATAAGGAGTGATTGAAAAAAAGGTTTATGGAATTAAGCAGGATATTAATTTCTTTCCAATTCAATATGATGGTGGTGGTATTTCAACAAGTGCCCTTTTCTTCAATTGCCTTCTTTATATGGTGGCATTTTGGCAAGAGAATTTCTTTTCTGTGTGGTAGCATTTCTGAAATAGTTTTATGTGGGTTTCATTGTTTGTTTGTTTTCTAAATAGTAGGTTACCAAAAAAGCACCCTGTTTCAATTTGTAAAACAATGAACTTCAGCAGAAACCTAGGATGGTTTTGTCAGTGATCTTAAACACAAGAGATTTTTAGTACTGGGGATTTTAATTCTCAGTCTTATTCAGTTTGGGGGAAAATTTCTGTTACCAAAAGTAGACAACAAGGATGGTATCTGTATAGTATATGGAAAACTGCTTCTAATAGGTGTAAATTCCATTTAAGGAGGCCCAGGTGCTCAAGCCAATTAGAGAAAATGGAACCTGGCAGATGGAGAGAAGGTTACCAGAGTCCCCATGGGAGCAGGCCTTTTAATCACAGCCCATGTGACAAACACTTAACGGAGATTTGGGAGATTATTAGAAACCATTAGCACGTTGTCACCCACAGCAATCAAGAGTGTCTTTTGCTTTAAACCTTAAACTATGGCCTTCCACCGCTTCCCTTAGACTGTGATAGACCAGGTTTTGGTAGTCACATGGAGCTACTCTGCTTCTAAGATTCCACTGTAAGGAGCTCACTGGATTATAGCAGCGAGGATGAATGGAGCAAGTGTAGCATCCCTCACCCTAGTTCTTTCTGCTCCTACAATCTTCTAGTTGGCTAACTGTGCATCCAAATAGATGTCTTCACTCTGACAGCCTGCACCACCCACCTCCCTTTCTCCAGTGCCCTGGGTAAACTCAAAAGGACATCTTTGGGGTTAGGAATGCTGGTTTGAGATGCCAGACCCAGACAGCTCTCCATTTCTCTCTCTGCACTGAGGCATCAAGGTGTGGAGGTTGGTACACGCACTCTGAGTCCATCACTTACCATGTGTTACTTGGACAAGTTCTTTAACCTCTTTGAAGCTACTTTTAAATTTCAACATGCATTCCTTGCAGTGTCATTGTAAGGATTAAAATAATAATAATGATGATAACAATAGTTGACAGTTATTGAGCACTTGATATATGCCAGGCATTGTTCTAAGTGTTTTCTGGATACTGACACATGTAATCCTCACAACAACCTCATGAAATAGGCACTTTCAGCATCCTCACTTTGCTGATGAGGAAACCGAGACACAGAGAGGTTAAGAAACATCCCCATGGTCACAGAGCCAACAAATGTCAGAGTGAGGTTTCAAATCTGGGCGGTCTGACCTGAGCTGGTGATCTTAATACTACACTGTAATGTCTCCATAGAGGTATCAGACATTAATAATAATATCTATTATTATTTGGCATGTTCTTCCCAAGTTGCAAGCTACTGTCTTAGTCTGGGCCTTGCTGCATTGCTGACATTGGGATGTCGAGGGGATATGGGACCCAACCACCAACCTCCACCACTAACTGATGGTCTTAGAACTTCCTCTATGTACTAGCATCTTGAATTACATCTGACTCTGGTGGGCATATTTTCTGAAGCCATCTGGCAGATTTGGGCGCTGGTCACTTGATGTCAGCCAAACAAGGACTCCGGAGCAGAGACCAGCAGGCAGAAAGCCAAGCTCTACCCCGGGTCATCTGCAGCTGCTATCAATGAAGCCGGTGACAGAGGATGTGGAAGTCAGCGGGAGCACTTTCATCCGAGGCTGAACACAAGGATGTCAGCTGAAAACACAGCCGGAGCTCTAGAGTAATTCCTAACTTCCTATTAGAAATAAACAAAAAGCCCGCTCTACTGAATTTCCCACTCAGCTTCTCGGCTTGGCAGCCAATCCCTAATGCCTATCACCTAAGATAGCAAAGATATTAGGCTGGATCACTGGACTAGAACAAAAAGGATGGGAAAGGCCATCCTCTCCCTGACCTCTGCTCCGCAGAACAACTGATCCTGTGGGAATCCAGATGCATCAGGGTTTTGGGGACCGGAAGGGGACAGAGGACCGGGGGTTGGGAGCAGAGAGGACTGAATACAAAGACAAAAGAAGGAAAAGAATGTTGAGTGAGCAGAGGAGACAAGCCCAAGTGCCCTCTTTCCCTGCACCTCGCTGGAAGTCCCAGGCCCACCCAGGGCACACTGACCAAGTCCACCAGGTGAGGGCTGGTGCCAACCCTGACAGCTGATGGGGGTCGGGAGATTCTCGCTGAGGATTTGGAGGTGGTGCTCTGTGGGATTAAATGGATGTCCCAGCTTGTGGACGAGGAGGGAAGGCTCCTCCCCACAGCCAGCCCCATAGGTTTGTGCTGTTTACGCCTATATCTGTGAGAAAGAGCATCTTTGTGGACTGACTTTGTGTGCCGACTTTGCTAGGCCTGGCAGCTGTTGTCAGCCTTTTGTGTCACCATGAGCGACCTTCCAGGTGACAAGATACCTGCCTGATCTGACTTGCCTTCCTCTTGATGATTTTGTGCCACCACATCACATGTTCAGGGTTTTCAAGGCTGGAACTTCAGAAACTGTTTTCTTCTTCCATGTACTAAACTCGATTTTTGGCACATTCTATCCCCTTAGGGCAAGGCTGAGTACATCATTTGCGAGGCTCAGTACAAAATGAAAACGTAGGGCCCCTTGTTCAGAATTTATGAATAATGACAAGATGGCAGCAGCAGAGCGCTAAACACTCATGGGAACCTTCTGAGCCTGGGCTCTGCATATGTTACCCATCTATGAAGCTGGCCCTGCCTCAGGGCCTAAGAGGCTAAATTTCTGTAGGTAAGGCTAACTGAGCCAAACATTATACAGTACATATTTTTAGTCATTTTTTTTATTTTTAGAAGAGTATAACACTGTATTAAAGGTCAAAGCATAAAGATTTTAACCAGTCATTACTGGATTTATAAAAATGTACAGGGCCTTAAACCCCGGACGTATGAGCATCTAGGTACGTCACTCATTAACACGTAACTGTTTTTGATCACTGCATAACATAAACCTAATTTTCTCCCTGCTTTGGTGGCACTGTATTTTCCGTCTCACAGGCTTCTCTATAGCCCTGAAGTACCTCCTCTAACCAGAGCGGGGGTCACCTAAGATGTGGCAGCTGCCACAAAGCCATGCCAATCAGGAAGGACCAGTTCCCAAGGGAAGGGAAGTTCATCTCCCAGCTGTACAGCTAGAAACCCAGGGACCAGAATCTGGGAGATAAACTCATATGACAAGGAGGAAGAAAGAAGTTCAAGATTTGACGGGCAAGTCAAGGTTGGAATTCCAGGTTAGAGGCAGTGTCAGGTCCAGACCCACCAGTCTCCTACACGGGGTCAAGGAATTGTGTCATCCTCAGAGAGCTCAGGCAAAGTTCCCCTGACCTCCCTGTTCCTCCCCTGCTTCCTGTTCTCTGGTCCTGGCTCCAAGGTTAACCTGTGCAGACCTGAAGGGTCCTGACTAAGGTTGCCAGGTTTAGCAAACAAAAATACAGAACACTCAGTTAAATTTTAATTTCAGGTAAACGATGAATAATGTTTTAGTATAAATATTGCATGGGACATACTTACGCTATAACATGACTCAGTGTTTATCAGAAATTCAAATTTAACTGGGCGTCCTGTATGTTATCTGGCAACCCTAGCCCTAACCCTCACCTGACTCAGGACAGCTTCGCTGCCACTATAAACGCTCCCAGACCTCATGCGTCTTCCAGCAGGCTTTCCTAGACTTGGCTGCTGGTCCGCCCCGGCCTGCCCAGCCTTCTGGTGATGGACTTCACAGACGTGCTGTGGGAGAATCTGTACCCATCGTGCAGGATGACGGTGCCAAGCGGAGACTCATCTCTGACCTGCAGCCAGCTCTGCTCGGCCTCCGCGCATTCCTTCCCAGCTCAGCTCATCCTTGGCGCTGAGACCGGCAGCGGAGAAGGGCTATAAGCACAGCTCCTTCACCGACCTGCAGGATGGGCTTGGGTGGGTTCCAACTGTGATTGTGACTTGGGGATGTTTGTTAGACAAGTTCTTCTCCTCAATTTAGTTTTATTTTTAATCTTCCTTTTTGGAAATAAGCATGAAACATATCAAGTGTCAGGGATGTGCATATTTCCTTATAGTATATCATTTAATCCTCACAACAGTACTATGAAATGGGTGATATTGCCCCCAATTTGCAGACGAGAAAATTGAGGTGCCACCGTCTTACTATTGGCAGGTGCCAGAGCTTGAACTTGAATTCGAGTCTTCTAAATCCAAGTCTGTGCTCCATTACTGCCCAACTTCATCATTGGCCACCCAAGCAGAAACTTTTAAATAATCGTCCATACCTCACTTTCTCTGCAGTAGGATCCCTGTCTTTATCATTCTGCCAATGCAACCCCTCTCGATACTGCTGTTTCTCCATCCAGGCTGTCACCGCGCCTGGAGAGGACAGGAGCCTCTTGGCTGGCCTCTGCTTCGAGGCTTCCCCCTCAACTCATCCATTGCTCAAAACTTTGCTTTCTGTAAAGTATATCTGACCATTTACTCCACAACTTAAAAATGGCCATATATCCACATGACCTACAGCTGTGGGTTCTCAAACTTGAGTGTGCAGAAGAACTGCCTGAAGAGCTTTTAAAAATTCAGTTTACCAGGCACCATCCCAGAGTTGCTGACTCAGTAGGTCTGGGGCGAGGCCCAGGGTTCTGCATTTCAGCAAGCTCGAGATGGTGCTCACGCAGATGATCCAGACTCCACTCTGGGAAAGGTCTATAGCACAAAATTTAAAATCCTAGCATGGCACTTAAGAATCCTCCAATCTGGTCCAATTTCTATTTTCAGTCTCATCATCTGATTCTCCAGTCCCAGCCGAGTGGACTCTGCTCCTCCCTCGCCTTCCCTTCCCGCCCCACTCCTTTCCCTCCCAAACCTGCATAGGTCAGGGCAAGGGGGTTAAGGAGGGGGGTTCTGGAACCTGACTGTGCCTCAGGCTCCTCGGCCCCATAAAGTGGAAAAACAGCATCACCGTAACAGTTCTATGAAGAGAATGACGAACTGTGAGGTACTTGGAGCAGAACCTGGTGCTTAGAAAGCACTCAATGAAAGTTAGCCATTATTATTTTTTATTTATATAGCTTTACTCATTTTGTCTCCTCTTCCTGGGATTTCGTTCCCCTCCTCCTATGATCTGGAAAAATTCCATTCATCCTTGAACATCCAGTTAAGAAGCCATAGTCTCTGTGAAATCTTCCTGAGCCCCCTCGGGTCCCATTGATTACGTCTCCTCATCCATTCCCCCATGAGTATTGCTTTGTGTTCTCTATTCACACGATCATACTGTACTAGGTAATCACACCTCCTCTGTCTACATACATGAACCACCTGAGGGCTCCTAGCTTTCTGTAGGACTTAGTATAATGTCTGGCACATGTTATAGTTAAACTCATCTCCAGTCCTCACTCCATAAAATTGGATGTTCAATCTGTTATTTTAAAATGGAGGTTTGGGAGCTTTTTCTTAACTTACTTTAATAATTATGCTATTAAATTAGCTCCTCTGTCTTCCCACCTCTGGTTACCACACTCCCTGTTTTCTCTCTCTCCAGGTTTCATGGCTGTGGTCAGTGTGCAGTGACTAGCTTGGCTGGATTGCTGTGCATTCCAAATGCCTTATTTAGCAATGAGTGCTCACCACCCACTCGTAGACAGAGCCCTTAATTCTGATGGCAGGAATGTTCTTCCTCTGCTCTGCCTACAGAATCCATAGGGAGGCTGCTGAATGCTGCGCTTCAGATAGATGTATCTGAGTCTCATAAGGAACTGTGGCTCCTGCCAGCAGATGCTAGGAGCTTGTTTGGTGGTTCAGGTCATGGAAGATAACTACCTTGGACCCAGGACCACATTATTCAATAAATGGATAAAGGAGCTTTTCATGGGCCTATGAACAATTTTGAGACTTGAAAAAACTATATAATTTTTTAAAGAAATGGAAACCATGAAATCAAAATTGAAAAATGTTTAAGTAAATGTCTGCAAAATGTAATAGGATTCCAGCTAGTCAACTGCATCTGAACTTACCTCTTACATGGTTAAATATGTTTTATTTCATGTGAGGTGAAAGAGCATTTTAGAGGTTTTGATATGGGATGTGGTCTCCCAAAGCAAAAGTGCCTGGTGGTGAGGAAAGTCTCAAAAAGGCCCCATGTTGTCTGCCGGGACCGAGATCACAGCTGAGGAGTGGGAGAAGAGGGCCTCTGTCTGGGCAGTCAGATCACGAGAATCACGAGGGATGACAGCAAATTTATCCTACAATTCGGGCTTCTGGCATGGGGTTGTAAGAGCGTTTCTGTAGAATGTTGCTTTTCAAGCTTTCGGCAACAGATTCTGCAGCCTCAGGCCCAGCATGTCCAGGTCCGGACCACTTCTGACCAAGCCGGGGGGCGCACCAAAGACTCAGACCAGAAAGCCCTGGTACTCACATTGCTTTTATTTCATCAACAACATTTACAGAGCCCTGCTATGTGCTCGTGCTGGGGAATACAGCAGGTCACCAGGACAGGCACAGCCCCTGTCCTCAGGGAGCTTGCAATCCAGTTAAGGAAACACATCTTGAGCAGCTAATCACCAGTGGAAGAGAGTCACAGAGAAGTGCAGGCTGCCGTGGGTACTTGGCAGCAAGGTTCGTCTAGTCTGGGGTCCGGGAGGATGTCCCAGAGGAACTGACATCTAATATGATAAGTGAAGGGTGAGTAGGAACTAACTGAGTAGAGAGTGCTTCACACAGAAAGCCCCTGTCCTGCCTTAAACCTCGTGCTGGGATGCCAGGGATGGGCGTCCCCTGTGTGCCCACTCTTCTGAATCCCCTCCAGGTTGGTCCAGTAACAACACTGACTCTGTGCCTTGGTTTCCTGGTTTGCCCTGAGTTCTGCTGAAACTAGAGTAGCTCCGCCTGTTTCACTGGGACCGTGCCCTGCCTGGATGTCCCAGTCTCTGCCCATGACGGCTGGCCCCTAGGTGGCCCGTGCAAAGCTGTAAGGCTGCCACCACCTGTTTACAAGCATCACCATTGCCCTGGAACACCACGCCCCCACCCACCCCATCTGACCTCCCCGGAGGTCAGCCCAGGCCAGATCACAACCTGTGCCACCCACTTCGGCCTCTATGACTGTGGGAACTACCCTATCTGTCTGGCTCTCGCCTAAGATTCAACCACAGTGAGGCAGATCCTATAGGAATGCTCTGTGTCATAAAGCAACGTTTCCCAAACTAGGGCGTCCATGCATACCCATGGACTCCAGTTTGAGGAACACTACACTAAAAGATAAATGCAGGCACTGTTAGATGCCATGATTATAAACACAAATGTGTGCCTTGAAACCATGTCAGTACTCTGTTGTCAGGGGGGTCACACATATGACAAAATGTTTATTCTTTTAGATTAGCATAAAAATGAATGAAAAATTAATAATTTTTACAGAGAATGCCCATGGTTACTCTAGAATACTTCCTTGGACCCTCAGGGGTTTGCAAACCTCATTTGAAACATATGGCCTTAGAGTAGAGAAAATACCTCACCTTTCTGGACCTCAAACTTTCCCATCTCAGCAATGGGTTTACATTGCCCACCTCTTACATACCTCCCAAATGCTGTAAATATCAACCAAGTGAGGTGTGTAGAACACTGTGAACTCACCTGAAGATGCCAGGTAATTACAAATGTGAAGTATTGTTATTTGTCTTCATCCTGTCTGCCAGCTGACAGCCTGTTCACCTCAGTAGCCTTGAACTTTCTCCCCCAATAAAGACTCAGTTCCTCTTCTCCCTGTGGAAATGACATAAGGCCAGATATTCTAGGAGAAAAGCCACTGGTTTCTACTCAGACTGGACTTTGGTTTTAAGTTCTGCTCTTCAAATTAACTCATCTATTGCCTATGTGGCCTAATGCTTGAAAGAAAAAAACAATGTTTGAGTAATATTTAAACTGCACTAGTACCCAATGGGCCAAGGGCTCTGAGCAAATGAGAGGATCTGAAAAGGGGTACCCACATATACACGGGCACGCATGTGTGTGTGCACACGCACTCACACACACCCCGCACCCAGCTGCACTAAAGTCTCCGAGTAGGCGGAAGGGTTCTGGCCTGTGTTTACATTGTGCCTTTCATCTGAGGGGCTCACAGCTCCTTGCAAAGAAGGGGGTGTTTATTAATCCTCACCACCCTGCTGTGAGGCTGCGGCCCCAGTGCAGTCCTGGGGAAGGGTGTCTAAGCTCTGCTCTACCCCCAGACCGACGTCCTCCTGTTCCGTCTCCAATGTGGTGTTTTGTAACACCTGTAACGGTCTGGGGAGGGGTCGCCACTGCTTCAGAAGAGGATTTAGAAAATAAATGTTTGGGGTTTGCAGTGTGCTTATTCCTTAGGGACTTTTTCTTTTGCTAGGAAAATGGAGAGGAAGGTACAGAGATTTCCCATATACCGCCTGCTCCCACACATGACGGCCGCCTCATTATCAACATCACTCACATACGGCACATTTTTTTGACCAAGGCTGAACCTACATTGACACATCATAATCACCCAAAGTCCATAGTTTACCTTGCGGTTCACTCTTGGTATTATACATTCTGTGGGTTTGGACAAATGTATAATGACATGTATTCATCATTATAGTGGCACACAGAGTATTTTCACTGCCCTAAAAATCCTTTGTGCTCTGCCTATACCTTGGGGACTTTTTTTTTTTACCAAATATCTTTATGATAATGGACTTCTTCATGTGCTTTAAAAGTTTTTAAGAGCTATTCTTCGTTGGGAGTTCTTCACATGCACTCTTTCTTTCTTTTCTTTTCTTTTTTTTTAGAAATTTATTTATTTATTTTTGGCTGCATTGGGTCTTCATTGCTGCGCACGGGCTTTCTCTAGTTACAGAGAGCGGGGGCTACTCTTCGTTGCGGTGCACGGGCTTCTCATTGTGGCGGCTTCTCTTGTTGCGGAGCATGAGCTCTAGGAGCGCGGGCTTAGCTGCTCCATGGCATGTGGGATCTTCCTGGACCAGGGCTCAAACTCGTGTCTCCTGCATTGGCAGGTGGATTCTTAACCACCGCGCCACCAGGGAGGTCCCCAGGTGCACTCTTTTCATATGATCTATGTTTGCCTCAGCCTTGGTCCAGATGGGTTTCACAGGTCCAAACCAGGTCTTATATTATCAGACCAGTTTGGATCTTTGATCTCCATATCAGTGGTTTAATTTTAGACCTTACATGCACATTATATACACTCAGTTCCTATGTTCCATGATGCCTCTGCTTCTTTAGTTTTCATGTATAAATTCAGTGCTCTCAAAAGCAAAATCTACATCCAATATACTTTAGTAAACCACATATTCCATTTAAGAAGAAGTTGCCTTTTTTGAATAAACAACCCGAGGATAAATGACCAAAGATCTATGAACTATAGGGGAGAAAAAATCTTTTCTCACGTTGTATTTTATATTTATGAATGAATCTGAAGTAATGTGCTTTGACGTCAAATTCCCTTATAATATCTTCATTCCAGAGCCTTTAGATCCACAAATAGTCTTTCTGAAAAGAATTATATTTTCAAAGAATTGCATGGTGGTGTCATTTAACCTTCAGTGATTCAGAGATGCTTTATAGGACAGAATAAGCCTTCGATGAACTTGAGTTTCCTTCTGTCTTCTAGGAGAAAGCTGTTTCTGAAGCTTTATAAGCTAAGGGGAAACCTACGGTGTTCATCTCATCTAAATCCCTCCTCCAAATAGGGAACTGTTTGAGTCTGGCTAACTGGGCTGGAGTGGACCCTGCAGGGCCACCGCAAGTGGAGGGAGTGTCTCATTTGCGCTTGAATCCTTGGGGACTTGTTTAAAGCCCTACAAACTATAGTCCAGTGAAGATCCATTCTCCCAAACTCTTTTCCCATAAACACTCAGTAAAATGCCACTTTGGTGTCAATTATATATTTTTTTATCGACGTATAGTTGATTTACAATATTGTAGTTTTGGGTGTACAGCAAAGTGATTAAGTTACACACATACATACACACACATGTGTGTGTTTATATATATATATATTTCAGATTCTTTTCCCATATAGGTTATTACAAAATATTGAGTAGAGTTCCCTGTGCTATACAGTAGGTCCTTGTTGGTAATCTATTTTATATATAGTAGTATGCATATTACTCCCAAATTCAATTTTGTATTTTGTGTTGCAGCTTTGCAGGGATTTCAGATACTAACCCATTGATAAAGGGTTTTGGGTGCAGGGCAAACACTTCTCTCTCTGCAGCTATTGTTTGAATGAGGCTGATATTTGTTTAGAAATGACCACTGCTGCAGGTCATGGAGGGGAGAGGCCCATTTGGCAGGGATTGATTGGTATTGGGGGATTCTGGAGTTGCTGCCCAGAGAGAAGTCAGACGAGAGGGGAAGGAGACTTCTTTATTTCCTCGAGGACATTTTCTGGGGTTCGAGGTTTTGGAGCAGGTGATGCGGCTGAAGGACAATGGGGGCTCCCTCAGGGAGGGAGAAGGTGGCAGGGAGCCATTGGCCATGATCCTGGTGACAAGAGTGGACTGGCCGTGTCACAGGGGCTTAGGAGACGTTGTTCTAACTCCATGGCAACTGCTGAAGTTGTTTTTCAAAGCTCAGGTCTTTCCACTCAGGTTTTCCTTTCCAGTCCCCTTTCACTCTCTGCTCACACCCACCTTTCCGTGTTGCTCTTTCTGTTGCCGGGGTTTTGCTGGCCTCGCAAAGCTCGTCTGGCATCGAGTGCATTGTCTGGGAACAGGTTTTACCCAGGGCCCGTCCTGGGCCACCAGCCCTGCTAATCTTGGCCCCATACTGTGAGGTTGGTTCTGTGAACCTCCTTCTTTTCCCTACATGTGCGAATTGTCTTCTTTCTCTTTTCTCTTTCTCACTTTCCCTGGAGAGGAGAATCTCTCCTGACACTGGGGAGAAGTCACCTGCCCAGGAGGTTTGCTCTTCTGAGTCCTGTTTCCCAGCTTTGCCTGCCAGGCCCCCTGCTGAGCCTCGCCCTGGGGATCAGGGATGGAGATCTACAGGACTGGGATCCAGTGTCAGAGCCCTCATTGCCTTCTTTCCCCAGATGAGGCGGGGACAGGCGAGGAGAAGGCTCTCAAAACATTGAGTCTCAGAGGACTGGTCCCTCCACTCCCTCCTGCCCCGGGGCCGGGGCATTACTCACTCCTGAACAGGACTTTCTGTGAGGAGATGCTGGGCGTTAACGCTGTCCACACACAACCTGAGCTAGAGAAGGAGTGGAGTGTGGGTCTTTGAACCTCCATGTGGAATCTTTCAGCCATGCACTATGTCAAAGGCAGAGAAAGTTGCTTTGATTAAGGTGGCGCCTTAAATATATAAATTTTTTAATATCTATTATTTATTTATGTAAGACACAGGCTTCCCACTGATGTTTTCTCCCATTTAGGATGTGTTTTTATAGCTGAGCCCCTGACCTTGCACCTCCTTCCTTTCTAACCTACTCCCCACCCAATAAAATAGTTCATCAGAGGGCTGTTCAAGCCCCGTGGCTTTCCCCTGGCATGAAATTGGTGTTGGATTTCTCCCAGATTTTTTTTAAAAAATAGAATAGATTTAGATTTACAGAAAAGTTGCAAAGATAGTACAGAATTCCCCTATACCCCTCACTTAGTTTCCCCTGTTGTTAACATCTTACATTAAAAGGAACATTTGTCACACTAAGAAACCAACACTGGTATATTACCATTAACTAAGCTCCACCCTTTATTCACATTTCACTAGTTTTCCCCCAGTGTTATTTTCTGCTCCAGGATCCCATCCAAAATTCCACATTGTATTTATGCATCCTTATTCTTCTTTGGCCTGTAACAGTGTCTGACTGTCCTCGTTTGGATGACCTAGGCAGTTTTGAGGAGTACTGGTCAGGTATTTTATAGAATGTCCCACAATTGGCATTTGTTTAATGTTTTTCTCATGGCTAGACCAAGGTTATGAGTTTTGGGAAGACCACCGAGGTGAAGGACCATCTCATCAGAATAAACCAAGGGTACACATTATCAACATGAGTTGTCACTGACGTTAACCTGGATCACTTGACCAAGTGATTGTATCTCTCCATTGTAAAGTTACTTTTCCCTCCTTTCCATACTGTACTCTTGGAAAGCAAGCCCACACTCAAAGGAGGTGGGAGAAGGAGTTAAGCTCCACCTCCTGCAGGAGGGAGTATCACATATATTATTTGGAATCTTCTGTAGGGAAGATTCCAGTGATGTTTTCAAAGTAAGCTGGAAATTCCTTCTAACACTTACTAGAAGGCCACTGGTGCTGGATGCATGGATTTTGCAGGGCTGGTCATGGGGACCCCAAGGAGAGCATCTCATAGAGCCATACCCTGTGTGTTTTCAGTTCCTGGGCATTAGGGAAAGCAGTTTGGATATAGAGATAAAGATAGAGATAGAGACAGATATGTGTATATGTATAGATACACATGCAGATATCTCTTTATCTATCTATCTATCTATCTATCTATCTAAAACCACTGAGTCATTCAAAAACATTTAACAAGTGTCTACAAGTTCACAGCACTCTGCTGAGCACTGAAGGCATAGGGCAGTAAATAAGGTTCAATCTAGACTGCAGGCACCACACACGAGATTACACACGCAGTTCAACAAATATCTCTGCACACCCACTGTCAGCCCAGTGCCAGGAGCTGATGAGGCAGCAGTTGGAAGTATGATGAGGAAGAGAAAGGAAAGTTCAAGGTGCTGTTGAGGAATTAATTTAGGGGGCGTCAGCAAAGACCTCCCTGTGAGAGTGGGGTTTCGGTTGAGACATGAAGGATGAGCAAGAGGAAGCCAGGTGTATAGGGGCAGGGGTGGGGCTGCAGGGGGAAAAGTTCACAAGGCAGAGAGATCAGGTCGCATCAAAAACAAACTAGTGTAGGGACTTCCCTGGCAGTCCAATGGTTAGGACTTCGCCTTCCAATGCAGGGGGTGTGGGTTCGATCCCTGGTTGGGCAGCTAAGATCCCACATGCCTCAGGGCCAAAAAACCAAAACATAAACAACAGAAGCAATATTGTAACAAATTCAATAAAGACTGTAAAAATGGTCCACATCCAAAAAAAAAAAAAAAAAACCAACAAACTAGCTTAAAAAGAGACATCTGGAAGAACGGAAAGACAGCCAGTATGTCTGGAACTGAAAGAGGTATATATATAGAAAGAAAAGTCTGTGTCCTGGAAAAATCACATGATAATTTAGTCATATGGAATAGTTCCACTTCCTTAAAATGAACTTGTTTTATGGGCTTTAACACAGAAAACTCAGTGGTGTTTTAACAATAGATTTCTACTTTAAATATGCTGCTAAATTTATGGACAAACATACGGAAAGCTCAGGTATTTCAGACATTCAATTTCAGTTCATTCATAAAACTGAAAATATGCATTAGAGAGGATAGAAAAGCCTGGAAGGGTATTTTAGGGCCTGCTGATGAGTCCCCAGTTCCGCATTTTAGGACGGAGACTCTCATTTCCGCAGATGCCGGGAGTGGTGGCTGCTGAGAACACAACTGAGACCCCCAGGCGTTGCCCTCCTCTGAAGACAGCTGTCCCTCCCCGAGGCTGTGTCCCTCCCCAAGGCTGTGTCCCTCCCCAAGGCTGTTCCCCTCCCAGGGGGCTGCTCACATCCAGTGACTAGCTGGTACAGGTACCAAGGCCTGGCCCCTGGCCTCAAATTGAGACAACTCAGAAGGAAGGGCTGTCGCAGCCTCACTACCCCAGGATAGGCTGAGACCTCTGTGACAAATGCATCTTTCTCACACCCTTGCAGGTAGCGTTTCTGAGAGCGCTCTCCAATAAATTACCTGTACACAGATCTCTGTCCTAGAATCTATTTCTCGTATTAGAAATACAGATATACGCTGTGTTGGTTTCCTAGGGCTGCTGTAACAAATGACCATAAACAGCGTTGCTTAAAACAGTAGAACTTTATTCTCTCTCAGTTCTGGAGGCCGGAACTCCAAAATCTAAGTCAGCAGGGCCACACTCCCTCCGAAGGCGTTTGGACGCAGCCCGCAGGAAATCCATTTGCAACGGGACTGGTGTGATGGCGGCCCTTTCTTTATAAATGTCCCCAACCCGGGAGGCAGGACAGGAGCCCCAGCCACTGGCAGCGGGTGTCTTTACGAGAGGGGTCTCTGCCCCGCTCTAGGTGTCCCTGTCTCTGCTTTGGCTGAGCCCCCAAGCACCAGCCAAGGCCCAATTGGATCAGTTCCCAGCCCTTGTTAATCACTTTATTGCCACCCAACTGTCTGTCCAAAGCCCCTTCCACCCTGGACAGGGGGTCAGTCCAGTTCTTCTGGCTCTGCTGGACCAAGGTGCCGCCATGCAGTCCCCAGAGGGAGGTGGCTGATTTGGCTTCTTTTTCACGCTGGAATGTGACTTCCCTTTCCAATTAGAGACCACACAGGATGGAAAATGCGAGCAGGGCAGCCCTTCTAGGATGAAAACCCTTCAGCCTTTACTAGCAAGAGCAGCTGGAGGCCCTGCCTTCTAGTCCCACCTGTATAAAACCCCTGACCTCCTGCACCCGCTATCACTCAGCCTGTTTCTCCTTGTCTGCCCCCAGACAAACACAAGGTCCTACCTTGAGACAAGGTTCTCTGGACATGTCTGGTCCCCACGACCAGCCTCCCAGGGCTTGTCGTTCTTGTGGCTTGTGTGGCAGAGAAAGACAGACGTGTCAGGATTTTGAGACAAAAATAAAAAGAAACTAACACCAGGCAGGAAGTCGGTATCCATCATTAAAGATATGCACTCCTCTGGGGGCACCTCCCAGGAGAGCTGGCCGGAAGACTTGGCCTCAAGATCCTGGGGGCAACGGACAATGAAGGGCTCCTGAAGGCATGACGGGGACACAGCCCTTGACGACAGTAACAGTAGAGCCATGGGCACTCCTGGTGGGCGGGGGGCCTCAGGACCATCCCACACAGCTCTCCTTGCCGCGCAGGGTGCCCTGTCTGTTTGCCTCCCAGCCGACAGGGCTGCTCGGCCAGAGGGCCCTGGCGTGTGGTTTTCTATTTCCAATCTCACCGCAAGGTCAACTTTCCTGGCTAATATCTAACACTCTGTTAGGAGCATCATGTTTCCAGAAGCACTTTGTTCCCAGGGCCAAGTCAGTGTTGGGGGAAAATTGTGTTTTTCCAGCCATACCTCGGGGGGCTGCTCTGAGGCTGGGGTCTGGTGGTTCCTTTCTCTCTTCCAGACGCTCTGACATCCTGCTGGGAGCTTAGAGATCTGCCCGAAGCTTCTAATCACGGCTGCCTCTTTGTTCTTCAGGCCGTGACCTTTATTACATCATCTCAACCCCCCCCCCCCCACCGACTCCTTGAATCCCCCATTCTTTTTCCCCTTTCTTGGTTGGAGTAAGGGTTTTACTCTCAGGGGCCCAATCCTGTCGCTCTTGTGTGTGACTAATTCCCTCCCCTCCCCCTCGGCTCCCGGCAAAGAGGAAGGGGCCTGTTTGCCCGACTAGGGGGTCTGCGTCCCTTGTTGGCAATCAAAGCACAGACGCATTCCTGCGGGTGATTTCCTGCCCTGAAAACCAGCCCTGGAGGACAAGCATCCTCTGTTCCCTCACAGCCATCAGCCCCTGGGACCAGGACTTCTGTGAGAGGGGATTTATGATATAGAAAGTGGTAAGTTGCCCTTCCAACCTGCCAGCGTGTAGTGTGAAAGCAAGTTGTATTGTTGTTGGGACAGCATGACTCCCCAGAGAAGAAGCAGTGTCCCCGAGAGCCTCATGGCCGCCCGCAGCCAAGGGTGTACGAAGGTGACACAGCCCAGGACGGAGGCCTTGTTATCCTCAAAGCACCCCACAGACCCCCGCGGGTCAGCTTCGGCTGTCTGATTTCTGAAGTTAAAAAGCACATAATTATGGTATTGTTTGACTGCCAAGAATTCTGGGTTAATCTCAGTTTTATTTTGACTGCTACCTAAAATAGCCTGTCCCTGAGGACAGCAGCAAAGGCCAGGAGGCCAAAAACAAAAAGGCAGGCCTGATATCTAAGCAGGCCCTCATTTGGAGTCCCAAAGCAGGGTGCAGAGTTTTGGGGAGGCCCACGAGTGCATGGGATCAGGCACTTGGAGCGGGGGTCCTCCCCCACCCCTGCCCCCTTACAGAGGTCTTTCTTTTGACACTGGCCTAGGCCCGCCCTCTGCCTCACTGGACTGGCCTGAGCCTGTGGGAACAGCAGCGATGGCCAGTCCCCACCACACTCTTTGTCCCCAGACACATTCAGGGTCGTCCCTGAGATAGTTTGGAGTTCTGCTTCTGTGATCCGGGGAAACAGGGCGAATAATAGTAATAGCCGACATTACAGAAGTGCTCACACCCACAGTACTTCCTTCAGTCCTCACCAGGAGTCCTCGTGGTCAGTACTTTTGCTATCTTCTATCCTGCCCAGAGCGGCACAGCTGGTAGGTGGTGGAGACAGAATTTGAACCCAAGGAATCCTGGCTGCAGGGGTTACCCCTTCCCTGCTTCACCACACGGCCTCTCAGGAGACGAGTGGTCCCAGACTCAAAGGCTCAGAAAGAACAGCTCCCACTGGAATCTGTGGGAGAGACGCATTCAGTTCGTTAGTAGAGAAGAGCGGTCCTGGTGAGTGACGTGTCTCCTTCTTGGCGTGCATACAGAACCTTCCTTAGTATTCTCCATCATACTCAGATCAACAAACATTTACTGAGTGTCCCACTCCGTTCCCAAGGTCTCTGGGCCACCAGGCAGTGGGTCTGTATGAAAAGTTCAATGTCATTAAAGGGAGAGTCACAATACAAGACCATGTGTGCTCTTATGGAGGAATGCTTCCTGTGTGCAGTCAAGGAGGGCTTCCCAGGGGAGGGGGCATTCAGGTTAGATCAGAAAGGGAGCTGAGATTTTTCTGGGTAGACAAAGTGAAGATGGACTTTCTAGGCAGAGGGAACAACACGGGCAGGCCACTGCTGTATTCCACCAGACTCAAGGGGTTCCTGAGGATTCTGAGCCACTGGCCCTGGGCTCCAGTTTTCAGGGCACGGCAGGAACTAAGTAACCATCCCCTGTCCCCCTCACTGCTGGCTCACACTGTGCTGACTTCAGAGGAGCCTTCCCTACCCTTCCTTCCTGCCCCACCTAAATGCCTCTGAAATGTTTCCAGCCTGAGGCATCCCTGAACATCTAAGGCATCCAGAGCTGCCGGTCCAGCCACTTGCAGTGGCCGCTGTCTGTGCACCGCTACCAGGGGTGAGCATGGTTTCATCCAGCAGCGCCCAGGGAGCTGGCTCAGGCTCTTTGTAGCCACCTAACACCCTGATGCACCCCCAGTACTCCCAGCAGGCGTGCACCTCAAGAGCACAGGGAAAGGCACAGAGAACTGCGGGTTCCAGCGGGCTTCTTCCTTCTTTTCTTCGCCTCCCAAGCAAGCAAGAGGTAACAAGAAAGCTAAAGGACCAGGCTCCCAGGACCAGTGTGTGTGGTATGGGTGGGTGTGTGTTCCTTTTGCTCCTCAGAATGTCCTCATCTTTTCTACCTTTTGTTGTCGTTGTTCATTTAACTAAAATGATTCTGAGTTTCTTTAATTGGAAAGGATACAAAAGCAGGCAGCAGTCATGTTCTTCCCCCGCGGAGCTGCGAGAGCAGGGAGCAGCCCGTCAGCGCCCCCCTGACCGGTTCTCTACTGCGCGCTGTGGCCCAGGGAGGGGACTGGCTGCGTGAAGTCACTGCCATCCAGGGGAGGCGGGGATGGTTGAAGGGGGCTCATTATGGATAACAGAAGACACTCCTCTTACACCTATCACTCAGAAATTCCAAGGGTGTTTTTTTTGAAGAGCTCTGTGCCAGGAACTGGGGACAAAGACCAAATATATATTTCTTTTTTTTTTTTTTTTTTTAAAGATTAGAAAGAGGTAGTGTTCTTTATTTTTTTTTCTAATTTTTTTTTTTAAACAGAGTCACAGATTTATTTATTTATTTTTGGCTGCGTTGGGTCTTTGTTGCTGCGCGTGGGCTTTCTCTAGTTGTGGCGAGCGAGAGCTACTCTTCGTTGCGGTGCGTGGGCTTCTCATTGCGGTGGCTTCTCTTGTTGTGGAGCACGGGCTCTAGGCACGTGGGCGTCAGTAGTTGCGGCACGTGGGCTTCAGTAGTTGTGGCTCGCGGGCTCTAGAGCGCAGGCTCAGTAGTTGTGGCGCACGGGGTTAGTTGCTCCGCGGCATGTGGGATCTTCCCAGACCAGGGATCGAACCCATGTCCCCTGCCTTGGCAGGTGGATTCTTAACCACTGCGCCACCAGGGAAGTCCCTATATTTCGTATTGTATCACAATATCACAGGAGATCTTTTCCCGGAGGACAAGGGCTCATGGATCAAGAAAGATGTAGCTTTTATACGTAATCTGGCCATCACAGTGCCTGGCACTTAGTAGGCCTGCAAAACCAATAATAGCCGTTATCATTATTATGTGTTCAGGGAGTGAATGAATCATTTGAAGGGTGGAGTATGTGGCAGGGGACATTGGTAAATGACAGGGAAAAGGTGTGGTAGGCAGCCTCCCAGTAGCTCCCAGTGATCCCACCTCCTGGTATTCACATCCTTGTGTAGCCCTCACCTGCACTGTTCCACAGTTGATCTGTGTTGACCAGTTGAATACAGCTGTGCTGAGAGCAGTGCTATGGAGAGGCCCACCTGGTGAAGAAATGAGGCCTCCAGCCAACAGCCCATAAGGAACTAAAGAATCTTGTCATCAGCTGCATGAGTGAGCTTGGAAGCAGATCCTCTTTACATGACTGTAGCTCCAGCCAGCAACTTAACTGTAACCTGAGGAGAGACCCTGATCCAGCACCACCCAGCTAAGCCCCTCTCAAATTCTGACCTGCAGAAACCATATGAAATGTTCGCTGTTTTAAGTGCAGTGTTTTCGGGTGATTTGTCACACAGTGATAGCTAGCTAATACAGGTGGTGTAGTAGAAGATGTTGGTGCCCCTTTGCCTACTTCAGAGCTTACCCGTAGCTTTGGACAGTTCCCTTAAATGCTGTATCAATTAGCTTTTGCTACACAAAAAACCACCCCAAATTCAGTGGTTTAAAGAAATGACCATTTAGTTTGTGATTACAAGCTCAGCAGTTTAGGCTGGGCTCACCTGAGTTGCCCTTGTGGGCTGGACTGGGCGGGGCTCACACGTGTCTCTGGTCAGCTGGCCAGCTGGCTGAGGGCTTGTTGATCTGGGGGTGCTCAACTGGATGACTCCTCTCTGCTCCACGTGGTCTCTCATCCTTCAGCAGCCTGGCCTGGCCTTATTCACATGGTGGCAGCAGTTCTAAGAGTATAAGAGCAGATGCTGTAAGGTTTCCTGAGGCCCAGGCCAAGACCTCCTATAACCTCGCAACCTCTGCATTCTATTCCCCAAAAGGCCAGTCCAGATTCAAGGGGTAAAGAAATAGATTCCACCTCTTGATGGAAAGAACTGTGCAGTATTGTGGCCACTTTCGTGTTCTATGCAGCCCATCTGCAGCTTGCTAGCTCAGGCACCTCCATCTCCCTGCCTCAGTGCATTTCTCTGGTCATGAGAGCAGGTTCATCTCTCATATGAAGCCAACCAGAAGGGCTGAGGAGTTAATGCCCTCAGGTCAGCCAACGAGGAAGGGAGCTGATAAACAAATTCCCCAGCTTCCTAGCCCTTGGTCAGATAACGCTAACGTGCATCTACACAGTCTCTTGGAGGGACCCAGGGAAATTGAACCAAGTTTCCCACAGTGGCCACCAGCTCATAAAGCACCCTTACTGGCATTCCTCCCTTCCCTGTCTCTCACACCCCCACTGCCTTACCTTGCTCTGCAGATCACCTCCCTCAAGGGATCTTGTACCACTTGCACCCAAATCCTATCTAAGTGTCTATCTACATCAGGTAGGCAGAAGTTAGATCACCCCTGATCTTATAGGCCAAGCTCACGAGTTGGAATTTATTCTGTAAGCGATTGGGCTTCTGAGAGTTTTAAGCAGGAGAAATCTGTATTTTAGAAACAAAGTTAATGGCAGTGTAGGAACTAATATCCAGTTCCACTAACTTCCAGACCAGTGCTCTTAAGTCAACTTTACACTGTTTCAGGCTTTGGATGTAAGAATATGCAGGTCTTTTTTCCAAAAAATTCATTGATTTTTGAATAGATAATAAATACACGTGGTGCAAAATTAGAAAAGCACGAAAGGTCAGATCTATTTTTATAAGCATTTTCACTGCCAAAGGAGCAGTTAAATAGCCATTGTTTCCAGAGTGTTTTCAACCACAGTAGAGCTTGGTTCCTTCAGCGGCTGCTCCTGGCCTGCCTCGTGCCCTTCCTGCTCCAGCAGCCTGGCCGGGGCTCTTGCGGCATCCACTGCTTGCAGACCTCTCTGCAGGAGATGAAACACTTGTCCTCCAGCTAGAGAAAAATTTTGACATTCTTGGTCCAGGGAAACTTGGTGGTGTTGGCAGATGTCAACATCCTTGGCAGATGCCGTCTTTGCTCCCTGTCACCACAAATAATTGCAAGCTGGCTGAGCGCTACTCAAATGCATTAAGGTTTGTGGCTTGTTCTGACAGAAATCTAAAAAGTGCATGGTGAAGGCCAAGCCTGCAGCTTTTATCTGTTAGCTGGGGAGAGGAAGAGATAATGATTCATAACACCTCAGGTCTTTACATTTCTCCCGAAGAGCTGCCATCTGTCCCTAATGTGAGAGAAGGAGTGCTCTGGGGTTAATTGCCCTGGATCAGCTAAACCATCTGCAATTATTTAAATCAAGTCAAGTCCATAAATAGTTTTGGAGTATCTCCTGTGGGCCAGCCTGGAGCTCAGCTCTCTGGGGTGTTCAAGTAATCGTGAGCCACCAGCTCAGGCTCTCAAGGAGGCGGACTGGTGAGGTGGCAGGTCTGGTAGCTTTTGGAACAAGGCAGGCCTGCTGAGAACCCCAGCCCTACCACCGTCCAGCTGAGAGATTTGGGGCAACTTAGTTGATCTCCCCAGGACCTTTGTTTCCTTACCTTTAAATTGGCCCCACTTATTGCACAGGGGCAGGTGAAAATCCCAAAGACAGTGCTTTGTTTCCCTCGTTTTTTCCTTGAGGAACTTACAAACTAGTCAGAGATAGAAGACACACAAGTGAAAAGTAAAGAAAACATCTCTAAGAGATCATCAACAGTTCAAAATAAAACAAAACAAAGAAGGAAGAGAAAACAACAGAAGAAAAAAGAAAAGATATACACAAGGATGATGAATTGCCAAAGTATTAGTCTGCTAAGGCTGTAATAACAAAGTACCTCAGACTGGGTGGCTTAAACAGCAGAAATTTATTTTCCTCACAGTTCTGGAGGCTGGAAGTTCAAGATCAAGATGTCAGCAGGGTTGATTTCTTCTGAGGTCTATCTCCTTGGTTTATAGGTGGCCATCTTCTCCCTGTGTCTTCACATGGTCTTTCTTCTGTACATGTCTGTGTCCTAATCTCCTCTTCTTTTTTTTTTTTTTTTTAATTTATTTTTGGTTGCGTTGGGTCTTCATTGCTGCTCATGGGCTTTCTCTAGTTGTGGAGAGCGGGGGCTACTCTTCGTTGCAGTGCACGGGCTTCTTATTGTGGTGGCTTCTCTTGTTGTGGAGCACAGGCTCTAGGCACGTGGGCTTCAGTAGTTGTGGCATGCAGGCTCAGTAGTTGTGGCTCACGGGCTCTAGAGCACGGGCTCAGTAGTTGTGGCACACGGGCTTAGTTGCTCCGCGGCATGTGGGATCTTCCCAGACCAGGGATCGAACCTGTGTCCCCTGCATTGGCAGGCAGATTCTTATCCACTGCGCCACCAGGGAAGCCCTAATCTCCTCTTCTTATAAAAACACCAGCCATATTAGATTAGCATCCACCCATATAACTCATTTTACCTTAAATACCTCTTTAAAGGCCCTATCTCCAAATGTAGTCACATTCTGACGTACCGGAGGTTAGGACTTCAACATCTGAATTTTGGGGGTAAACAGTCCAACCCATAACAGGCAACATAATGTTTGCTCTAGAAGTTGAGCAAGGGAGCAAAGCAGGGAGGGAAAACAAAAAGGTACTTCTGGTTTATAATTTTATTAGGTCTTAACTCAACATGGAATTGCAGTGCCTGGTGCATAGTAGGCATGCAATAGACATTTGTTGAGCAAGTGTTCAAATAAATGAATAAATACCTTATACAGTTTTTGTCCCTGGACTTTATGAAAGATGCCCAGAGAAGAGTATATGTGGATGACAAACAGGCAGAATGGGTGACTTTCATATTCAAAAAGGCTTCTTTCAAGAGCACATTTTGATCTGTAAGGGCACAAGTCAAAAATGGGTGTGACAGTTTATGAAACTATGAAAATCATGGATGACAGTATTATAATCTTTAAATCTTCACCAAATATTGTGTTGTTAGGAGTCGATAGAGGATAACCTTTGAACTCGCTGAAGTTTCAGAACATGTGCAGAGAGAGAGAGAAGGCAAGAAAGAAAGAAGGTCTTGTTTGTGATCAGTGCCCTTAGAGGGTTTCTTATCCTTTAAGACACTAGAGAATGAAAATATCACTAAGGAAGCTAGGGATTCAATGAGTTCATGGGAGGCTGATTTCAGTGCAAGTTACTTCAGATTCCTTTGGGATTTTGACTTCTATGCTGTGTGGATCACGGATCTAGACAAATATCACATTTTCTGTGGTTTGATGTTCCTTCAGGGAACTTTTAATAAGCACCCACTATGCACCAGGCAGTGTTCTAGGGAGCAAGGACACTGCAGTCAATAAGATGATGTTCCAACCCTCAAGGAACCCCACCCTAGAGAGAAGCAGATATGTGAAGAGAGAAATTGCGGTTTATTGAGGTAACTTCCCTAATAAAAGTACAATTTAAGTGCTTTATAACCTCAAAATTCTTGTGACAGTAACTAAATGGGCAGTCTGTGCATTAAAGGAACTTGACAATATTTGATAATTAAATGAATGGATTAAAAAAATACCTGGTAGAAGATACTAAGGGAACAGACTTAATGCCATATGTCCTTTGGGTTACTAGCATGAAACTTACCTATTTACTTTTGAAATTAAAAAGAAGTTGAATCTATAAAAGTTATTTGTCTTTCTCATTTTTTAACTCCCCCTTCCCTACCTGTATTTTAGAACTTGCTAAGAACTCAGAAAATATTTTTGGGTAGATAGATGAAAAGCTGGATGAAAAAATGGGTAAAAGAATGACTGTTTTGCTTCCAGAACCGGGCAGATTTTCCCAATAGAAATTTGTTCATCTTTGAAGGCTCACTATATCCATCAAGAAACCATTTCTGAGGTCTCTTTGTGTAGAAGTCCTGGAAACAGTCTTGATTCAAAAAGAAAGAAAATAAAATTTCAGTTTCTGGAAACATTGCTTGTGAGTTTTAAAATCTGCATTAAATTCTATAGTGTGGGAAGTTCTATAGAATGGCAAATGGCAGGCCAAAGGTTGTATTGACTGAATATTGATTTCAGCAGCACACACAGAAGGAAAACTCACGACAGTGATTTCTCACTCTTTCCCTAATTGGAATGAGTTCATTTCAATCTGCATGTTGCAGAGGAAGGCCATCTCTCTGAAGAGCCTCAACATAATTCCTAGACCCTGGCATTCTTGCTGACATCACCAGGAATTTGGTGATTGGAGGGCAGAAGTCCAGGAAAGCATGTTGGGCCAGGAATCTGGACATCATTAAATGAATTTTCCTTATGAGAAGCTTAGTCTTAGTTCAATATTCATGAGAAAATATTCCAGTGGCTTCGTCAAATTGCTTCCCTCCCCATCTCCCTTTCCCCACCCTGACTCCCCATCCTCTCTCCACGAAGATGAGACCCTGGAGTTGTCCAATACAGTAGCCAGTAGCCACATGTGACTATTTAAATTTAACTTAATTACAATTAAATAACATTTAAAATGCAATTTCTCAGTCATGCTAGGCACGTATCAAAAATTCTCAAAAGCCACATGTGTCTAGTGACTACCATAATGGACAATGCAGAGAACATTTCCATCACTACAGAAAGTCCTATTGAACTGCACCGCCCTAGGGGAAAGGGAGAATGAAGAGCTGAGGAGGAAGGTGGTCATTTTTAAGAAAACACCAAGAACATGTAGACCAGCCACACAGGAGAAGGAACATTCTAGCGGGACGTTGCCACGGGACGCGCAACTAGAGGATAAAGGGTATAAAGTGGGGGAGAGGGTAAAAGCTCTGAGATCAGAGCCCAGGTCTTACCCTGGTTCTACCACCCACCAAGTGTGTAGCCAGGAGCAAGTTACGTGAACTCTCTGAGCCTCAGTCTCTTCATCAAGGAAATGGTAGTAATAGTTCTTACTCCATAGGGTTGATGTAGGAATTCCTGAGAGAGTTAGTATAAAGTACATAGCCTATGGCCTGACATACGGAAAAAGCTCGACAATGATAAGACAGATGGGAGTTCGATGAGGCACAGGAGGCAAGAAGGAGACGTAAAGAAGGAAAAGACAAGACATAGAGATAAGACAGCCAGCCTAGGAAGAAGAAATGTCTACAGGATTACAAAGTGGACCTAAGTGGCGAGCACAGTTACGGTGGCTGGAGGGCACACAGCAGTAGGACAGAGCACCAGAAGGCAGCTGGGCCTCTAGACACCTGAGGGGCACAGAGGAAGATCCCCTTGGCCTCAGGATTACAGAGCTGAGCCAGGTGGTGGCAAAAATCACCTATGATTGGTGGTCTTCCTGCCCATCTGGGGCAGCAGGAATTGCACTGCTAATTGGAGCTTAGCTGTACTCATGCTTATGCCACTGATAGTGTTCAAGAGACCCAGAGAGGTGTGGAACAGATGTGGCTTTCCGGGGACAGGCGGAGTGAGCCAGGGCTGGGGCTGGAGAGGCCAGAGGTCAAGGTGATGCAGGGTATTAGGGTAAATGGAAGGGGATGACGTTTATTCAATACCTGCCACAGTGTTCAGCACCAGCATGTACAATTGCACCTTACAGCAGTTCTGAGATAGGCACCCCCATTTTGTGGAAAAAGAAAATGGGGCTCAGCTGGGTGACGGAACTTGCCCGGGTCACACAGCGGGTAAAGGACAGATTTAGGATCCTGTGGTGTCAAATTGCAAAGCCTATGCAAATCTGCTGTGGAAGATTTTAACCTCTGAGGAAGGCAAAGCAGTAGAGATGCACAGAGAGCGTTTGAAAAGCGTTGGCGATACATTTATTCATTACCACTCAAGTCCAATGCCATGTCAATGTTGTGGGACCCCAAACATGAATACGACATGTTCCCTGTCTCCAAGGTACTGGCATAACAGTGAGGGAGACAAGCCAAGAGCAAAATAAGGACAACTAAAGGTAAAGTGCTCAAACCCATTCATTCAAGAAATACTCTTTTAATTGAGTACCTGCTATGTGCCAGGCACTGTGCTAGGCTCTGGGGGTACTATGGTGTGCCGTGGAAAATTGTTTACAAAAATGGTGGCATTCTCCCCTTCCCATTATCCAAGCCCCTTTGCAGTGTGACTTTTCGCCTCCTCCCTTAAGAGGTTGTGTCTATTTCTCCACTTCTGAATCTGGGCTGGGCTTGTGACTTGCCTTGACCAATAGAAAGTGGCAGAAGTGACACTGTACCTTTTCCAAATCTTTCCAGAGGGCTTGTGCTCTTGAAACCCTAGAGCTGCCATGCAGACACGCCCTGCCTAGCCTGCTGAATAATGAGAGACACAGGCCCATTCACTTTCATTGTCCTAGCCAATGGCCAGCCACCTGCCAGACAGAGGAGGGAGGCCATTTCAGGCCCATCAGCCTCAGCTAACCCAATAACTGATGCCAGGTGCATGAGCAAGCCCGGCCGGATCAGCAGAGCCTGGTCCAGGTCAGCAGAACTCCAATGACCCATAGACACTTGAGGAATAATAAATGAGCACTTTTTTTTAAAAAGCCACTAAGTTTTCATTTGGTTTGTTTCATAGCAAAAACCGACTGATACATGAGCAAAGCAGATACCTGTTCTCAAGAAGCTTATGGTCCAATGGACCATAAACTTTAATCACAAAATCCTACAGATATATGTCAAGGGAAAGGAAGTGATCATTAAGCCATCCTCCCACGATGGTCCCCAGTGACTCCTGCCCCCTGGTATTCAGACCATGTGTAGTCTCCGCCCACCCTGTGCCAGGGTTGGTCTGCTTGGCCGATAGCATATGGCAGAAAGTATGACGTGTCCCTTCTAAGATTAGGTTACAAAAGACTGCAGCTACTGTTTTGGGCTCCTTCTCTCTCTCTCTCTGATCATTCATTTTGGGAGAAGCCAGCTTCCACATGCTACGGACACTCAGGCAGCCCACGGAGAGGCCATGCCAACAGCCTGATAGGCACTGAGGTCTACCAAGCGCCAAGTGAGTAAGCTTTTGGGGGGATCCTCCAGCTCCAGTGACTGGAGCCCAGGCTGACCGCTTGGATGTAACCTCTTGAGAGACCCTGACCCAGAACCATCTGGCTAAGCTGCTCCCAGATTCCTGACACAAAGAGACTGTGAGATAACAAATGTTTGCTGTTTTAAGCTGGTAGGTTTTGGGGTAATTTGTTACACAGCCACAGATAACTAACAAAAGGAGTTAACTAGACAAAGCAGACGGAGGAGGTGGAATGTTCCAGACAGAGGGAATAGCATGACCCAAGGTCCTACGGTAGGAGCATATATAGCACATTTGAGAAACTGAAGGAGGACCATGTGGCAGGAGTTCAGAGAGCAAGCGTGACACTGCATGAGGCTGAAAGGTCAGTGGAGACCAGAGCCGTCAGGTGTTGCCTAGTGAGTCTTACTAAGAAGTTTCCTTTAGGGACAATAAGAAACTAGGTTATTAGGGGACCAGGCCTTGGAGTGTGGTGGGAGTAAAGAAAGAGAGAAAAATGGCAGGAAGGAGGAGGAGCCAGAAAGGAGAAGGCAGAGAGGGAAGGCCAGTGTCAGGGGAGGTGAGAGAGGGACAAGGATGGAGAAGGAAGAGGGAGTGGGCACCACAGAGAAGCCTAGGGAGCCTGCGAAACGGTCACTTAAAGAGAGTTAGAAACATAGAGCGGGAGTAGGAGGCTCTTGGAGACACTGTTGTGCAGAAACCTGAAAAACTCAGCCATGAAACAGTGTGTGTTAAGGGTTCAAGGAGTGGAACGGTCACTTCAATGGAAAATAAACAGATGGAGAGGAGAGGGAGGTAAGTGGGATTAGGGGAGCAGCTAACGCTGGGCTGGAACGCAGTCACGGTTCAGGGATTTGAATTCACAGCCGTCACTCAGGGCTGCACTTTGGGGAATTGTTCTCAGCCTTACCAGCTATCCTTTAGGGAAGGGTGATGAGATTTGCATCTGAGGGGTTGGGCAGAGCTCGGTGGGTTCTTCAGGCTCTGCACTGAGTTCTCCGATTAGCCCTGCTAGGGTAAGTTCTCTCCAAATTAGTGATGCTGGGGTTTTAGTTCTCCCCACTCAGAAGTACCCTTCAAGGGGCAAAGGAAGCAAACCTGAACCATAAGGGGAAGGCTTCTCCAGCCCCAGCTGTGCCAGGCACCGCATAGCTATGCTTGCCCGGCTTCCAGGATGGCCCTTCCAGCAGGTGCAAGACACACAAGGGAAGAAGCCACCTCTTGGCCAGCCTCTCTTGGTTTTCAACCTCTCACTCGTCCATACCCTGTCCCACCAGGAATGGATTTGTACTGTTTTGAAAATACTGGGGCTCCTGGACTCATTTCATTCCCTTGTGGATTTGGTCAAGCTGGCCTAACCTTTTTTTTTTTTTTTTTTTTTGTGAAAAGGAATCTAAAGATATGTGTTCCCTGAAACAGCTTTGCAGAAGGAAAGCAAAGCAAACACAGCACTGAGCAGATCTATTTATTTTGTGAATTAATTATGGAAAGATAACATATTTTTTTCCTGTTTTCAAATATATATATTTGAGATAGAGATGTGAAAGAATTACATGCTGTTCCATCAAGGAAATAGATTCCACCGAGATAACGGTATGGGAGCAAAACTCCAGTTCTTACAGAGAAAGTTTATGTTGATCAGATAAAGATTTTTTTTTCCACCAATCTAAAGCTGTAAATGATAAATAGAATTAAAAAAAAAAAAACACAACAGCTTTTCCATCTAAATTGCCTTCTTTTTTCTCTTTCCATCTCTAGTCCAGGAGATATTCCCCTCCTTCCTCCTTGCTGTTCTGAGTGGGAATTGAGAAGAGGGCTGCCCACTGAGCCCTCACCAGGGCCGGTCCTCATCCAACGCCAGTGGTTGAAGACACCCCTGTACAGGGTCCCCTACACAGAGGGAGAGGGCTCTGTGTTCTGGGAACCTCTGCAAACACCTGCACAGACCACAGCTGTGCTCCACTGAAGCGCAAGGGACCCGTTTTAAGACAAAGTGTGTGTCACAGTGTCGGTCTTGGCTCAAAACCACTTCCTGGTTAGGCAGATTCATTGGCCTCTGTTTCCCTTGAGGACGCTTTGAACAGACCACAGACTGGGAGGATCAGAAAGAAGGGAAAAGAGACGTGGCTGTAAATCAGTGTAGCCTCTCCAACTCTTGGGGTCAGAAAGCCGGTTCTGCTGAAAGGACAAGGGAAACATCCTCACCTCGGGGAAGGCCTGGTGTTACCTCATGTGCCTCACAGTCAGGGGTCCTCAGGAAGCCTGTGACAGCGCTTGTCCCTTCCTTCTCCCTGGCTTCGAACCAGAAGCTTTTGGAAGGAAAAAGCTCTGACTTCATCCGGCCTCCCCTGCCCTCCCTTCTCTAAACACAAGGAGTTCTTTTTTCAGGTGATTGTGGCTCTTCTCCTAGTGATTCTTTTCATTGCCTTCTTCAAATGTGCAATCAGTTCTCCTGATACAAATTGTGTGACCCCTCTTTGAATAAGCTTAGAAGCTGATCCCGCACAAGCATCCACAGAAAGCATCTGGGTATTCTAATCACGGCCAGCTCTTGCTGAAAAACAGAACAGCCTGCCAGCCTCCTCCTGCCTGTGTGCTGGGCACAGCCCTGGGAGGGGCTAAGGCAGCCCCAGGACCCCATGGTTCTTTGGAAAGAAAGAAGTAATTCCAGCTAGTTGAGGTGTTTAGGGGATTATTGCAATGATCTTTTCATGTGGATTGCAACATGGTTTGTGAATAGGGTCAGTTATATGAGGGACTTTATGTTGGCGACATTGCAAAGATAGAAGGGGGAACTGAAACCGGTTTCTGTCAGTCAGAAGTTTCATTCGGCCAGCACAATTTCAGAATTCACAACAAGTATTTTTTTTTTTTTTCAAAGTTCTTTACATCTTCTGAGGGTAACGGATGCCGTGGAGAAAATTTGTGAGCTAAAAACATGGAGATGAAAAAGATCATGACAACTTGCCCAGGACCCACTGGTGGTTGGATCTGGGAAAGGGCTATGTGAAACGGTGAGTGTTACCGGGAGCTCCAGGCACAGCCAGGTCTTGGAAGTGAGGTTAGGATGGTTTTTGGATTCAGCCTACTGCCTGTTCTTTGACACACAGAGGGTTCACTTTCACATTAGGCCCAGTCACCAGAGCCCAGATGCAGTGTGTCTGGGGTTTTAATTGTTTTGTAAGCCCCTGGAACAGGGTGAGCAGTGGCTTGGGGACAGAGCTGAGAAGTCTGCTCATTACTGAACGTCATGGTTCAGGGAGCAGTTCTTATCCTTTTCTCCATTCAAGTTCTACACAAGTGAGCAGCAAAAGGGAGATGCTTATCTCCTTCCTTTATTTTAGCAGCCCCTGAAGTTCCATTTCCTTCTTGAAACCTCTGACTCAATGGCTGGAGGAATGCTCCTCCACCCCACCCCATCCTGTCTACGCAGGCGACTTTCGTGACTCTCCTTCACTCGTCACCTTGCAAAGCACGCTCAGTTCATTGCTTCTACACACTGCCATTTCCTTCTTTGTTTATTTTACGTATGTTGGTCACCTGTTGCTTAGGTAAGATTTAAATCTGGCTGTGTTGGTATGGTCAGTTTTTGATTATTCCCAGAAGGAAAATAGTATGTTATAGCCATTTAAGCATGCGATATTATTATTTTTTATTTTCAATAATAACATTTGGCTAATCATTAAAGCATGTGGTGGTGGTCGTCACCTGTCAGCCTCAGCTTTGAATGATCTGGGTTTGGGAACTATCATTATTACTATCATCATCATCATCATCATTTTAAAGCATGATCACTTATTCTGGATTATGTATATCTACTACATTTGAATAATTGTTATTGTTTTTATTACTGAATGATTTTTATTGTTTTCTTATTGCTTTTTATTACTAAAGTAACACACAGAACATAGATATTTTATAAGATAGAAAAACACCCTTTTGGTGTATATAATTTTAGTGTACTTTTCAGTGTATATGGATTTATTTTCTTCTCAACAATAATGGTATACTGTGGTTTGTTTTAGAGTCTGTCATTTCACTTAGTAAGAGATCATGAATATAGTTCCATATCACAATTCTTTTACAACAGAGATTTTAATGACCGTGTAGTATTCCATTATATAGATTTTATGTAACCAATCTCCTATTATTGGACATTTATGTTTAAAACACTTATATAAGTATTTACTATGTGCCAGGCACTGCTTTAAGCTCTGTATAGATATTAACTCATTTAACTCTCATAATAACCCTATGATGCAAGTACTGTTATTATCCCCATTTTGTGGGTAAAGAACCTGAGATTAAATAACTTGTCCAAGGTCATACGACTTTGTAGGTGGTAGAGCCAGATTCAAACTCAGACAATTTTGCTCCTAATCACAACATTTTCCTCGCCTCCCTCTACTTCTACTGAAAGGTAAAGGCCTTCTTTACCTGGGAGGAAGGCTCCACCTACATAAGACAGCTCTGGCGAAAAAAGGAACTGCTGTCCTGTGAGTCACTGTTACTTAGAATTATATCATCAGCTGTTGAGACAACAGGCAAAGAGGCATCTGGGCGGCATGGGCAGTGTGAGCTCAGCAGCCCGGGCCCACAATCCCAGGAGAGGCTGCAGGCCCAGGTCCCACCACCCCGAGGCCTGGGTCGCCCACCCTCTGGCAGAACCACGGAAAGCAGCCCCAGCCTTGCCTGTGCCACCTTAACTTCCTCACACCAAACCGAGGAGCCTGTAGGAGCCGCTGCATCTGACCAAAGCCAACCTGGGAGGAGGGGGACAGGCAAGGTAGGAGGCAGCCTGGCTGGCTGCTGCTTTGCCCCAGAGTGCCGGCCATGCTGGGCCAGTGAAGCTGTGGCCCGGGCTGCAGGGTGGTGCTGATCCAGCCCAGGAAGTGACTACTTCTGGGGCAGCACCTGGAGCTTGGGAGAATCCCCTGACTAACCTGCAGAGGCTGCGGGGTGGTTGCTTCCTGGGTGATTCTGGATCCTTATTGGTCATTGCCTTGAGACCGGGCTTTGGATTTGGCTACCTTTTTTCCTATCCTCTCCCTTCCGGTAATGATAATCTGATGTCATCACTAGCAATGCTAATTGTTCTGTTTTACTTATTTAATTCTGACTTATTTAGTTCTCACAACAGCGCTGTGAGATAGAACAATAGTTAACAATAATTATCCTAATTTTAGGGATGAAGAAAGGGAGCCACAGAGAGGTTAGGTAACCTGACACAGGTGAAAGGGGGTCAGGTGTGGGGAACACCGCAGAAATGTGACCTCGACCTGAACCTGCACCCCAAAACAGGCCACCGTGCTCTGGGCCTCAGGAGGCAGCTGTGGCTAGAAGGGGAACACTAGCTGAGCCATCTTGCGCCCCTTAATCCCATCCCCTGTGGGAAAAGAGGCAATAGGAATTTGATGAAGGGGAGTGTTAACGGCTGGAGGGGGTTAGAAGTTGCGTTTTATATAAGCACCTTAGGCAGTCGTGTGCAGGAGCTCAGAGGAGATTTATGTGAAATAACCTGCATGCATCTCTCCCTGGGAGGCCTATCAGTTTGCCTTTATTCCTTCTGTTACAAAAGAACCTGGAAAACACACACACCACATCCAACGTCAGTGTCACAGGATGTATTGGTCTGGAGAGGCAAGGTTATCACTGCAGTCCTAGCAACTGCCCCTCTAAATGCTCAAGATCAGGATGCTTAGATACTGCACAGTCCGCAAGGTCCTCTGGCACACACGAACCCCACACTTTGGGTTCCCTCCTGAATTAACACTCCACCGTCTTCTCCTAGCTGTAGCAGCAACCCTGGGTGGAGCTGGGACCAACTTAGGAAGTTCGTCGGCTTAATTTGACAACAATCTAAAGAATACAGAAAAGAATCTTTAAGTGGAATTAGGTGAGACTGGCAAAAACTGGCTTTCCTGTCGCTAAATGATTATTGGGGTATGTCTATTGTGTTTTGGAGTTTGTTTTTTTCTTTTTTTAAAGAAAGGATGCATTGTTTTTTCTGCCGAAGTCCTTGAAGATAACTCCCCAAAATAGAAGTGCCGTGTTCACTAGGCTTTAAAAAATACAAAGAATTGCTGCTATCCTAGTCAGAGCCACAGTGATGTTATCCCTGGGATAATGAGGTATCCCCCTCTGCAGTCTATTCTCCCCACTATGAGCAGACCGAGCACTTAAAAGGGCAATAGATGAGGTCACTGTCCTGCCTAAGAGCCTGCAATGACTCTCCACCACGCCCAGATAGGGTCCCAAGCCCTCGCAGGGCATCTCTGTGGAGAGGCAACACTGCACAGAGGCCGAGCGCCCCACAGCCTGTACACATCCTAGCTCTGTCCCCTCAGGAGCTGTGTGACTTCGGCTGAAGTGTCTACTTCTCTGTGTCTGTGTTCTCATCTGTGAAAAGAGGGTAATAGAACTGACCTCATGGACACCTGGCATGCTGCACTCATTGGCCACCAGCTGTTTTTATTGTCCCTTTTGACCTCACCATTCTCATTTCTCCCCAGCCTCCAGCTGATTACACTCCGGTCACACTAACCTTCTTCCTGTTCCTCGAATTTGCCAAACTCATGCCTACATTTGGACCTTTGCCCCAGGGTGCCTGCCTGGAACTGTCTGCCCACCCTCACCCCCAAACCCTCACCCAGGCCTGTGAGATGTTGGTTCCTTCTCATTTGGGGGTTTCAACTCAAGGCACCTCCTCAGAGGGGGCTTCCTTGACCGCCCAGGCGAAATTAGCCCCAGTCACTCTAGCTCACTGCTGTCCTGTGGAAATTTCTGTGATGATGCAAATGTTCTGTAGCTATACTGCTAGCTGCTAGCCAGAGGTGGCTCTTCAGGACCTGAAATGTGCCTAGTGTGAACTGAAGAACTGAATATTTGATTTTATTCAATTTCAATCAAGTTGGATTTAAATGTAAATAACTGTGTGTAGCTAATGACTGCCACGCTGGACAGCACAGCTCTAGCCCTTGCCTGACTTCATGATCTTCAACGCACTCACCTCTCCCTGAACTTATCTTGCTGACCTCTTGTCTGCTGTTTATGGTCTGTCTCCCCAGCTAGAGCATGCGCTCGGTGGAAATGGGGTCTTTCCTGCCTTGTTCACCGCTGTGTCCCCCATCAGCCGTGCCTAAGAAAAGTGTCTGGTTCTTTGTTGGGGCTCATGAAGAGAATGAATGAATGGGCATATAAAAGTACTTTGTAAACCATAATGCATTATATAAATGTACTGTATATTATCATTATATGTATATGTAATAGGAAAGCCTGTGTAGGTGTTCCACTTTTAGAAAAATTCCTAGCACGCGTGCACACACATGCAAACACACACACACACACACAAAGCTGATCTTTAAAAAGTGAATAATTTTTTAAAATGATGGTTTTCTTATTTTATGAATGTATTCTTTATCTCTCCAAATAAGATCCCTCCCCACAGAGAGCAGGATGCTTCACGGGTCTCTGGGCCTGTTTGTCTGCTTCCCAGAGACCACGGCTCTGGGCTTGACCGGGATTAGCCCTAAAGCCTCTGAAGTGCACGGGTAGCTGCCACTCTGACTATAATGAAAACATGAGGATTCCCAAGGGTATTGCAGTATTCTTGAAATTAAAAACAAGGTGGGAGCAGGCCCTCTCCTTCCTGTGCGAGTAGCTAAAGCAGAAGCACTGAAATACGATGCCTGGGGCTCCTAGGAGGGCTGGGAGCTATTCGGTTCCGTGCCACTGGCCAGTGTGTGGTTTCCAAAGACGGCCTGGGCTGTTATCTGACCTCCTTCTTAATGAAGTGTCGTGGCCCACGGCTGCCTCTGAGGGAGCGCTGGGGCTGGAGCAGCAGAGTCAAATCAGGGACAGGGAACATCATTTTTCCACCAGGCAGGACCTGGGCCTCAGCCAAGGGACTCCACGGACTTCTGCAGGACCTGGTGGCCACGGTAGCCACTTCCATTGCTCAAAGCCAGGTGCCAGGTCCGAGAACCAGATCAGCTTGCTGTGCAAAGCTGGCCATGTACCTCCCCTGACCCTGGGCCTGAGCTGGTAAGTTGAGGGCACAGAGAAGAGACAGTCTGCAGCTGTTTTTCAGATTTTTCTAGCCCATGTGCTTGGATTTCTGGTCAACATTCTCCCTCCCTACATAAAATCTGCCCCATCCTCCCACCCCCCTACACACACCACTACATCTAGACACATACTTTCTTCCTATAACATCAAACAGGATTCTCAGACCGTGTAAAGGAAGTATTAGCAGGGGTGCGGCTTCAGGAAGGCATCTGTTGCGGTGGTGTGGATGTGATGGGAGTGGGGTGTGTACAAGGGCATGTGTGTTGGCCCCAAGACTTTCCACTGTGACGATGTCTCCTCTCAGGTTCAGGTGGGAGGGGTCAATGTCTCTAGGAAGGTGAGGTTTCCTTTGTGGATAAAGCGGTGTGTTCACTGCTCGCCCCACCCCAAACCATAGGTTCATGCCTGGCCTGGGTTCTTCACCCAGCCCCTTCCCTGGGCCAGGTCCCACCCTGCCCCTGCGAGTGACTCAAGTGCTCTCAGAGGAGAGGATGGCAATGGGGCAGGTATCAGCTGGATGACTGGTGGCTCAGGGACACAGGAAGTGGTTCTTCTGCTTCAGGCACCCACTGCCTGATTGGTGAGTCACCAGAAGAATGTTGGGCCCCAGGGCAGCCCTCTGTGTCCCTGTCCTTCAGGGCCTGTAGACACAGGAAATAGAGACAAATTCATCTTTGGAAAGAGGCCCTGGGGGCAGGCCCAGAAAGTGGGCATGAGGGGGGCAAAAAAGGCCACCAGTGTCAAATAGGTCCCCCCCCCCCCCGTGGTCCTGCCCAACCCATACTCCACCCCATGCTACTCAGTCTGTACTGAGTCTTTTTTGTCTCAATGGCTTTATATTATTTTGCTTTTTATAAATGTTTGTTCATTTTGTTTTCTCTTTTTCAAAACACTATGCCTTTGTGAAGAAATGTCCCATGCCAGGAATCTGAGGGGCTGTCCTCATTGCCCAGCTGACCCGACACATGTGGGGAGATGGTTGCCAGCGGGGATGGGCCCCCTAGTCTCTTCTATTCCAGTGGCAGGAACTTGTGGCCAAGGGGCGGCCCATCACTCAGGGATATTCCTCCTTTCCAGAAGGCACACTGTGGGTCAGGCCCCCTAAGGGAAGCTCAATAAAGTGCACCAGTGACAGCGGACAACACACCCTATGAGCTTCTTTCAAGGAAAGTGAAGGATCCCACGAGGACAATTATATTTACGGTTATTCAGCACCTGCAAGTGCCAGGCCATGTGCTCCGTGCTTCCCTGATGTTATTGTGTCTAATTCCCCAGGGCCAGTCTAGGAGATGAGTGCTCTTATCATCTCCGTTTTACAGTAGGGAAACTGGGGACCAGAGAGAAGCAGAGCTATTTGGGAGGTCACACATTCTCCAGCGGCAGAGCTGGTCCTCAAGCCCAGGTCTGGCTGACTCTGAAGGCTGCGTTTGTACCCACCACCCTGGCTGCCTCCCCCTCGACACTGTCCGCTGCCAGCTGCCCACAACCCTCCCTCCAAAACCGCTTCCCTTCCCAAAAGTCCTGAGAATCAAAATCCCCTCCATTGATGTAACTTCCTGTGCAATCTGCTGAAAGATCGCTCCCGACCACGTCCATTTGTTCTCCGCAGGAGAATCCTGTAGGGGAAAGATTATCAAAATATTTGCTGGCCTTGCAGGAGGTGCTTAGAATGATCGCGAGCACCGCAGGATGTGGGAGGTGCCACCGTCCCTCCTGACTTCTGTTTGTAGCTGGCTGCCGAGCAGGGGAGAGGGGAGCTATATTTAGCCTTCCATGAGCCCATTAGGGATACTCAAGTACAGTACAGATGTCAGACAGATAATAGGTATTTCAGAATTCTCTGGATCGGAGCGCTAGCTGGGATCTAAAATCTGAGCCGAGTAAAGGGCAATTAGCACACTGCTAGAGTCTTGGGTGCTCGGCGCCCCTAGGTGGTGGCATGAGCCCTGGGTCCCAGTCAGAAGACCCGCATCGTGCCTGGCTCTGCCCTTGGACTTGTTTCCTCACCCCTGAAATGAAGTCAGGGGCAGCGAGGAGAGACAATCTTTGGGAGGCAGGGCAGCCCCTAAGAGCCAGGCTGTGTGAGTTTGATTACAAGTCCCCACCATAAGAGCTGGGAGACTTCGGGCAAGTGCTGTCACCTCTCTGGGTCTCAGTTTCCTCATTTGTACTTTGTGTGCATGTGTGCGAGGATTACACGGGTCTCTACGTAATGTCCCTGGAACAGTGCTTGGCTATTACATAACAAGCTCTCAGTAAACATTGCTATTACTGTTTACGGCCCCTTCCTGCTCACATTTTATTAACTAAACTGTGGGTCTTGCAATTGTTCCCTGAGAGATGGTGCTTTGGCTGAGCAGTGGGCTGAGAAACTGGCTGGAGAGAAAGAAGTTTCTTCCTTGCTGGCTCACGTGTAATCAGCTCAAGAGTTCTTCTACCCACTCCTCCTCCCCCTCACAAGGTGCAGCTTTAATGCAATGATTTTACCTGTGTAAAAATCCTTGGGGGCGTGGTGGGAGAGGCAAGGAGTGAAATTTCCCCCGAGAATGTTCTGGAAGTATGAATAGGAAGGGAAATTGTAGGGAGATTGGCTTCAGGTGCTAAAGCCAGACTCCTCAAGCTTTTTCAGTTCCTTTTCGCTATTTTGAGTTTCTCTCTCCTCAGGGGAGAATCTTTACAGGTGACACACTGTTGGTTAAAAAAATCCCATGTATAAGAGCCAGACAGACCAGGAAATTCAAATGGATCCCTAGAGCTTACTAGCTGGCCAGGGAGATGTCTTCTGTCTGAAGTTCAGTTTCTTCATCTGTAAAATGGAGATAATGATATTTATTTTACAGGGTTGTTGGAGAACTAAATATGACCATGTACATACAGCATAAACAGGGGCTCAGAAAAGCTAGCTCCCCCTACTCTGGCCTTCTCTCCACATCTGTGTCTAAAAGGCTCCTCCACTGTGCCTAAAAGGCTTCTCACCTTCTCAGAAGGTGAGAAGATGTACTCACCTTCTGTCCCAAGGCAAAAAGGCAGGAGGCAATCCCCAGGTTCCCTTACGTCGTGTGCTGTTAGCTTTCAGAACGAGGCTATAATCCTCCTATAAGTTCCCCTGGCAGGTTAGAACCCGTGGAGCTAGAACCAGGAGTGGATGCTGTTAAGGTGAAGCTGTAAATAGGAAAGGAACAAAGTGGGAAAACTCAACAGCCTCTTCTCACTTGGCATTCGGCCACAGGCTGGTGCCCTCGCTCTCCATTGAGGTCTCCGTTAACAGCTGAGAGCAGTGGTGGTCACAGGTGGAGTTCAGGAGAACATCTGTTTTTACTAGATGTCCTCCAGCCCATTCAGGAATGGGTCATTAGGGTTTAGGTGGCTGGGGCCACAGTCATGAATATATTGACCTTCTTTCCTCTGGCCATGGGGGCCTTGGATGACTGGAGGTGGGAAGGAGGGAGTGGGATGGTGGTGAGGGGGTGACAGGGAAGAGGAGGACATAGTCACTGGGCCTGGGAAGCATCTCAATAGGCTGAAATTCTGAACCCCCACCTAGTAGGGTCCCTTGGGTCCCCAAAACCCTTGTTATTTTCTGCCAGATCCTGAGTTTCTCTGGCCGTCGCCTAAGCTTTCTCACTGCTGTTACCAATGTCTTCGCCATCAAGGTTGTGACAATCCCAAATGAGGCCTTTTTGCAAATTAAAAACAAGCACCCCCTTTCCCCAGAAAATGCAGTTCTACACCAGGACACACAGCTTGGCAAATGGGTGCACAGGCTGGATTTCAGGCCTCATTTGCTGCTTCAACTGAGCAACCTTGTGCAGTGAACAACCTGCACAACTGTACACGGCAGCCCTGTTTTCCATTTTCTGCTTTAATGATCTGGATTGGCCATGCTGCTTCTGTTGCCTCCTCCGAACTCATTGCTCCTGCTTCCACTCTAGCCCTTCCCATAGCATGGCCGGCTTTTGATAGGTTACAAAAGATAGCCTGGCACTGTCAGCTTTTCCAGGCTCCCTCTTTGAAAGAGTTGTGACGCGTTCACATTAGGGTCGGGTCAGTGGACATTTGAAGGACTCCACAGATTCTAATTCAACAATATTCTTTCTGACATTATTCAGCACTCCAGGCCCAGGTGAAGGTCTATCCTGTCTCCTATAATAGTGTGAATCCCCTGCTTATCCAGGGAGCTTCTACAGAGGCCGAGGGCAGCATCTGCTTCCACTGTGTTCAAGAGAGTACACCCTGGGGTCCTGGGGGGTTCTAGCATCAGTCTCAGCCTCTCCACTTTTCTTCCCAGAAGGGCCGGCAGATTGGCTTGTAAATAGCCCTCTTGAAGGCCTGCTCTGATGTCTCAGGATTCCTGAGGGGGGCAGGTATGTGGTTTAGTGTCCTCCCTCCCACCTGGACATCCACAAGCACAGTATTCCCTTACCAGTGACCTGGCCCTTAGGGTTTAAGGTGGTCCAGAAACATGGCATTTTATGATTCTACCTTCCCCCTCTTTAAACTCATGGTCTCTGCCAGAATATCTGGACCACCTGTTAGACATGAATGGTTCAAAGCCAAGTTTCTGGAAGCTTGGCCAATAGCCAGAAGAGGCCACTCCCTTTGCGGAGCAGAGATAGAGGTGGGCTGATCCCCGGGTGGTCCTCATGCTTCACTCTGAGCGGCAGTGGGAGGAGAGGATTGGCTTCAGACACATCTGTAGGTACCAGGAAGAGCCAGCTCTCAGCCACTATGGTAACAACTAGGGCCGGAGGGAGGCTGTAAACCTGTAAGAAACTATCCTCAAACTTTCTCTCTTTCCACAGTTAATAGCTGAGTTTGCCAATGTAATCTGGTAAGTGTAGGGTGTTATAGGACCACTTTTGAGGGTCACTAACCTCACTGTACAGAGTCAGAAAAGAAGTTGTTGGAGACATGATGCCTGGCTGAGGGAGGAGTGGAAGTTGGTTAGGAGGGAGGAAATTGTGAGCATTGACACAGAGGCATGGAGTAAAGTGGTGAGTTGGGGGGAGCCATCCTGAATAGTATGGACTTCAACTTGTGGGTGACAAGAAGCTCCTGAGGGGCTTTAAGTGATGGAGAGATGGGATCAGGCTTGCATTTTAGAAACATCACTCAGGCGGCTGAGTGGAAGGCAGGGTGGGAGGGAGAGAGACCAGCTGGGAGACTATGTCCAGGTGAGAGAGGATGAGGAGTTGACTGGCGAGATCATGGGGAGAAGGAGAGGAGGGCATGAATTTGAGGACTAGTTAGGCATGAAGTCCTCAGGACTTGGTGAGTGGTTGGTTGTGTGTGTATTTGTGTGGGGTGGTGATGGAAAGAAATAAGGACCCAGGATGTCTTCCAGGGTTCCAGCTTGGGCATCCAGTTGGATGGAGGTCCCATCTTGACATATGAAAATACGAAACAAGGAGGACCTGGCTTTTCAGTTAGTTAGGTTTGGGTGTGCTAATTTTGAACGGTCCATGCCATAATCAACATTTAGCAGGCCATCTGGATATAAAACTGAAGCGTAAGAAGCAGGTTGCATTAAAACTATGGAAGCGTGTGTGATGACCAGGAAAAATAGACTGAGTTCAGGACCTGGATACGTCCACTTTCAAGGTGGTTGGAGAAAGTGGACCCGCAAGGAAGACAGACTGGAAAATGTGGAAGAGGTAGGAGGAGAATCAGGGGGAAATGGTGTCTCAGAGTTCAAGGGAGTAGAAATATTCACGAAAAAGGAAGTGGTCACCAATGTCAAACGTTGCAAAAAGGTCAATAACACAGTGTCTGAATTGTGTCCACTGGATCATGTACTTTGCAAGTCATTGTCAGCCTCAGAGAGAATAATTTCAGTGGAGGGCCTGGGGCAGAGGCAACTGCAGAACTTCAGAGCCTTTGGTGAAAGAAAGAAGAGAGATAGGATGGTAGATGACAGAGGAAGTGGAGTATAGGTGCAGGTCACTGGAGCTGGGGGGGTCAATGTCCCTTGAGCATCAGAGGTGTTGTCACAGGACAGGAGTGGGTGGCTTTGAGGACTGTAGCCGGCTCTGGTTTCCATCCAGAAACCATCCAGTTTTCCCAAATGTGTCTGATTATAAGGACACATGGGATCTGGTTAAACATGGGGTCTCCTGGTCTCCTACTCTCCACCTGGATCTTTCTAATCCAGACCTCTAGGGGAGGACCCTGGGGAGCTGCAAGGTCAAATTTCCCAGGTGATTCTTATGATCAGGCAAGTTTGAGAACATTGATATCAGGGCAGAGAAGAGGGCTTTAGAGAAGAATCGATGGAGGAGAGGTTTGGAAGACACCCTGTGAAAAGAGCAGGGAGAGATGGGCCAGGTAAGAGGAGAGCCCTGGAGAGGGGTGAAGGAGAGGATTCATGCCCAGAGGGCTCACATTTTGGATGGTGAGCAAGGATCCGCCCCCCACCCCCAGGGAGCTCTACTGTGAAAGAAGTGTAGCAGACTCAACTTCCGGTGTCCTGATAGGGAAGACCTAATAGTGTGCCCTGGAACGTGAAGAGCTGAAACGTTTGTGGGTCTGGGTTTGGATCACCTCTCCTCTGAGGCGTTGTCTCAGATATAAACAGGGTGGTTGAAACTTAGATCAACTTGTTTGCCTCTCTTCCTTTGACTGAACTTCCCGTCGATCTTTCTATGCCTTTATGGTCTGGCTCTCAGATCCCAAAAGCAAATGGTCAGTACTTGTCATCTGGGTTTCAAATGCAAAAGTGCTTTATTAAGTTACCTCATCTCTGTTTCCAAACAGAGCCAGTAAAAAGCCCATTCTAAAACGGAGTTTACACCATCCCGCAAACTTTATGGGCTTCGATAATCCTCTGAGCACTGGGGTGGGTCCCCTTTTCACCCCTTGGTGATTCATGAAGGGCGTCTGGAATCCTGGATAGGGCACCAGAGGAACACATAAGTGGAGTTGACAGCCCCCGGTGTGGTGCCACCCTGTACCCCACTCTCTGTGTGTATCCCTCACCTGAAACACCACAAGGAGCCAGGTGAGGTTGAAGCAGCCAGGTGTGGAAGGAGCAATCTGGGCTTTGGAAACCCTGTCCAATCTATATTCCTCTTATACTTTCTAGACATGTGACCTTGGGTAACTTAACTTCAATTTCCTGATCTGTAAAGGAGGGATAACAATACTAACTCAGGGCACTACCATGAAGATTGAACGGGCAAACCACGCAGAGATGCCAATTGTAGGTGCTCGAGCAATGGGCAGGGCTGGTCACCATCGGTCACTATAGACTACACTCTGCACTGAGGGCCCAGAGCAAATGGGAGAGGACAGTACAGGAGACGGGAGGGAGTGTGCGGGGAGGTGGGGGTGAGGAGGGAGGGTCCCTGGAGTTCCTGTTCACTAGTTTCTGTCCCTTGTAGTTACCAAATCGTCGCGGTCTGTGTTGACAGAGCATCTTACCTGTCCTTTATTTTACCTTTGTTACCAAAGGTGGTAATGGTATAATATTATTTCTTTATAAAGTGTCTCAAGGTCAGGAACCACCTGACCTGCTGTCCCCAGCACCTTGTATTCGGGGGACACTCTCTAGGTGTTTGTTAACAGTGTAACTCTGAACAAAGAAACAGAAACCACAAGTCTGATCATCTGAAGCACAATCCCCAAGAAAGGCCAACATGACTCAGTGCAGAATATGCGAGGATTATTCACTAATTTCCTTCCATGTGGTGCGTTTGTCACTGCCTGGTCACACTGTGAGGAAGCGCTCCTGTCACACCCTCCGAGTTCTTGCGCCCTGAGCCAGACGAGGTCACATGGGGAACACACAGTGGCTTGAACTTCCTGGAAATGCTGACAACTGGGAGGTCTGCCTCCACTCCCATTTAGACGGGTCCTTCCAGCGGGAGGCAGTTAGGGTAGCACATGGTCTTAGCCCCCCTAAGCCTAGAACGGGGAAAAGGAAATTTCCCCAGGCTGCCCAGGGATGCCCAGGATGACTGCTAGCACCTCCCCTGCCGGAGGGTTGCTGAGCCAGGGCGGGGCCTCTGCACCTGTCACCTGGGAAGCTGGTTAAAATGTGGGTTCTGAGTCAGTCTGTCTTGGGTGGAGAGCTGAGATTCGGCATTTCTGACAAGCCCCCAGAGATGGCGAGGCTGTGGCTCCCAGACCACTCAGGGTAGGAAGAGCTCAAGGACAGGAGGCTGGGACTTTGTGACTTACACCTGTGACCTGTCTACATGGTTTTCTGCCATGGGGGAAATTCAAGAGTGTGTGGAGGTCCAGACTATGCTCCCAGCACGCTGGAGACTCCCATCCACCCCCATCCTGTGTCTGAAACTCTGTTCAAGAGTCCAGTTCACAAATATCTATTGAACACCTACCAAGTGCCAGGCAGTGAGTTCAGGTCTCACCCCAACCCACCTAGCTTGCTTCTTTTAAGAATCACGTTACTATTCCCCACCATTCTTGAGAAATTCAACCCAAACTCTCCTCCTCTCTCTGAGAAACAGGGGTTCATGATGTGAGGTGATGTCGGCAGTAATGTCAGGGAGTCCAGTTGAGGGGTCATCACATCTTAGCCATGTCAACCTGGCTAGTTTCTCTGCCTCTGTGTTCTCACCTGTGAAATGGGTTTACTAACCTCTACCTCTCTGGGTTGCTGAAAGGATGAACTGAGATGTATGTAAAGCTCTTAGTCCAGTGCTGGGAAACACAGCTGACATCGTTCAAATTTAGGCTTTGTTTCCTCCCACAGAGCATTTGGTGGTCTGCTCCTTGTTGCAGATACTTATGCCAATTCCAGGGTGCTTGACTGTGTTCTATTTGGTAACCTCAATACCGTCAACAGGGCCACTCAAAGGAATTCCAAATGGTCACCACCTAAAAAGAGTGCCCCTCACCACAAGTGTGTGGAGGGGAGGGGGGTGATGGGGACGGAGGGGTTCATGTGAGGAAGGAATCAGAGAAAAGGAAAGGACCAGATTTATGACCTTGGCCAGTTTTCCAACTTGCAGTCCCAGCTGTTCTGCCGCTGGGGTACTGAGGTATGTGGTAAGCACCTCATTACTGATAATGCAGTACCACAGACTGTAAATAATTTATTTAAAAAATAAACTGGCGGACACAAGATTGTTTTTATGATAACACTGCTTTCACACGTTTGTGTTCCAAAGGGCTTTTAAAAATGTTTATTTTAACATTTCATCATGGCATTTTTTAAGCATACACAAAAGTAGAGATAATAGCATAAAAAACCCAGCTTTAATATTTACCCACATTTTAGTAACCAGAGGGTGTCTTGAGTGACAGAGGAAGTTGTGGGATCGCACCTCATGCCCTGAGCTCGCACACCCCTTGTGCTCACGTGGGAGTGAGTTGTGCAATGTTCACGTCTGGTTGGAAAAAAGGTCGAGAACTCTGGCTCTTTCTGATCCATTTCTGGTTGCCCTCTCTTCTCTCTGGAGAATGGTAATGACCCCGACCTCACAGGGACTGGTCGAGCCTGAAAAATGGGTGGCGGGGTTGGACCCTCACAAAAGGAGAGAACAGTCCCTCCTTGGCTCCTGCCTGACCTCCGGGGCTTTTGGGAAATAAGGAAGGATCAGGCTGAGGCAGGAGGCTGCCGAGCTGAGAGCCGTGAGCAAGCCTGCGCTCTGGACCCTCCCCCAGCTTCCAGCAGTCACGTGCCTGCGGCCCCCTGTCTCCTCCCAGATGGGCTTGGGTCCCGTTTTGTCGAATGATGACTGCTGTTAAGGTAAGGACTCTAAAGGGCAGAGAGAAAGGGAGAGGGTAACCTGACCCTGGGCTGGGTGGACCCCACCCGGAGGGGTCATCTCTGAGGTGTGGGCAAGGCCATTCCCCACCCTCAGCAACACTGCACATGAATTGGTGGCACATTTCCCCCCAGTGGTACTGTTACTACCAGACTCTTACCACTTCTCTAGCACTTTCCTTCTGAGAGGCTGCAGTCACCACTTCCCCACCAACTCAGACAGTGGGATTTGTGAAAAGAGGGTGGATGTGGAATTAGAAAGTCTAAATTTCAGTCCTGCCTCTGTTATTTAATTGGCTCAGTGACTTTGGACAAATTCCTGAAACTTAATACCCTCATTCTAAAAATGGAATGGTGCTATTTTACCCCAGAATGATTTCAAAACTCACATAAATATTATTAATTTTGTTTTCTTAACTGGACTGACTGTAGGCAAAACTGTGAAAACAGTGAAGTGTTAATTCAGCACTTTTCGTGTCCTGGGTCTGAGCCAGCTCCCCCCTTATTCCCAAGTCCTCCTTCTGCACTTACCTTGAAGCACCAGATGCTGCCAGGCAGCCAATCAAGAAAACAGCCAATCAAATTAGCATGCATTAAAGGACTGGTAATTTAATCTTAATAGAGGAAATGGTCTATATTTATCAAGTACTTGCTAAGCGCCTGGCGCTGAACATATCTGTGTAGTTCTCATAACAGTCTCATGAGGTATGCGACGATCATCTCCATTTTACAGATGGGGAAACTGAGCTAGAAGTAAGACACTTGCTAAGAATCACCCAACTAATCAGGAGAAACTGGGATTCAAATGCAGGTGTGTCTGATTCTAAAAGCAGTGCTACTTATTTATTTACATCATCTTTTTGAGGCACTATGATCTAGTGATTAAGAGCATGAAGTCTGAGCCATCTGGCGTGGGTTCAAAGCTCAGCACCTTTATATATCTCTGTGTGACCTGGGCAAGGACTGAGTCCTTATCTATAAAAAGGGATAAGAATAGTGCCACCTCACAGGATTATTGTCAGAATTAAATGAGTGAATATACATAAAACTCTTAGAACAGTACCTGGCACATAGTAAGTGCTGTATAAATTATTTTTAATTATGAAAGCAATCAGTGCTCATTGGAAAAAATGCAAACAGTTTAGGATAACATGGAGGGAAAAGCAAATTCCTCTCTCACTCCTGTCAACTTCACCCCTCAGTTTGATGGAAGGAAATTCTTCCAGATGTTTTGTACATGTAAACACATAATCCCACACAAATAACAAGTTTGTTATATTTACATTAATGGGGTAGCTTGCTTTTTTCACTTAATAACATTTCACAGATATCTTTCTGTGTCAGGATCTATAGAATTACCTCATTCATATCAGCTGAATAGTATAGGTGTGCTATAATTTAGTCATCCCTCTGCAAACACTTTTTTAAAACTGCAAATAATGCTGCTATAAATATCTTGGTATGTACAGGTGAGTGAGCATTTGTGCAGGACAGATACCTAGAAGTAGAGGCACTGGGCAAAGGGCACATTTAGAGCCTGTGTTCTGTTAAGTCATCCATTAAGGATTAACATTGTTTTACAAAAAGGAGGATGGCAGAGAGAGGTCAGCGCCTAACACAAAGGAATGAGCAGCTGAAGATAGAGTTTTAAGTGATAAGATTGCTAAGAAGATTTTTTTTTTAAGATGGTAGGTGTGAGAGTCTTAGCCACATCTCACAAATCATGCTCTTGGGCTGAAGCCCACTCATCTGGAAGGCCAACTTTGCTCTCAAAGATTGAATGAGTATATCCAAGTAAGTGAGGTTTTTCCATCAGCCTGGCTTCTCCTGTATAGGTAGGCTTCATGCTCCCTTCATTTGCTCTAACTGTCCAGGTTCCTTCTTCGGCACTAGAACAATGCTGGCAGAGCTCACCTCCACCTGCCACTGGGCAGTCTGCAGCATCTAAACTGAGCCCTTCCCCACTGTAACTCAAGAGGGCAGCCAGGTGACCATTGCACTAGGTTTCACATACATTTGTTTCTTTGTTCTTCATTTCCATAGTAAAGCATTTCTTCTTCAAAACTTCTCTTCTTTATTTTCACCAGCATCAAGAGTCTGTGACCCATGTCTCCCTTCTCTGCCTTCCCACAGCACAGGAACTTCTGTTGCAGCCAATCCTTCTCTCTGTACCTGTGCTGTATTCCCCCCAAGGACAGAAGTTCCTGTTGATGTACTCATCTTTATCTCTCTCTGGGCTGGTGATGATTTCCACATGGTAGGGCTTAATGAATTGGTTTTCTAAGTGACATTTTTTTTTTTTTTAAATCATATTCTAACATGCTGGATTGTATCAGGGTGACATTCTTTTTTTTTTTTTTTAATTTATTTTATTTATTTATTTATTTATTTATGGCTGTGTTGGGTCTTCGTTTCTGTGCGAGGGCTTTCTCTAGTTGCGGCGAGCGGGGGCCACTCTTCATCGCGGTGCGCGGGCCTCTCACTATCGCGGCCTCTCTTGTTGCGGAGCACAGGCTCCAGACACTCAGGCTCAGTAGTTGTGGCTCACGGACCCAGCTGCTCCGCGGCATGTGGGATCCTCCCAGACCCTAGGGCTCGAACCCGTGTCCCCTGCATTAGCAGGCAGACTCTCAACCACTGCGCCACCAGGGAAGCCCCCTAAGTGACATTTTTAATAATAAAAATAATACATGCTTACTGAAGAAAAAAATGGAAAGGGGGAGCTGTGTAAATAAGGAAATTAAAATCACCTGGTATTCCATAATTATCCAGAGGCATTTTAGAGTATTTCCTTCCAACTGTTGCATAAGTTGAGAAGCTAATTAATGCAAAGCTGCTCATCAGATTAAGGAAGTAACTGGGGACAAGGGTCCAGAGTTTGGTGAACAGGTAGTTCAAATGTGCACCTTGTATAGAAAATGAGCCTGTGTTACCAAGAACTCCATCTCTTTTTCACTCACTCACTCATTCATTCAGTAAGTATTTATTGAGGATCTATCGAACTGTAGCCCTCCTACAGTGACTTCTCTAGCCAATATGACAGGGCATTTATAGCCATCATACAAGCCTTTTGGAAGCTGAGTTGACTTCTCTGCTTGGTAGACTGGGATTCCCATGACACCAAGTCCATGGCTAACTCTTCATGGGCCAGGAGCCTAGAGGGTAAGGCTTCAGAAAATACCACAGCATTTGCTGCTCTGGTATATGTCAGAGCTGCCCCTTCTTTGGGTCAGTGATTTATTACATAGTAAACTCAGGGAATTGTCAGTCTCTGTCTGTGATTGCTCAGGTTCAGATTTTCTGTTTGGTCTTCATCAGTGATAGCTTAAGCATCTGTTGTTCCTTACTTGTTACCATTTAGAGCTGGGCAAAGCTGAAATTTTAGGAGTTATTCTTCCTTAAAGTGCATTTTGCCCAGTGCATGCCCCAGCTACCTGTTAACTAATGATGTTATGGGGTGAGGCTCAACAAATTACTTTGTGGCAGGAGGGGATCAACTCCAGGGTGAGTGCTCCCTGACAAAGCCTCGTGTACTGCCCTGAAGTCATCAACTCCATCTCACTGATTATGTTGTCCTTTCTTATGCCTCTTTGGTTGAAGCAGCCCAGGGTTTTGCTGTCTAATCATTAATGTGGAAGCTAGCTGTAGACTTAAAGAAATTTGAATCCTCAGATTGTTTATAGCACAGCCCACATCCATGGAATTATATTATTTAGCTTATAGGGAGCTTTATGATGTAGTACAAAGATGAAAGGACAAACCGTCTAGAGACCTGGAGTTCATTCATTCATTCAGTATATATCTACTGTCTGCCAATCATGTGCGCCAAACTAGGAACAAAGCAAACGCAAAACCAGACTTGGATCTTAGAGACTATAGAGCAACAGATGTTAAACAAAAATAACAGAAATAAATGTGTAATTATGAACTGTGACAAATTCCAGGAAGGAAAGGAGACGGTAAGACACATATAATCAAGGAATCTGCCCTGTTCTGAGTTTTAGGGTAGGTGTCCCAGAGAATAAGACATATGAGCTGGGACTGGTTATTTAATTTCATGGTGCCTCAGTCTTCTCATCAGTAAGATGGGGATAATACTACCCCCTTTGACTCACAGAGACATTGTGGGAAGAGTGATCATATACATGAAAGGCTTTGAAAAATGCTCGATGTACCTACGAGTGAGCATGTTGCTCTCCAGCCCGCGGCAGCTGTTCTCTGGCTTCTTCTACATCTGTCATCAAGCCAGGCATTACTCAGGTACTCAGCCTGCAGACCTTTGATCATTTTCCTTCACTCTGCCAGGCAGCTGGGTCGGATAGACCTGGGGTTTGCCGTGGTTCTGCCACTTACATCTAGAGTGAATTTGGGTAAGTTACTTAACTGCTAAAACTCACTTTTCTCATTTGTGAAATAGGAGCAATAATAGTACCAGCTCACAGCTTAAAGCTGGTAAAGCACTCAGCATAGTTCTTGGTCGTTGTTACTCCTAAACCAGTTGTAGCTACTGTTATTGTCATTGTTATCATTGCTAATTATTAACTCTTGCCATTTATTTCTTCGTAATAACTTTGGTCCTTAACTTCCATTTCCACTGCCCCCAGTCTAGTCAGAGCACTTGCCATGTGACAATAAGGCTATGGCTATAGCCTTCTTATCAGTGTCCCACCTTGGCTCTCACTTCTCTAGTTCACTCTTTATGGCTTCCGGAATGAGCTTCCTAAAATAACAGGACTTTACATATATCACTTTTTTTCTTTAATATTATCATTGAGGACATATTTGCAGTTCATACCACAAAGAACTAAGCTTCCTAATACGGAAGGGGGCCCTAAAAAAATCATAATAAAAACACCTACAAATAGATAGAAAAACAGAAGTGCAAATTCCAAAAAAGAAAAACAAATAGCTACTCAACATGAAAAGATGAGCAGCCTCACTTATTATGAGAACTGCAAATTTAAATTGCACTAAAATTCATATTTTACTTACCAGATTGGCAAAAATTCAAAAGTTTAATACCTTCTGAAATGAATGTGGGGAAATAAACGTTTTCTTATATTGCTGGGGTGTGTAAATTGGTCCAGTCCCTATGGATGGCAATTTGGCATTACTTATCAACATTACAAAGGCATATACCCTTTGACTCAGCAATTTTACCTCTGGAAATTTATCTTACAGATATACTTACACATACCAATGACATATGTTCAAGATTATTCATTACAGTAACATTTGTAATAGGAAAGGATTGGAGACAACCTAACTGTCCATCAGTAGGGCACTAATTGAATAAATTATGGTACATCTCTTCAAAGGAATACCGTGCACTAATATGGGGAAATCTCCAAGATATATTAAGTGAAAAAAATAAGCAAAGTGAAGAACTATGGGTATAGCATGTTACTTTTTGTGTAGGAGTGGGGAATAACACACACACTCAGAGAAATTCTGGCAGGCACACATATTAAAAACAGTTGTTACCTGTGGTGGGAGAGGACTGGCAGATGGGAGAAAGAGTTAAGAGGGGGACTTTTCACTGTATACCATTTAATATACATATAAAAGTGTGTGTGTGTGTGTGTATGTGTATATAATTTGTGAATCATGTGTAATATATGAACCATATTACCTAATCAAAAGCTTATATTAAAAATACTCCTATGGAACTTTCCTGGTGGTGCAGTGGTTAGGAATCCACCTGCCAATGCAGGGGACAGGGGTTCGAGCCCTGCTCCAGGAAGATCCCACATGCCGCAGAGCAACTAAGCCTGCGCGCCACAACTACTGAGCCTGTGCTCTAGAGCCCGCAAGCCACAACTGCTGAGCCCGTGAGCCACAACTACTGAAGCTTGCTCACCTAGAACCCGTGCTCCGCAACAAGAGAAGCCACCGCAATGAGAAGCCTGCGCACCACAATGAAGAGTAGCCCCCGTTCACCACAACTAGAGAAAGCCCGCGCACAGCAACAGAGACCCAACACAGCCAAAAATAAATTAAAAAATTTTTTAATTAAAAAAAAAACTCCTATTACTCATCCATGAATGTATTGATCACCTACTATGTGCTAGGCACTGGGGATACAAATGTGAAAGTAGTTGTGATGTGGTGGAAAGACCACTGAACTTGAAGTTAAAATATCTGATTCAAATTCTGACTCTGCTTCTCACTAGCTATGGATCTTGGCACACAGTAGGTAAACAACAAATGTTTGTTGAATGAATTTATAGTTGAAATTAATTAATCTTTCTGAGTCTGTTTCCTCCCATATAAATCAGGATAGAGATGCCTCCTACCTCACCAGGGGTATTGTGAAGACAAATAATAGGATGTGTCATCAGTTCCAGTAATAGTTAATGAGAACTATTATATGCTAGGCACTTTCACATCTATTATTTCCTTGACTTCTAACATTTATTTACTCACTCACTCATGAGGAAATAGAGGGACTGAGAGGGATAGTGACTTGTGCAAGGCCTCTCTGGGTGTAAGTTGTCTTCTAGTCTTTATTGCTACCTCGCCATGGTGCGTCACTCAGTAGAAACTTTACCCATAGTAGGTGCTCAGGGAATTTTGAAAATCAAGAAAAACCAAAGTTTTACCACTGCTCTTAATGACACTTCAGAGCAACAGAAAGTCAGTAAATGTCTTTCTAATAATTCAGTTTAGAAATGTACCAGCTGGTCTGTTTGACATTCACTGCACTAAATACTTTGGGAAGATCGAACAAAAGTTAAAAGTTTATGCTTCTAGGGACTTCCCTGTGGTCACATGGTTAAGACTTCACCTTCCAATGCAGGGGGTGAGGGTTCGATCCCTGGTTGGGGAGCTAAAATCCCACATGCCTTGGGGCCAAAAAACCAGCACATAAAACAGAAGCAATATTGTAACAAATTCAATAAAGACTTTAAAAATGTTCCACATCAAAAAAATCTTACAAAAAAAGTTTATGCTTCTAATGAGGCAGGAAAGATAAAGACAAACCCACAAAAACACCCATAAGGAAAAGGTAGAAACTGATTCTTGAGAATGCTGCACTTAGAATCTTGCAGCCTTGCCAATGGTTCTTTCTTAGGGGAATGAAAAGGATACAAAATATACCAACGTGGCACAATTTAAAAAATATTTTAATTGGAGTAAAACATATGTACAGAGCAGTGCACAAACCAATCAATTTTTATAAAATGAGGGATAGTTATTTTTTATTAAATAGGACACATCTATGTAACCAGAACCTGGATCAAGAAATAGAATATTACCAGCACCTAGAGACTCTTCTGGGTTCCCTTTCCATCACTACACACCCCTCAAGATAACCACTATCTTCACCTCTAACATCATAGATATGTTCTGGCTGTTTTTGAAGTTTACATGTACCCATTTGTGTCTAGTTTCTTTCACTTAACGTCATATTCATGAGAGTCATGCATCTTGTTGAGTGTAGACATAGTCCATTCATTCTTATAGTATTCTACACAGTTTCTCTCTCTTCTGTTAATGGACATCTGGGTTGTTTCTTTTGGCCTGTTATAAAGAGAGATGCTATAAGCATTTTTGAACATGTCTTTTGGTGAATATGTGTATATATCTTTGTTGGGTATATAACTAGGGATGGAATCGGTAGGTCACAGACTATAAGTTAATATAGTAGAAAATGCCAAATAGGTTTCTAAAGTGTTATACAAAATTCTCTACTTTTAGCTATTCTGGTGGGTGTGAAGGGAGATCACATTGCAAGTTCAACTTGCATTTCTGGGATAGTTAATAAGTTGAGAACCTTTTCATATGTTTTTTGACTTTTTGAGAAATGCCTGTTTATCCCCTCTTGAAAAATGCCTGTGGAAATATTCTGCCTATTTTCAATTAGGTTTTTCTGCCTTTTTCTTGCTGATTTGTGAGTGTCCTTTACATATTCTATATAAGTCCTTTTTTTGGATATGTGTGTTGCAATTATCTTGTCTCACTCTGTGGCTTGCTTTTTCACTAATGGTGTCTTAGAATGAACAGGAGTTCTTAATTGTAATGTTATCCAATGATCAGTTTTTTTCCTTTATGTTAGTGCTGTATATGTTTAAGAAGTCTTTGCCTACCTTAAGGTCATGAAGATGTTTTTTGATATTTACTTTGGATGGTTTTATTGTTTTACCTTATACAGTTAGAGTTAAAATCCTTCTGGAATAGATTTTTTGGTATGGTATAAGGTAGAGGTCAAGATTCTTCTTTTTTCTCCATGTGGGTGTTCAGCTGATCCAGCATCATTTACTGAAAAGACAGACCACCCTTTCCCCAGTGCATCACATCAGTATCTTGATTGTAAATCAAGTGACCATATACTATAGGTCTGTTTCTGGTCTCTCTATTCTATCGTCTATCCTTGCTGCCAATTACTATTTCTACAGCTTTATAATAGGTCTTTATATCTGGTAGTGTAAGTCCTCCACCAGGCTCCAATTTTTTACCCCACCAAGCCATCTAGTACTGGAGTGCCACTTCCACCTCCCACTTGGCTTTCAATATGTCCAGGTGGGTGTGATTGATTTGCTTGTTCCCATGGCTTGGTCATCTGTGGTTACCTGGTCTTTATCCCACCAAACCCCTTTAAACTGAAAGCCAGCCAGGTGTCTGCAGACAAGCAAAGCAGATCTGCTGGGTAATGAAATAACGCGGGGAGGGGAGAGGAGTGGATTAGGTGGGGTCGTCTCTCGTGAGGCATACAGTGAGGAAGTGGTCGATCTACACTTGAGGACTGGCTTCTCGGGAGGTACGAGGAGAGCCAAACTCTAAAATCCGGGCAGAGGAGGGCAAGGCGAGGTCAGCGCATGTAAATGTCGCGGGGGGCTCTGCAAGGCTGCGCGAATAGGCTCGCCGGGGTGGGGCCGGGAAGCCGCAAATCACCAGTTGAGGGACGGAGTGCGCGCCGCCGGCTTAGAGCCGCGCCTGCAGCTGCCGCGGCCGGGGCTGGGGCTTGGGCGGGAGCGGAGCCGCAAACGCCGGGCACACAGGCGAGCGGCGCGCGGGCTTCTCGGCTGGCGCGCCCCACCGATCATGAGCGGCTCCTGCTCCGGGAGCAGCCGCGGCGCAGAACAGACCGTGCCGCGCCTCTGAGCCCCAGCCGGAGAGCCCGGGCGCCGCGCGGGGAGGTGAGTCTCCGCCGCGTGTCCCGCGGGCGTGCGGCTCCTCTCGGGGTGCCTTGGCCTCCCACTCCCCTTGCAGAACGGACTGGGAAGTTTGTCGGCGAACTTCAGGCTATGGGGAAAGTAGAACCGGCGCACCCCACCCCCATCCGAGTTGACGATTGGGGGCTGGAGTGGCTGAATGGGGGACCGGGCTGCTCCCTTGGGGGCCTCTGAACCGGCTAGGATTCCCCAGGAGGGGCCCGCGGCGGGAGGCGAGAAGCGACGTGCGGCGAGCATCTCTGCTCTTTCCTCTTGAGCGGCATCTTCCCAGGCGCTGGCCTCTCCGACCCCCTGCGCATCCAGCCGCGCCTCCTGGTCCCGTCTCTCTCTGCCCCAGAAGCCGGTGGGGGTCGAGGGATGCGAGGGCCGGGGAAGGGGAAGCCCTGGGCTTGGAGGAGGCGAGTTTCTCCACTAATCTCTTGGAAAGTTTGCAGAGAAAGCGAAGGAGCCCGCCCCGTAACTGTTGACATCTCCCTCCCTCTCTCCCTTTGTTGAGAAAGAATGAATAGTTGGTTGTGTCGCTCCCACTGCGTCGGAGAGGGGAGGGAAGGGGAGGTGAAGGCTGGGAAACAAGGGACGTTGGGCGCAACAGGCAGGAGGTTCCGGTCTCAGCCCGTCTTTCCTTACCCGCTAAGGCTGCGTCCACTTTAAAAGTTTGATCAGGTGTAGACACTCGTCGGGGAGAAGTCAAGTGGGCTCCAAAGCAGCTGACGAGCCGGCGTGTTTCGTGCAGGAACAACAGTGGGTCGTGGCTGGGGGTTGGGGGAGTGGAAAACTCTGGTTTTGGTTTTAACTCACTTGAAGCAACGTGCGAAGGTGAAAGATTGCTCGCCTAACCTCATGTCTGCTTTCACCTAAAGCCATTCGCTGAGATAGAAAGTAGAGCCATGCATTCAGAGATTCTTTTAAACCTTGACCCTTATATACCAAGGCTACACTGATCTCTCCAAGGAAAACACATCGGCGGAGGGAAGGTCAGTTTGAGGGCGGATAATCTCCCTGCTTGTTGCCAAGGAGTGAAGCGAGATCCGGGAGGAAGGGGGAGGCCTCGGTGCTGGGGGCCGGGCTCAGAGAGTCCCAAGTGGCAAGGGGCTGCCCAGTTAATAAAGGGGGGAAGCCACAGGCCAAGCAGTTGTATGTGAGTGTGCAAGGGGACGTATGGAATATAACGTAAACAACTTCCCATGCCAATGGCTCCCTCATTCCCTGACTCCAACTTTCCCTAAACTGCCTCTGAGAAGCGTGACATTTCCAGAATGACTAACCAAGATCTCAATCTCCTATTCATATAGAAAGGACTGCTTGTCAAATGGATGCTAATCTTAAGACCCTTATCATGTAGATCCTGTGCTGTGTTGCTTGAAATACAATCCATGGAAGAATTATTCATACTTCAATCATTTGGCTAGACTTCATAATTTACTTCAAAATAAAGGGATACTCTTAATTCCTAAACCCAAGCAAAACTTCATTCTTAGCGGATAAGCCAATTTTATATGTGTGGTTTTTCCATCTCCTCTTCCTGTCTGCCTCTGCAGAGAAGGTATAAAACTACAGATCTGGATTGTAAATTCTCTGTCATGGTCATAATGGGGCAGTGAAGAGGTTACGTTTCCAGAGTTTAAAATATGATAGAAAGTTCTTAAAGCCCACATCAGATGACCATCTGTGAATTTAACTTGAAAATATCTCATTTCAGAAGTAAAATAGAAAAATTCAAACAAGTGGGCTTCTTATCTCTGTCTCGACTTGTGTGTGATCATCAGTTTCTTTGAGACATCTTTATAAAGCAAGTGAGTCAGTCCTGCTGTTCACAAGCATTTCAGAGTACAGCCGCTGACCGGGGTCAGGAAGGTAGCACATAGGTTGGGAGTGTGTCAGGCTCACTGTCATCCCTATCAAGATTTCAGCTCTTTGAACGTTCACATGGGTCTTGTATTTTCATATCAAGATGTAGAGTCTTTGACCTTTGTATATATTTCAAGATCTTTTATTAGACTGAATCAGGACACTGTGTCTGTTTACCTGCACAGTAGAGAGAGGTGAAGTCGGATGGCCAAAGTCTTACCTGGACTTTTATTTAAAGACAGCATATGAGCTCACTTAGTGTGCCTGTGTATCTATGCCCACATCCTACTTGGTTTGCTGTTGTTAACGTCTATTGCTCTAGGTTAAAACATTTCCCTCCTCACCCTTCCTGGTTGCAGTCTTCCCCAGAAGCAGTGACTTCATTTGTGAACTCTCTTTGTGATAGGGATACAATTACAAGCAAGACAGACATGGTCCCTGCCCTGCCTAGAGGAGACCTGCTATTTTTTGAATGCTTGCTGTATGTCAAGGGCTTACATACACAATCACATTTACTTTTCACAACAACTCCATGAAATAGGTATTGTTAACCCATTTTTACAAATGAGAAACTGTCAGAGAGGTTGAGTCACTTGTCCCAGGCCACACAGTAAGACATTGGCACAGTAGGGATTTGAACTTGTGTCTTACTTCAAAGCCTAGGTTCTGAGTCACACCATGTTTGATTTTAAAAAATTAAATAGTACATAAGAAGTACATAATGACTAGGAACATCAAGACAGAAACATCCCCAAGTGGAGAAAACATGGGAGCCAAAAACTCGAGACTTGAATTTAGTCTCCACTGTGCTCTTCCAACCACATGTTCCCACCTCAAGACCTTCACATTTGCCGAATTCCCTGTCTGGAACTCCATTTGATCCTCTCTTACTGGTTCCTTCTCTTTTTTCAGGTCTCACGTCATTGTTACCTCTTCAGAGAGGTCTTCCCAGACCACTGTAGTATAAAATAGCCCTCCATCCCCAACAAGTGTATTCTATCATATCATCCTGTTTCATGTTCTTTAGGGTACTTACGACTGGGATATTATCTAGTTTGTTGTCTTGTCTGTGTTGGTTGGACTTCCCCATCACAGTGTAGGCTCAATGAGATCAGGACCTCATCTAGTTTTTTATATCCTCAGCTTTAGTACATTGTAAACTCTCGGAGACTATATATTGAGTGAATGAATGTTTATTTTCCTTATCTGGAAAAAGAAAGGGGCTTGATTCTCTGAGATTCCATCTACATATCACATGCTGAGATTCTGCCTAGTGGTCAAATGGGGTTGTGGCTCCTCTGTCAGAATGGAAAGTACGTACCTTGAACCTAGATTCCATGCACTTCCACCCCTGGATTTCCCCCAGGTTCCTGGAGTCTAGAAAAGAATAAAAGTAAACTCAGGTAGGAAACAGAGCAACCAACAGACTGCAGATGAGTTTCTTCCACCTATAATTCTCCCTTCCATTCCCTGCCCCGCTTTAGTTTTTTTGTTGTTGTTGGTTGTTTGTTTAAAGTTAGGTCTCTGGCCAGGGCCCACCTCCCCCATCGTTGGATCGATTCAAGCTTGACATAGGGCCCAGGCTGGAGCCAGTCTTTCCAAGTGACTAGACACAGGGCAAGGCTGTACTTTAATGGGAAAGAGTCCCAAGTTAGAGGCAGCAAGTTGTAGAGGAGAGCCTGGCCTGTGTATTTCCAACTTAACTGCAGCTGAGAAATTTAACTGTAACTCTGGAAACTTCAGCTTGGATGATCTTCTCCCTCTGGTAATTAAACCCTACTTCACATCCTTCTGGTCAGCAGCCCTTCCTCCGGGAAGCCTTTCCGGGCTGCTAGATTAAACTAGGCCCCCAGTCCCCGCTCTGCGCGCTCCCATGGCACTGGGAATCACCAACACGTATGGTCATTACTTACTGTCTGCTTCCTCTGCAGGGTAGGAACCTCGTGAGGATAGTCGTTTGACACCATCTCCAACACCCACACAGTCCCCACCACCCAGGAGGCCCTCCTTAAATGTGTGTTGAATGAAGAATGAGGGAATGCTTCTGTTGCCTGAGTGATGCTTTCTCATTGTTATTCTATTCTGTTACCCAGAAACTAATCTGGGTGCCAGTTGCTCTGTACCAAAGAAACTCGCTTACCTGGTGGTCCTCAAACTTGGCTCCACACTGAACAATACTAGGGGAGCTTTAACAAGACTGATGTCAGGGTCCTACCCACCGAGATTGTAATTTTGTTGGTCTGGCTCACGGCTTGGGTGTGGGGATTTTAAAAGCTTCTCCGAGGACTCTTAATGTGCAGCCAGGTTGAGAGGCGCTGATTTAAGTTTTCAGAATTTATCCCTTGCGTTGGTCCTTATAGGCTTGAAGCAGCCCAGGTGAGAGAGGGTAAGGATATAATTCATGGATATTGTATGGTTCCTGACAGTTTAAGAGGTAGTTTCACAACTGTTATCACAGCTGATAATAACCAGCTGAGGGATCTACTCACTGGTTTAAATATTCCCTTGATGTTGATGACTCTTAAAAATCGACATCCTGTCCTGGCCCCTAATTGCACATACCAGTATCTAGCCTGCTAGACCGAACTGCCCTACCGGTGCCTCACACTCAGCAGCCCCAGTGGTGAGCTTGTTACCCTCTCGCCTGCCCGCAGGGGTTCCCTCTTGTGCTACTCAGTGCGTTACAGCATAGCCCTGTCCTCCCTTGGCTGTGGCCTCCTTCCTCCCAGCCAGAGGCCTCGAGCTCCTAGCCCCTCGCTCTGCCCTTCCTTTCCCTTCCCGTGGCCACTGCCCCAGGTCGGAGTCCTCCATCACTCCTTGCTGACTTGTTGCTGACTGACCTCCCACCTCCCTTCTCTCCCTCCAGAATGACCGGAGCTCCCTACCCAGGCACAGACTGGATTCCGTCCCACCCTTCCCGAGCTTCCTTAGCACTGACAGTCAGGTTCAGACACCTTAACACAGCCTTCAAGACTTCATGATCTGGTCCTAAGCTGTGCTTCTTCCAGGAAATGCTTCTCAACTTGACTCAAGCCACACCGCGTGACTCAGTTTCCTGAGCCTGTAGGGGCACTTCCCTGCCGTTATGCATCTGCTGTTGTCACATCCTCTTGGAGGGCTTTTCCCTACAATTTTCAGCCTTTCAAAATCCTTCATCTCCAGTGATGCCCTCTCTGAGATCCTCCTTGAGCCCTTTTGTCAAAATTAATTATTCTTCACTCTAGCATGTTAAGGGTCCCATTGATGAATTATATTACAGTTGACCCTTGAACAACACAGGTTTGAACTGCACGGGTCCACTTATACACAGATATTTTTCAATAGTAAATGCTACAGTACATGGTCCGTGGTTGGTTGAATCTGTGGATACGGGAGGAACCGTGGATATGCAGGGCTGACTATAAATTATATGCAGATTAGCCCCTCATTGTTCAGGTGTCAACTGTATTGTCTCTTTGAGTTCATAGTCTGGGATTGAGGCTTATGCATCTTTGTTTCTCTGAGTCTCTTATCTGGAGTGGGCACTTAAATGTTTGTTGAATTGAAAGTAGGAAGGGCAGGTGTTAACATCCCTTGAGAATACACTGAGGTGAGGATAGCTTGCTGAAGGGCATTCTGAAGCACTTCGGCTCAATCTTGAAATAGATAGACCTTGGATAAGCAGAGAGGAAACAGGCTACTGGAGACACTGGAGCCAGGATAACTCTGGTCCGTCGTCCTAGCCTGGAGGTAGACGTGACCAACACTGTGGGCCTTTGTACACGAAGAGGTTCTGTGGGGGGCTTTGGGCCTCGCCACCAGGTTCTTGGGAATGATCCAGGCCTGTCTATAAAGAAGGGAGGTGCTGATTGCTCGGACAAGTGAGAGTTCATAGCTATGAGTGTGTGCGCGAAGGGCGAGGGAATCCTCATCGGCTTACGTCACCTGTGGTCAGGCCGGGAGGGCCGGGGAGTTTGGTTTCTTTTTTAATAACGATGATTAACATTGAACAAGTGCTGACAGTGTGCCAGGTACTGGCCAGACCTGGGAGGGGCTCACGTGGGGACTCAGTCCATTGTCTGCACCCGCTGGGAGGCAGGCCTTCTGTGTGGTCCCAGATAGACACAGAGCAGACAGGCCTCAGAATTACCAGGCTTGGCAAAGAGCTGAGGACAGGGTTCAGATTATATGCCTTGCGTGGAGGGTCTCCTTCCACCCAGCCGCCAGCACTCGGGTGTCTGTCTCTGTTGTAGGAACAGTGGATTGTGTGTGTGTGTGTGTGTGTGCGTGTGTGTGCGTTGTCATTTGCTTCCTTTGCATACCCTGCTGTCTTTGTCCTGGTTCCACCTCTTACTCTACCAGCTTCTGGAGGGCTGTGTTCTTCTTGATTGTCTCCAAGCCACATCCCAAGTCCCCGGTTCCTTTGTGGAACTGTCTCTGTGGTGGTGCTAGTGAGTGATGATTTTCACTCAGCATCGTTCCCTTTGCAGTGGAAAGGGTGGTCTGTGAGGAATGGGGGCTGCAAGGCTTGAGAAGAGACCACAGTGCAAAGAGATGATCTCCTCACCAGGCTCGGGGAAGACCAGCACTTTGGGCTTAGCTATGCAGCTGTGATCTCTAGACCAGTCTGATACCATGACTAGTGGTGCAGATTCTGGATCCTTATGTCTCCTGGGACTAGCCCGAATTTTTATTCAGTCTTGTGTTTCTTTATCTCTATATATTGGCCTTTAAAATGTCATATAACTTGGCTTAGATCAAAACCATAGTTTGTTTTTTAGGAGGCAGAGGTGCAAACTCTGCTCAGGGTGAACATTTCTGCTACTGGTCATAGCTGGGAACAACTGTCGGGGCTGCTTTTGCACACAGCATTTTCCTTTGCTTTCCATGATCCGTGCCCCCCAACCCTATTTTCTCTTCCTTCTCCACCCTTCCCACTCTTCCCTGACTGTAGAGGCACCCATGTGCATTGCTTAACCCTGCTGGTGGCAAGCAGGTCCCTGACCCCTCTGGGGGACGGTTGTACATGGAGGTCCCCCCCACCCCCACAGTGGCTTTCCTCTCCCGCTGAGCCCCTGATGTATGGAGGAGTAGCCCACCTCCTGACCCCTGACCCTGGCCATCTTCGTTAATTAGCGAACATTGATTTATTTATAAGCAGCAGGTCTTTGACAGAAAGGATCTGTCCTCTCTCTCTGGGTAGCACAACTGAGGGGCTGGTCTGGCACTGAAGGCGTTCTAGCAGCTAAGGAATTCCAGTCATCTTCACCTGTTCTTATCATTTACAGGGTGGTGGGAATGCGTGAGCTAATTATCTAACATATTTGAACGTTTTCTCAAATGCATTTATTACTGAAACCTTGAGTCTTTCCTCAGTATTCTTTTTTGTTAGTCATGCTTTTCCATCGGCTTCAGTCATCTGAAGTAATAAAGTGGCTCATGTGCCTCTAAAGTCTCTGAAATGTATTTGCCCTTTTCCATTGGCGGATCTGCTGCCAACCCAGGAGAATTCTTCTGTCGGATGAAAAAAGGAGATGAGTAAACTGCCCATCGAATTAAATTTCACGAGTGATGCCACTCAGTGTTTGTCCTTTAACACTCTGTGAACATTTTCTTTTGTTATGTGGTCTATTTCCATTTCCTCTTGTAAGTGGGAAATCAGTTCTGGTGCTTTTCTTAGATTTATACCTTCACTCTTTTCTTCCCCACTTAGAGTTGAGAATCATGGCTGCGGGAAAGTTTGCAAGCCTTCCTAGAAACATGCCAGTGAATCACCAGTTCCCCCTGGCCTCATCCATGGACCTCCTGAGCAGCAAGTCACCTCTCGCTGAGCATCGCACAGATGCCTATCAAGACGTGTCTATACACGGCACCCTTCCACGGAAGAAGAAGGGCCCTCCTCCCGTAAGGTCCTGTGATAACTTCAGTCACATGGGGACCCTCCCCCATTCCAAATCCCCACGGCAGCACTCACCTCTGAGCCAGGACGTCATCCAGGAGCACCCACTGCAAGACTGGAAAGGCAAAACCTTCACCTTCAGGTAGCTTCTTTAATTTCATGAGTGAAAATGATTTGTTTTAAAGGGCTTTTTTTTTTTTTAAGTCTTTTTTTAGGAAAAATGTCATATATGCATAAAGTAGAGAGGATAGGTTCATTAACTCCTGTGGACCCATCACCCAGCTTCAACAGTTATCAACTCATGGCCAGGCCTGCTTTGTCTGTACTCTCACCCACTTTCCTTCCTCTGGTATTATTTTGAAGCAAATCTCAGACCTCATTTTATCTGTAAGTATTTTGGTATGTGTCTTTCAAAGACAAGGACTCTTATTTTAAAAAACATAATAACCACAATATAAAAAACTGTAACATGAAAAGATGCTCAACATCACTAATCATTAGAGAAATGAAAATCAAAACTACAATGAGGTATTACCTCACACCGGTCAGAATGGCCATTATCAAAAAATCTAGAAACAATAAATGCTGGAAAGGGTGTGGCGAAAAGGGAACCCTCCTACACTGTTGGTGGGAATGTAAATTGATACAACCACTATGGAGAACAGTATGGAGGTTCCTTAAAAAACTAAAAACAGAACTACCATATGACCCAGCAATCCCATTACTGGGCATATACCCCGAGAAAACCATGATTCAAAAAGACACGTGCACCCCAATATTCATTGCAGCGCTATTTACAATAGCCAGGTCATGGAAGCAACCTAAATGCCCATGGACAGATGAATGGATAAAGAAGATGTGGTACATATATACAATGGAATATTACTCAGCCATAAAAAGAAACAAAATTGAGTTATTTGTAGTGAGGTGGATGGACCTAGAGTTTGTCATACAGAGTGAAGTAAGTCAGAAAGAGAAAAACAAATACCGTATGCTAACACATATATATGGAATCTAAAAAAAAAAAGAAAAAAAATGGCACTGATGAACCTAGTGGCAGGGCAGGAATAAAGATGTAGATATAGAGAGTGGACTTGAGGACATGGAGGGGGGCGGGGCAGGGCGGGGAAGCTGGGGCAAAGTGAGAGACACATATTCACTACCAAATGCTAGTGGGAAGCAGCAGCGTAGCACAGGGAGATCAGCTCGGTACTTTGCGATGACCTAGAGAGGTGGGGTGGGAGGGTGAGAGGAAGGCTCACAGGGGAGGGGATATGGGGATGTGTGTGTGCATGTGGCTGATTCACTTTGTTGTACGACAGAGACTAACACAGTATTGTGAAGCAATTATACTCCAATAAAGATCTATTTAAAAATAACTAACATCTAAAAAAAGAACCATTTCTTAATATCTTCCAGTATTTGAGAGTATTTTGAAGGCCAACTTCCTATAGCATTAAGTCCCTCAAAAGGAACCACAGCTTTTTTTTTTATCATAGCATCAGATTATGAACTACATCCATCCAATTCTTATTTTTCTTTTTTATATTTTCAAAGAATTTATTACCCTTGACTTTTGCATAAGTCGTGGCCTTTATTTTCCTAGCTCTAGACAATATTATCATTAACCAGGACTTCTTATACACATGTTATCACTTTTATGACCCATTGTAATGAAAAATATGAGACACAAGTGAAATAAGATGCAAAATAAATTCCAGCCCAGTTCACAAAGTGAGCCGCCAGACATTCATTCAGCCTTACGTTTCTATAGCAACAAGCAGCAGCAGTTCCATAGCACCAGCAGCATGTTACAGAACCTGCAGCCAGTCTAGGCACTGCAATTCACGTTCTCTATGTATTTAATTACATCCAGTTTGCGAGATGAAAACCAACTGTAGGTGAAATGCCTGTGTATGTAAGTTGCTATGGAAATATGGAGAGGGAAATGTTTAATTCCTTCTTGGAGGGAAATTGAAGTTCAGGGAAGGTTTCACATTTGATCTGTGTTTTAAGTAAAGAGAAGGTGTCTGCAGGTGTTGAAGAGGGGGAGGCACCTCCAGGTCAGGATGCAGTGTGAACAAAGCCAGGAAACACTGCTGCGAAAGCCCGGAGAACAGAAATTAAACTGCATGGTTGAAATAGGGTTTTTTGAAAGTGAGTCTTCAAAATCGTTTAAAACACTGCAAATGTATATCCATCTCACTGTGTAGAACTAGTATATCTTATTTCCTCAGAACAGAGGCTGTTGCTTCTCAGTCATTTCTCAATGACATATTTAGATGATTTCACTCCAGTTAATCTGCATTCATTTTCTTCCCATTAGACACTTTCCCCCTTTATAAAAATGACTATAACTCACAAAAGGCACTGGTCCATCGAGTTCTATAGAGATGCCGGGATGTCTATTAACCAGGAGCTGCCTCTCCTGGTGTAGGCGGCCCCCACTATCCAGAGCTTTCCTGTGAAACCTTCCCTAAGCTGAAACGGTGTGAAATGTAGAAACAATTACCTTAGGACACATCTTGCTAACAGATGCACAAGATGAATGGAGATAAAGCCCAGGTGCTCACAGACAGTTCAAAGCTAGGGCAGCTTGATGCTGAGACACTGAGTGTAGTTCCAGAGGAGCTTGGTGGAGCCACTCTTGCTGCTGCTCTGGGTGCACACTGCATCTGTCACAGCTTCCTGAAAACAGACACTGAACACTGTTTTCACTTTTCACCTTTTTTCACAAAAGCAAAAATCCTCTTCAGATTTCTTTTGATTACTGAAATCAGGTACTAACGTAGGTCTCTTCCTAAAAGCTAAATGATGTAAAGCAAACTTTCGAAAAGCAGGGATACCTGTATTTAGTTGTCAACATGCTGAAATAAAATTGTGTATGGATGTATCATCGGGTCAGCTTCAGGATACTTTAGAACAAGAATTGATTTCTCCTTCTATCCACCAGGGACCTGGGTAAATAAGCCTCATTGTTGTAAAGGCTTCTTCTCTGCATCTATAATGGACCTGGTTGTGACCCTGCTTGTTAGAGCTGGTTTAGAAACTCTGCACCCCTTTTCCTGTTGAGGAAGACCAGCAACCTGTGATGCTATCGGGTAAAGCAGGGGATGCTTTCTTCTGCTGTATCTCCTGGTGTCTCTCTTTTTGTCCTACCCTGTAGCAAGGAAAGCCATTTTGATCCTAGCTCATTTATTTGTTCCATGCCTATATATTGAGCACCTGTGTTAATTAGAGTACAATGATTTTATAAGCACCATTGCTTCACCAGGAAAATTCTGCCCATTTCCTCTGTGTATCTTAGCTGAAGTGCTGGTCTGACATAGTAGACATTCTAGCTGTCAAATCATTGCCCTCTTACAGGGTGGGGAAATACGTGAACTAACAGGATAACAATGGAACATCAGAAACAGTGTCCTTCCAGAGCTAACATTGTAGTGAGGGACCCAGATAATAAATACAAGTAAATAAACAAGACAATTGCAGATTATAGTCAGTGATGCAGAGGAACTAGAGTGATACACTAGAGATTTATTGGGGTTGTATCTTTTTTTTATAGGGTGGACAGGTCTCTGAGGAGAAGAACTCTCTGGGCCTAGGGAGAACAAGTGCAAGGAACCGGGGGTGGGAACAAGTTTGGCATGTTTGAAAAACCCAAAACAAGCTGGGGTGACCTGCAGCTGGAGCGTAGCACGTTGAGAGGCGAATAGTACACATGTTGGGAAAGAGCTAGGCAGGCAAGAGTTCAGAATTATTTTTAGTTGTGTAACTGCAGTATTACAAGAAGAAAATAAGTGGAGGCCCAGATATTCTCCGGAGAAAGCATTGGAGAGTCTGCAAGCTTTCTGACATCAAACCACAATGTTCCCCAGCGTGTTCTGGGGGTCAGAAGGTTCTGCTCTGCGGAGTCTCGCCGGGTGGCTTGCTGATGACAGGTGCATGTGGAGGTGCATGCCTGTGCACGGTAGTGTTAATGTCGCATCACTGGCACCGAACACTCTGGGATGCAGAAGCAGAGCCATCACCGCTCCCTCTTAGGAAGGTTATGAGGTAGCAAAGAAACATAACTTCTGGCTAGCCAAAATTAAGCACAAATGCCAGGCTGTACTATGTGGAGTCAGAACCAGCTGTTACCTGGCTTCCTGTGGCCACTTTTTATTCATTAAGTTAAACTCTATATTGAGCTAGGTATCCATGGCGTACCACACAGAGACGGTTCACAAACTCATTCCCTGAAGTTCTAAGGTCTAGGCTGGGTGTCTGCTCTTACCAGGGGAAACTCCCAGGGGCCGAGGGTGGTAATGGAGTCACCCTTTCTAGCTTGAGGACGTTCTCGATAAACACCCAAGGCCCAAGCTGTCAACCTGCCAGCAGTTCAAAGCTTTTTAACTTGAAAACTGACTTGGACATAGATCAGATCTCAGTAAAAGATCTTATCGGAGGTGGACACAAGTCATGAGTTTCAAATCCAGGCTGTGGAAGACTTAACAAGCACTGCTGGTTTAGGTTTGTTTCTGATTCAGAATTACGTTCGTCCAAATTCACATCTTTTTTCCTTAACTTAAAATATTGTTGAAGGTCAGTACAGAAGTAACAAATGCACATCCTTCAAGATGAGGCTGAGTGAGAAGGCGAGTGGCTCTGTGTCAAAGGATCATAAAGTCCTCTTCCCCTGCTCCGCAGTCTTGTTAATGTGTTTTATTTACCTGGCACATTTAAAAAATATCCTAAAAAAAAAAAAAAAAAAAAATCCTGAGATGTTATCAGTTTTGAGGAGTTCAAAGTACCGTATATTCTTTTTTTTTTTTAAATCCTTTTAAGTATTCCTAATAAGATTATGAGCTGCCTCACTTATTCTTTGGAACAATCCACAGTGTCAACAAGTAACATTTGTGAATGTGAAAAGCTGGGGACAAGATATATGAATGAGAACCTGAGGCTCCAGAGCGCAGAGTGTGACTAAGGTGCTGGGCAGAACTACCGTGAGAGAGAAGCAGCATTTCTGTTCCTAACTCAGCTCTGACAGCCCAGTGGAGCTGTGAAAACACCACCCACCCACTGCCCCAGCTCACTCACCACTGCAAGCTGGGAACCCCATGTGTTTTAAAGTTAAGAGTTTTGGATCCCTGAGTCTAGGGACCTAAGACTAGTTAGGTCTACCTTTAACAAGATTATTGATTTTTTAAAAAATTCATTCATTCATTTATTTTTGGCTGCGTTGGGTCTTCGTTGCTGTGCACGGGCTTTCTCTAGTCGCAGCAAGCGGGGGCTACTCTTCATTGCGGTGCATGGGCTTCCCATTGTGATGGCTTCTCTTGTTGCAGAGCACGGGCTCTAGGCGCGATGGCTTCAGTAGTTGTGGCACATGGGCTCAGTAGTTGTGGCGCACGGGCTTAGTTGCTCCGCGGCATGTGGGATCTTCCCAGACCAGGACTCGAACCCGTGTTCCCTGCATTGGCAGGCGGATTCTTAACCACTGCACCACCAGGGAATTCCCAAGATTATTGGTTTTTTCTTTCTTTCTTTTTCTTTTTTTATTTTTATTTTTGGCTTGTTTCAGGTAAACTCTTTTGGCCTTACTTGTTTCTTTTCATAGTGCATTAGGGGTTAACTTCAGCTAAGAGTGACTTGCCCAGATGTCAAGTCTGCAGGCCTTCCATTCCATCACATTTGGTGTTGGCATGATGATGGTGGAGCCATCTTGGAGGACCCCACCCACTCTTCATATGGACCCGCCTACACTCAGAGGGAAGCCCTTCAGACGGCACCTCCTTGTCTTGTGAAATACTCTGATAAGTTGCAAGTTCGCTGTTTTCCCAACAAACATGTTTGCCTTGTTAGTCATTAAAAAGTCACCTTTATTATGATTGAATATTAATTGAATATCCAACCTGTGGGAGGCCCCAGGGAAAGCAGAGGAAGTCTCCCCTTTGACCTAAAAATTTGCATTATTAAGCTGTCAAATAAACATATGTCATATCCATATGAAGTATGAAGTATTACCTCAACATTTTATAGTTTTAAAATATCTTAAAGGATATGTTCATAAATTGTCTTGTTTGAACATCATAACCTGTGTGAGGGACAGCAGATTTCATCATTAGCAGCAGCATGTTGTCATCATTACAGTTGAGAAAATGGTTCAGGGATATTGAAGCACCTAAGATTAGACCCTAGTGGGTGACTGAGCTGGGATTAGGACCTGGAAACTACTGTAGGGACTTCCCCAGACACTGCGCTCTATAGCCTCCCGAGAAGGCTGGCCCTGCCGTGGGCATCCTCTGAGCTATCTTCTTGCATGGAAAGCTTCGGTCCCCAGGGTCTGACTGCAACATCTCAGACACACCCCCTTGAGGAGGATAGAGCCTTGGCTGCCAAGAGTAGGCAGAAGGCAGGCCTGGAAAGGGAGTTGGTCTCCTCGTTCTGAGACCTGTATCTCTTGGCTTTGTTGTTGTCTTGGCTGCCCTTGGATGTACTTGTGGTTTTGAAAGGTAGCCAAAGCAAGAAGCCCGGAGCTCTTAAACGTGCTGCTTGATGTCACAGAAGAAGCCTTTGTTCTGCAAGCAGAGCAAGGCTTCTCTGAGAGGTCTGCAGACGGGATTTCCTCTTGACATTAGCATTGTTTGGCTGGTGTCCCTTTGATTCATCTATCTTCAAGGATGAATTTTTATTTCAATCTGGGACCTTCCTTGGGCTGAGAGGGGACCAGTTCCTGTTGTGAGAGGTCTGTGTTGCCAGGGTAGCTGCAGGATCAGCACTTGGAGTCCACTGTGGGTCCTTTTCCTGCCTGTGGGTACGTGGAGGCACGCATTCCTGGGAACAGCTGCTGAGAGCCTAATTCCTTCTGCCCCTTGTGCTGTGGGAGCATGTGGCTGGACAATGTGGTGTTTCATTAATGTGCATGAGTGGAGCTGACTGACTAGTCACAAGTGTTTTAACTGATGGGGGCCACAAAGTCTGCAGAATTATCCCAAGTTAAAATCCGGTATCCTTTCCCAGGCAGTAAGTAACCTACCATGTCACGGTGTCAGCTCTTCAAAGTTAAAGAAAAAGTGTAAGGCACAGGATCTGTGCAGACCCTTCTCTAAACACTGTTTTAAAGACCTAACTCTGGGCTGTGTTGGTTCCCCCATCTGAAAAATTGTTTTGTGTGTTCCCCTTCAGAACCACCAAGTTCTATAACTATTGCTTTCTCCTTAGCAAAGCAAGATGTTCCCCCAGACATGCAAATAAATCACCCTTTAGCTCAAAGTTAATCAGAAGGATCTGCAGTGTGAAGATCCACACACAAACATCTGCACATTATTTATACATGGGCATGTCTACTGTCTGCAAATTGGAAGCTTTTTGTGCACAGAGGAAAAGTTGGGTTTAGAGTTGAAAAAAATTTATTTAATAGACTAATAGATTCTATTTAATAGAAGGTACATTTATTGAGTTAGCAGAATGACCGTGGCTTAACAGCCAAGAATGTCTCCAGAAAGTAATAGCCCATGCATTGAATTTTTATTTTTAAATTTTCAAGTTGAGTTTTACTAACATTTTGAAATGCCACTTGGTGTTTGAGCGCAGCTGTTGTGGATGTAGGTTAGTGAATTCCGAGGAATGGTGCACATCCAGGCTCTGGTGGCCCCTGGTGTGCTGAGGCCAGGAGCAGCTGGGTCAGAGGTGAGCTCAGCCCTGCTGGGCATCTTGTACCGGCCCAGGGTTGGGGGAGCCCAGAGAATGGGAAATGCCTGCAGGTCCACCAGCTGCCTGACAGTAGTCCTAAATCCTCTACTCACAGGGATGATTTCAGCCCTAAAGGCTGGGATCTGTGCATTCTCAGCTGTTCTGGGAAAAACGAAAGGACATTTTTTTTTAACTGATTGCAAACCGCAACCAAGAGAATGATCAGAGAATTACACAAAGCTGTCCTTGTTGAGTGGAGCTGTTCAATATCTCCTCTTTCCCCCAACCCCTCACACCCCACCCCAACTGACTTGCTTTAAATCCTTTTTTTTCTGGCCTCCTGCATGCTGTTTGAGAAAAGTCAGGTTTTTTCAGTCTTCTGAAAGTCAGAAACTATGAGTTTTTCACGCCCCTCAGTATAGGTTAAAGCATATTGTAAACAGAAGACGCTCTGCAGTTACAGACTACTCATGTTCTTATCACATGTGGATTTGGGAGCCATCCCAGCCTGGCGAGAGATGGGAGCTGGAGAAGTTATAGTTACTCTCGTTGATTGGAAGGAGATGCCTTCCTGGGGCCTGGACTGGAGCCACAGGAGTGATAAGCCCTCAGGCCACGGCCACCCTGCTGTTCACAGCTTTGTAATGCTGTCACCACGCAGTCTGTCTCTAAGAGACTAGCTGCAGGATTGCATGCAGAATTTCAAGCTCTCTCTCCTTTGAGGCCCCAAACACAAGCGCTGAGGGTATTCCTGTTTACGGATTGTGCCGTTATTGACAAATTACAGAAGGCTGAGAAACCTTCCACGTTGACCCAGCCTTTATGCAGAGGACTGTCCGTGGTTCCAGAATCACTTGCAAACATAGTAAGAGGCAAGAGGTGAGAACACGAGTCACATAAGTGAGAGGTCTCAGTTTAGATGCCTGTTTATCCACTACTAGGTGTGTGAACTAGGGCAAGTTCTAAACTATAAAATGAGGGTGAAAATAATCCCCTCTGAGGAGTGCTGTGAAGATTCACTGGTCACTAAACATGAAGGCTCCACCCGAACGTCAGCACTCTGACTTTCACTCTTGAGCCTGGTACCGCCTTCTGGGGGGTCTGGGTGGAGCAGGTCACGTCCTTGCTCTCAGCTTCCACCTGATCATAGCTGTTTATTCTTCTCCTGCCAACTCTGCTGTGTGACGCCTGGCCCTGAAGGCCACTGGTACTTTTGCTGGGACGTTGATTTAGCCCTGGACATCAAAGAAAGCTGCTAGCGACCTTGGTGCTGATTCCGGCAACCAGACTGGTAGCTTTGTGACCTTATGTAAGTTCCTTCACCTTTCTGAATCTCCACGTCCTCAAAGGGTGGCTTGGGGGTCAAATACAATCCCAAGTGAGGGCACCTAGCCCAGGACCTGGCATGAAGCAGGGGCTCAGATGTTGGTTTCCGCCCTTCCTTCCTCCTGGGAGGCTCCTAATTCTTGTGTGTAACCTGAGATCACGTTCCATGCCTGCGGCTAATGGGGGAGAAAGTTTCCCACGTGTTGACGGAGTTTCGCTGGAATCCCTCTACCTGGGTCTGCTCTGGGCTGCCCTACAGCAGTGCATCTTGGCCACCGCTCATGCTTACAGGTCTAACAACCCTACGGTGCACAGAAAGATCAGCACACCATTGTGCTAAGACACAGAGCAGAGCCTCCCTTTGGTGGGCTGGCCCAGCCCTTGTCTAATTGTCTGATCGTAGTACTTAATGTCAGTGTCTTCACTGTTTATTCTTTGATGAATATTTATTGAGCTTAGTTAGTGCCAGGTATTGTGCTAGGTACCAGGTACCCAGTGGAGAATAAAATAGATGTGGGCCCTGTCCTTAGGGAGTGCCCAGTTTATGGGGCACGCGCACAAATGCATCAACAGATACATAACTGCAGAATGAGGAGGTGCAAGGAAGGTCACATCAGAGAGCCCTGAGTTCCTTGGATTGGGAGGAGGGAATGACTCTCTGCGGGAGGGAACATTTGAAGATTTAATATAAAAAGAGAATGTAAAATACTTCATTAATATTTTTATGTTACTATGTATTGATAATTTTGAAATATTAGGTTAAAAGATTATTAAAATTAAGTTCACCTATTTCTTTTCAACTGGTGACTAGAAAAGTTTAAATTACATGTTTTTCACATTGTATTTCTATTGGACAGTACCGGTCTAGACCTCACTAAGGAGCTTAGGTTTTCTCCGTAGGGCCAAGGGAAGCCTTTAAAGGGTTTTAAGCGAGGGAATAGCATGGTCTGATGCAGTTTTAGAAGATTCAGTGGAGAAGTGATTGATGGAAGAGGAGCTGGAGGGAGGGCAGGAGGCGACTGCAACAGTATGGGAAGCGGTGGGGTCTGCTCTGGTGTGGCAGTGGAGGAGATGAAGGTGGGTGGATTCAAGATCTGTTTTGTAGGTAGAGTCTACCGGGCGTACTGAGAGTTACGGGGACTGGGATGAGGGAGGGGGCAGTCAAGTATGGCTCGGGTAGCTGGGGGCGGGAGGTGGGACCATTTACGGAGACGGAGAAGATTGGAGAGAGCAGGGCTTCGTTTGGTTGTTGGGCGGCTTTTTCCCGGTAGCAGGAGGTGACGGTAGATTGCAGGGAATCGAGACGTCTGTTTTGCGTGTGCGAAGTCTGAGATGTGTGTGTGTCTGAGTGGAGGTGTTAATCATAATACCAGTTGGTATTATGAGCCTGGAGCTGTGGAGAGAGGTCTGGGCTAAAAGTTATAAAGTTAGGAGTCTGCAGAGAAATGATGTTAAAGCCGGAAATAGATGCCGTTGGCAAAGGAGAGAGCTGTGTAAAGCATAAAGGGAAGGGCCCCTAGGACCCAGCGCTGAGGAATCCCGGCACAGACTGTTCTGGGGAGCCAGCAGAGGAGGCTGGGCGTTTGGTGGGAAGCAGAGAAATGAGGCAGGAGCCGCAACGGGGTTGGTGTTCAAAGGAAGGTGGGTTTTTTTTAAGATGAGAGACAAAATTCAATAGGAAAATATCTAATCTTTTAAGCATGTAATGAAACAAAGCACATTTTTTCATTACTTGATTCTTTCTAAAAAACGTTTTTGATTTGATTAAAGCAGACATGTCCCCGGGGCCGCCCTCCCTGTGGGCCTGTGTCAGCAGCAAGGTGATTAAGCCCGCAGTTCCTTCCCCCACGGGTCTACACGTTCCCTGACAGCTCTGTGGGCAGAGGAGGTACATGGACGACTGTGGTTGGCATTCAGGCTTGTGCCTGAGGGGTGAGGGCTGCTTTTCCAAGGTGCCTGCCCTGGAAAAGGGGCCTAGGGTGTATGTTCCTATATATGTTTGGTTGAGTGAAATCTTTCCTTGCAGAGGCTCTGAGGACATTTGCTCAAAACCATAGCACTTGTATTCTGCCTTTGAGTTAGTTGAGAAGAAACCTTTACAAACACAGTCCTTTAGAAGGGGATGAGGAATGGTTGGGGGCAGGGTGAATGGGGCGGGTGGGAGCGGAGGAAGGGCAGATAGATACCAGCCAAACAAAGCATCTGCTTTTATCAAAAGTGCTGTGTTTGGGCTTAGCCAGCCCGAAGCCTGATGATTCACTGATTCCAGACCCTCTGTGCCTGCCAAGAGACATAGTGGCCTTGATACGGCTTTTCTTGTTGTTACTCTATTCAGTTTGACTGACTGCCGCCAAGTTAAGGTTTCAACAGTGGCTTTTAACTTAATGCTGTCCTAGAATTCTGCCGAGCACAAGTTAACCCATGACCGCGTCTAATCTTCATCAACCAGTACCACTTTGTATTAGCCTTGGATTCCTGTAGAGACTCACCACAGTGTAATACGCAAGATATTTAAATGGTGCTGTTTTAACATGATTAGGGAATCCGCCTGAGGAGGCGGTTTAATTGCCATCCTTTTAGAATATGTCATGAACACATTCATCAGGCATGGCTGTATTTTCAGATGAGATAGAAACTGACTCATAGAAGCAGGAATTGGCTGCTGAAGTGAAAGAAGCAGGAGTCTGAGAAGCAACCAGGCCTTGGGACCTCTGGTAGCCAGGGAGAGAATCGTGTCCTCATCCACAGTCTACCCTGGGCTCTAGGAGGAAAGATTCCCCAAGTTGAGGGAAATAATAAAAAGGATCTCATGGTCTGAGGCTCTGAAAGGGAAACGCATTTCAGGACAACTGACAACAACACGCTGCCCACAGTTCAAAGGAGGAACAGGTATGTGACCATCCAGGGAGCTCTCTTGTTTAAGGATGTGTAGGAAGAACGGTCTCCAGCCTGGACTGATCCATTTACAGGATCCCCCCAGTGTGGTCTGATGAGCCAGGGCCGATCTGATGAATTCATTCACAAGTATGTTGAGCATCTGTGTGTCAGGCTTTATGCTAGAGATTCAAAGACAGTCCAGGGCTTTTGTCCAGTTGAGGAGCTCATGGCCCAGGGAGAAGGGGATGTGGGTTTGGAGCCATTTGAGCTTACCTGCACCTGTTCTCTCTCTTTGCTGCTGACCTAACTTCCCATCCACAGTGTAGCTAGCTAGCCCTCTGTATCACTCCACTAGCTTGATAAGCAATTCTGCTTTTCTTGACCTCTGACCCTAACATCTTCCCAGGTATCCTGTTACTTTTTCTCCTTGACCAGGTGATTGCAGGCTGTGCTTTCTAGGTAACCCTTCCCTCAGGGCATGCCTCGTCTGTGCCGCCACTTCCTCTGTGCTGTTCTGGCCTTGGCCCCAGGCTTAGGAAAGGTTGCGCCATGCAACCAAGGCCCATATCAGAGGGTGGCTTCTGGGCTGTGAAAGAACCAGAGTGCGGAGTGAGCAGAGGATTGTGAAAAATGCTACAGGTAACAAAAAGGGCTTTCAAAAATTATGTTTGGAATAATAAAACCAAAGAGGGGTGGATGTGAGAGAAACCAAACTGCTGAGCTTCTGTTTGGCTTGCATTTTTTCTGCCATGGAAATGACTTCTCTGATTGGAAAGGGTAGGATAGAGGTGAAGGAAGACAGTAGATGAGGCCATGACAAGAGGCTGTTATGCCCCCAAGTGAGGTGAAGCCCCAAGGCCCAAGAAGACAGAGGGAGCTTGAGGCTGAGACCATCAAACCAGCACACAACGTTGGAGAAATGTTGGCATCACCAAGAGCGACAGGAAAGATGCAGATAGATAAGTATTTAAATTTCAAAAACGGAACTAGGGAGATAAAATGAATCTATAAAATGGTAAGATGGACATCCTTCTCAGGAAATATTCTAAAAAGGATTATTAGGACAATGATTTTTGAACACTTGGTGAAGGAAGCAACAGCCATTAGTAATTAGCAGGGCTTTGCCAAAAGCAGGTCAGACTAGATTAACTTTCATTCCTGGGGTTACTTTGTTGGTAGATTAGAGGACTGTTGAGAAAGTGTGTATGGAAATGTCAATCATCGGTGATATCCTTAGGATGAGAGAGATTCGGGCCAGATGATGGTACAGAAACCACGCTGTAGGCTGTGTCCGTAGCCCCTTTCTAGCCAACTTTAAAATATCTTTTAGACAGTGGTACTGACATAAAGATCACATTGGTGGATGGTATGAATCTTGGAGGAATAACTAACGTCAAAGTGACAGAAGTAAGATCCAAAAAAGATCTTGGCGTTTTGAAACAACAGACCAAACCTACCTAGAAGGACTTTGGGGAGAGACAAAAGACTTGCACTAGAGTAAAAAAAACAAAGTAAAAGTATGGGGTTTGGCTTAATAGCCACATGTGAAAAAATATTTCCGGATTTAGGTAATTGCAGCCTCAGAATGAGTCAGCAGTATATTATGGTTGTCAAAAAAGCTAATGTGATTTTAGAAGCATTAATTGAAGTTTAATAATCAGACCAAGGGAAGTTGTCACACTTGGCTGCCCAGATCCCATCTGGTGAATTGTTTTTAGGTCTAAACAACAGAAATGGAAGATGAATTCCCCCACTACAGAGCAGTGAGCTTCTGTCTAGACCACTCACCTGCTCTAAAGCAGATCTGTTGGCTTAATCATTAAGGAATACCCCTCAGGTTCTTTGTATTAGTGAAAAGGAACTCCTCATGTCACGTGTTAACCCTGGGAGGAGAATACAAAATAAGCACCAACCTTAATCCTGTCAACTGCTAGTGAGCCTCCTTTAACAAATAAGAAATACGTCTTGAGATGTGGGAGAGTAAATCTCATATTTACTTTGCAAGGCGATGAAACAAAATATATTCTCTTAAGTGCACATCTAGAAGTGTTATAGTTCTCTGTTTTTAAAGCTACATCCCAGAAAAGGGAACCCTCTTGCACTGTTGGTGGGAATGTAAATTGATACAGCCACTATGGAGAACAGTATGGAGGTTCCTTAAAAAACTAAAAATAGAATTACCATATGACCCAACAATCCCACTACTGGGCATATACCTAGAGAAAACCATAATTCAAAAAGACACATGCACCCCAATGTTCATTGCTGCGCTATTTACAATAGCCAGGTCATGGAAACAACCTAAATGCCCATCAACAGACGAATGGATAAAGAAGATGTGGTACATATATACAATGGAATATTACTCAGGCATAGAAAGGAACAAAATTGGGTCATTTGTAGAGATGTGGATGGACCTAGAGACTGTCATACAGAGTGCAGTAAGTCAGAAAGAGAAAAACAAATATCGTATATTAACACATATATGTGGAATCTAGAAAAATGGTACAGATGAACCAGTTTGCAAGGCAGAAATAGAGACACAGATGTAGAGAACAAACGTATGGACACCAAGGGGGGAAGTGGTGGTTGGCGGGTGGTGGTGTGATGAATTGGGAGATTGGGATTGACATGTATACACTAATATGTATAAAATAGATCACTAATAAGAACCTGCTGTATAAAAAATAAATAAATAAAATAAAATTCAAGAAAAAAGCTACATCCCTTTTTCAAAAGCACAATCATATGCATATTTTATTATATTTTATAATTAATTCCGTAATTGGCTTTTTGGGGTGATTTCTCTTCTTTTCCCCTTGGGCGGCTTCTTTTTTTTTTTTTTTATCGAAGTAGACTTGATTTAAATGTTGACAGGCTATATCCCTTTTTTAATTAGCAAAGCAATGCACATAATATGCCCCCACCTAGAGTGAGAAAGTAACTCTTTACTGAGACTTTAATGTGATTCCCAGTATCAGCAGAGAAACTGTCCATCTAACTACACACTAGCTCATATTTTTCCAAGTGATATCATATCTCTACCCACCAGGCCAACCCTGTTTTAACCATCTATTTCTGCATTTTCCCATAAACAGCTGGAAATGGCCCTGTAGTACACTCTCTGTCCTCTTGGTTATCTCCCTGATTAACCTCCTCCCTGGCATTTCAAATGTGTCCAGAGAGATTCATTTTCAGCTGAAGCAGCTGGCCTCTCAAGACCACTTTGAAAACATCTAGTCTCAGTGGGGCCGGGGAGCCGGGCGCTGCCCTGACAGCAGTGACCTTCCATCGCTGAGGGAGTTCTGTGAGGCCATCATGGCTCAGTCACAGGCCTGTGGCTAACTTATCTCCTTCATGTGGAGGCCCATCAGTCCAAGAACAACATTTCTCTCTTGTTCCTTCTCTCTCTCTCTCCAGTGTTATTCTTCTCTTGGTGAACCCATGGAGTGTGGTGGATGGGAGGGGTTAGATTCTAGATCTTCTGCACTCTCGAGTGCGCACACACCCCACCCACACACACCCTCATACTCGTTCATTCATTCAAACCAACATTGATTGAGCAACTGTGCTCTGGGGATAGAGGTGAATAAAATAAAATATGGTCCCTATTCTCAGTGAGATCATAGCCCAGTAAGGGAGATAGACAGGAGTACACATACCGTATTGAATTATAATTATTTGTTATAATAAGGTTTTATAATGCATAGAAAATAAGTGCTGAGAAGATGTATTAATTCTGTGGGTTGGTGCTGGGGAGGGAGGAAAGCAGGGGAAAGAGTGGTCAGAGAAGATGGGAATGAATAGGAAGACGATGGGGACTCTAGGCTTCTTGGTTCAGGGAATTCCAAATAGTTTGGATTTGTTGGAATGAAAGGAGCAAGGTGAGGAGATGAGGCTGGTGAGATGGGCAAGGCCTTCGAACCCTGGATATCGTCTAATAAAATTTAAAATGAGAATGCTAGACTCTCCCACGTGTTAATCTTACCTGAAAGAACATGTGGTCTAGTCAGGAATATCATCCGGTGGAAGCAAAATCTTAGTAGATTCAAAGCCTGTTGCTGTCTCTTCCTTGCCCCATCGCTCCATCCCCACATCTCCTCAAGATGTTGAGATGTTAATTGAGCTTCATGCTGGAGAACAAAGGGTGACTGACAGCTCTGGGTTCCAAGGCCATATCCACATGCAAAGAGGCTAAGGTTGCCAATGAAGGGCGAACTTTCTCCTGGTCGTTGGCTTCACCCTTCCTGATTGTTGATGTGCCCTGGGACATGGGTTGATTAAAAATGGTGAACCAGCAGACCCCTAGGCTGCAGTTTTGGTCTTCCTTGGCCCTACTAGTACATGTAAACAGAGAGACAGCCTGCTGGTCACACCCATCTTAAGTCTTTTTGTGCTGCATTTCAGTTAAATGTTCTAGGAATGAGTTCATTTGTGATGAATGAACACCCATAAGCAAGAACTCCATCCCAGACATGTAAGCCTCCTAGTCCCTGACCTGAGTAAATTTTAAGTTGAAGATTTTTGCACAGTGCTTTCATATCCAGGAACCCTGCTCTTCTTAGCAGCTTTGTATAGATTCTCTGTGTGTTCTACAGTCATCATTTGTGAATCATGACAGTTTTGTTCTCCCTTTTCCAATTCTTATACCTTTTATTTCTTTTGTTTACTTAACGGCACTGCCTAGGACCTCCAGGACAGTGGTGCGCAGAAGCAGTAATTGTGGACATCCTTGTCTTCCTTCTGATTGATTGATTGATTTTGTCAATGATTCTCATACTTCACCATTAAGAATGAGGTTTTTCATAGGTACACTTGTCCTTTTTTATTTCTAGCTTGTGAAGAGTTAGCTTTTTCCCTGCTGAGATCATGAAAAGATGATATTTTTTAAAATCCTTTCCCCACCGCCATCAATTAGAAGCCCAAAATGATTATTCTCCTTTAATCCTTTAATGTTAATGTGGTGGATAGATTTTCTCATGTTAAACTGACCCTATATTCCTGGAGTCAACCCAGTTTGATTATGATGTATTTTTGTACATTCTTGGATTAGGTTTGTCAATATTTTGTTTAGGATTTTTTTCATATCTATTCATGTGTGAGATTAGCCTAGGCTACCTTTTCTTTCTTTTATTGACCTGGTGTGCTTTTGATATCAAAGTTATAGTATCCTCTTTTTCAAGTCTCTTGAAAAGTTTATATAATTTTCAAAGTAATAAGTTCCAAAGTTTGGCAGAACTTCCTGGTTAGAAAAACCATCCAGGTCTGTAGATATTGAACAACTGATTCAAGTTTTTAATCATTATAGGACTCTTCAGATTTTCTGTTTGAGTCTATTTTAGTATTATTTTTCCAGGAATTTGTTTTTCCTAAGCTTTCAAATTTATCAGCATAAGATGTTCATAGTATTCTCTTACAGGGCTCTCTTGTTATCTGTGATTACGCTCCCACTTCATCTCTCTATTGTTTTGTGCCTTCTCTCATTTTCCCCCTGGATTATATCTGTCAGAGGTTTATTTTACTAGGCTTCTGAAGAACCAGGCTTCATTTGTTGCTCCCTTACTGTATCATTTTTTTAAATTTTAATTTCTGCTCTTTTCATCTTTAGTCTTTTTTTAATGTTTGTTCTGTTCTCTTAAGCTGGACACTTAATTAATTTCAGTCTTTCTTTTCTAAGTAAGCATTTAAGTCTCTACGTTTCCTCCAAAATACCACTTTAACTGTATCCTACGGGTACTATATCCTCCATTCTGAAAATCTGTCTTGTGAGTATAATCTGGTCAACAGTTACCATGTTTGGTGATACATTTGGGTTTATAGCTGCCTCTTATTCTGTATGTCTGTACTGTTTGTACATTTTTTTTAACCTATGGGTTTTTTAAATTGCCTTATTTTAAATTGTCTTTTAAAAAATACTCTATTCCTATTCACTTAGTGGTTATTTTAAAAATACTTCTATATGACTTTAAACAACATAATAGAGTGAAACAATACCTCTCCTTTTTCCTGAGCAATGCAGGACTTAGAACATAAGCTTTGGGTACCTTCCACTTGGCTCATACGTCAATGTTGCCTTGTGTTTTAGTTTGTCTTTTTAAATTGTGGTAAAATACACATACCATAAAATTTACCATCTTAGCCATTTTTAAGTGCACAGTTCAGTAATGTTAAGTACATTCACATTGTTGCACAACCAGTCCCCAGAACTCTTTTCATCTTTATTTTATTTTATTTATTTTTATTGGAGTATAATTGCTTTACAATGTTGTGTTAGTTTCTGCTGTACAATGAAGTGTATCAGCTATATGTATACATATATCCCCTCCCTCTTGGACCTCCCTCCCACCCTCCCATCCCACCCATCTAGGTCATCACAGAGCACCGAGCTCAGCTCCCTGTGCTATACAGCAGGTTCCCACTAGCCATCTATCTATTTTACACATGGTAGTGTATTTATGTCAAACCTAATCTCCCAATTCATCCCACCCTCCTCTTCCTCCCCGTGTCCCCACGTCCGTTCTCTACGTCTGCATCTCTATTCCTGCCCAGCAAATAGGTTCATCTGTACCACTTTTCAAGATTCCACGTATATGCATTAATATAAGATATTTGTTTTTCTTTTTCTGACTTACTTCACTCTGTGTGACAGACCTGAAACTCTGCACCCATTAAACAACAACTCTCCATTCCTCCTCCTCCCCCCGCCCCTGGCAACCACCATTATACTTTCTGTCTCTATGATTTTGACTACTCTGGGTATCTTATATAAGTGAAATCATACAGTTATTTGACTTTTTGTGACTGGCTTATTTCACTTAGCATAATGTCCTCAAGGTTCTTCCATATTGTAGCATGTGTCAGAATTTTCTTCCTTTTTAAGGCCAAATAATATTCCCTGGTATATATACCACATTGTGTATATACCACATCTTGTTTATCCGTTTATCTACTGATGGACACTTGGATTACTTCCACCTTTTGGCTTCTGTGAATAATGCTGCTACGAACATGTGTGCACAAATATCTCTTCAAAATCTTGCTTTCAGTTTTTGGGGGTATATGTTCAGAAGGCAAATTGCTGGATCATGTAGTAATTCTACTTTTAATTTTTTGAAGAACCACCATAATGTTATTAGATATTTGTCTTATTTTGCACTATCAGTGCTGGTTTAGAGTTGCCTATGTGTTTACCAGTTCTTCGTGCATCATTCAGTCTTAGATCTTAAGCTTTCCTTCTGGCATCCTTTTCCTGCTTCCTGAAGGGTATTTTCTATTTTCATTTGTCTCAAATTGTCTTTATTCACCCTTGTTCTAGGTAGTTTGCTGGGCAAGAAATTTTGTGCTCCTCACTTTCCCTTTTGACTGATGAAAATCTGCTGTCAGTCTAATTGTCATTGATCTCAGGGAAGCCTTTCTTTGCTCTTCTGCTGCTTTTAAGATCTTCTCTTTGTTTTTGGTGGTCTGTAGTTTCATTACAATGTGTTTATTTTTGTTTACACTGCTTAGGACTCATGGGATGCCTGAATCTGATAATTAGTATCTTTCATTAATTTTGAAGATTTCCCATCATTATTTCTTTGACTATTGCTTTTTGCCTTTCTCCCAATTCTCTCCTTCTAGAGTTCTGGTTAATTAAGCCTTCTCATTCTACCTTCAATGTCTCTTTTGTATTATTCTTCACCTTTTCTCTCTGAGCTGTGTTTTGTATAATCTCTTTATATATTTGTTTTAATTCATAAATGTTTTCTCCAGTCATGTCTAAGTTATTTAGAAGGTTATCTTTATGTTTCTTTATATCTAGATATTTTGATCGATTAGCTTTTTATTTCTAGAAGTTATAGTAGATTATTTTTATGTCTGCCTATTTCTTCTTAGATCACTTTTTTATTCCATCTTTTTAAAACACTTATCGTACATCATTATTTTATAGCTTATATCTGAAATTCCAATATCTGAAGTCTTTGGGGATCTCAATCTATTGTCATTTCTGCTAACTTTCAGTCATTGGGGCTTGTTTTCTCACATATATGGTTATTCCTGAAAGGGAATTTTTGTATTTAACCAAACTTGTGGCTATCCTGAGTAGCTTTCTGTTGATCTAGTTTTCCTCCAGAAAGGATTTACATTGTTTCCTTACTAATGGTGCCACCAACGCAGACACTTTAATTTTTTTTCAGTTTTGGATTCTCTGTCAAAGCAGGTCATATAAATTTGAATCCCAAAGGCCTACTTGTGGTTACAGATTCTTACAGGAGACTATTATTATTTTTTTTCCATCAGAATCTGTGATAGAGACAGTAGCTCTCCTTGGTTCCCTTTGGTTCCCTTTGCTAGAGCTTGTTTTTTGTTTTGTGTTGTGTTGTGTTTAGCACATTCCTTCCGTAGTGGGTGGTGTAGTCCCGTTCTGATGGTTCAGGTGGGCGTTATGGGGGGCTTTGGGGTTAGCTGCTCACTCTTATGAACCCAGGGCTTAGCCTCCCTGCTTTCCTCCTTACCTTTTTGTTGCTGTTGTTCACGTTTTGTGTTCTTGATTTGTTCTGTTTCTGTATCTGTTTTGTATGTGTCTGTGTTTCCTGAGACTTTCCCTTTCTTGTGACTTCAACATGTATTTGGAAATACATCTGTAATTTGATTATCATTTAATTTTGAGAATATCTGGTCTACCAGATTTAGTAAAGGAAGGTCCCATCATAGAAATTTCTAATTTTCTGAGGCCTTATTTGGATTATATAGATATAAGGATGATTAATTGTGGTTTATATTTTCATTTGTGCATTTTTGTCCTTGTTTATTTATTAATTGGCTGCTATGTGACAAATACTTTTGTACCTACTTTTGTACGTGCTTGTTCACATTGGTGAGCAAGACAGAGGTAGCCGCTGACCTCACGGAGCTTACAGTCCTGCGGAAAAGACATAAACAAGCAGTGGCAACTGAGGTGGGGGTGATGGAGAAGACCAAAGGGTTATATAAAATCAGGCACTCTTGTCTAGCTTCTGCACAGCTACTTTGCTTTGTTGTTCTCTGGCTTTCCTTCATGAGTTAACTATTTTTGCTGGTGTGAAGTGATCCCTTAAATGTTATATTTCATCATACTTTAAGGGAAAGATTTATGTGTTCATAATTTGAAGGATGTGAAAGACTCCTGAAAGTAACTTATTTATCTGTTGAGAAGGAAGGAAAACTTATTTGAGACATTCAGTAGCTAAATGGCAGCAATCGTGTGGACTGCTAACTGTGGAAAATGGATGGTAATGAGGTAAAGTCTTATTAATTCAGAACCTGGTAGTCTAGTTAGTACAGTATCGTGCTTGAGGCAGAGCTGTTTGCTAATTCATTCTTAACAAATGTATGGAGTCCCTGCCAAGTGCTAGGCACCATCTACCCAGCTCCCTTAGAAAGAATTCAGTGAGTGTCCTCACCTCTTTCTTCCCTTTCACCCACCAAATCCTGCCATTTACCAAGGTCTATCTATTCACAGTTCTGAAAGTCTCTCAAGTCTGTACACCATCCCCCCACTCCCTCTATCGCTCTAATCCAGGCCTCGTCATCTCTTACCCAGACCCCTTTAGTATCCTCTCCTTTAGTCTTCCTGACTCCACTTTGCCCCCCACTAATCTGTTTTCCACACTGCTGCAGGGGGATTTTTCTAAAACAAAAATCTCTGGTTATTCTCCAGCTTAAGAGCCTTGAACAAATCCCACTGCTTTCAAGATAAAGTCTAAATGTGTTTACGTGGCGTCCAAGCCCCTTATGATCTGGCTCTGCCTCTTCTTCATCCTGGTCTCCCAACCCCCCACCAGTCCTGCTGCTTCCCCCAGCCCTGTGCTTCCGTTAGTTGTTCTTTTCTTCATTAATTCAGCAAGTGGTTTCTGAGCAACTGTTATGTGCAAAGTACTGGGGACACCAAGGTGCACAAAGCAGAGAAAGCCCCACTCTTGCAGGATTATATTCCGGGGAACAGACAGACCATGAGCAAATAAACATTTCATATAATATCAGATAATATGGGAAAAGATGAAGCCAGAAAAGGGGATAGAGGGTGGTGGTGCTCATTTAGATAGGATGGTTAAGGAAGTGATGTTTGAGAGAGACCTGAGAGCTGTGAGGAGTGAGCCTTCGAGTATATCTGGGGAGACTATTCCAAGCAAAGGAACAGTAAATGCCAAGCCACAGCAGCAGGAGCCGGCTTGATGCGTTTGAGCAACAGAAAGGAAAGTCAGTAGGGCTTGGATGGAATAGACAAGCATATTAGCGTTTTTTTGCTGAGTAACAACACCACAAACTCAGTGACTTAACACCTGTTTGTTACCTCACAGTTTCTGTAGAGCAGAAGTCCCTCATGGCTCAACTGGGTTCTCAGCTCAGGGTCTCGCTCAAGATGCCAGCGGCTGCGTTCTCACCTGAGGCTCTGGGGGAGAATCTGCTTCCACGCTCATTCAGGTCGTCGGCAGAATTCAATTCCTTGCAGTTGTAGGACTGAGGTCTCCATCTCCTGGCCATCTGCCAGGGGCAGCTCCCGTCTCCTGGAGGTTCTGTGTCTTGGGCCTCGTCACAGACCCTCTCATAACATCACACTGGCAACAGGGTCCCTCATTTCAAATCCCCCTCCCTCTTCAAGTCAGGTCCCCTCAGATAATTGCCTTGTCTTAATGTCAGCTGACTTGCGATGTTAATAACATCTGCAAAATCCCTTCACAGCAGTACCTAGATTAGTGTTTGACTGACTCACCAAGGGACAGGAACCTTGGGAGGGGGCATCTTTGAAATTCTGCCTAACACAGTGAGGTTGGAGAGCTGGCTGGGGTCATGCCAAGCAGGGCATTGAAGGCCACGGTGGGGACCTCAGGGTTTTGTTCTGACTGGATGGGAGCTGTTAGAGGATTTTGAGCAGGGGAGTGATCTGAGTAAAGATCACTCTGGCTGCTATTGTGGAGATTGTGGAGATGGAGTAGAATTGGGGAGGGTAATGCAGGGGTCCAGGGGAGAGATGGCCTGGGCCAGTGGGGAATTAACTCTGCAACGCTGTGGGTCCTCAGATGTACCATATTGTCACGTGCTTCTCTCATTGCCTGGGCATGTCTCATCACCACCTACCCCACAGCTTCTTCACTGGGACAAGTCCCTACTCAGCCCTCAAACCTCCCACTGACACTCTCTCACTAACTTGAATTGTGCTGGATCAGTTGATCTGTGTTCCCCACTTGCCTGCAACCTCTCTAAATGCAGGGTCTTTGTCTTTGGTTCTTGTATTTCTGTTGTCTGGCCAACTGCATAGCATATTGTAGATACTTGATAATGTTTGTGGAATGAATGCAAGAACTGTGGGACATACTGGGCATGAAGTAGACACATCACTACTCTTGGGTTGCTCACCTTGTAGAGGGAGAGACCATATATAAATAAATACACATATAGTGAACATGCATGGAAACACCATGCCACCTGCACAGAGGAAGTGTGCCAGCTCTGCACATCACTGTTGTGTGTGGAGTTTAAGGGGAGCATCAGTCTGGAATAGCTGGATCTAGTTTCTCACATCCCTCCATTGTATGAAATAATCATGTCATTACAAGCAATTCCGTTTATGTTTTATCCAAAGGGACATTTGTGTGGCAACACCATTAGCCATTAAGTTAGTCTATAATATTTAAATAAGTAGACATCCATTCACTTAAAACATTCTCTAATTTAAGACAGACATAGGGCACTTCCATCTCCATCTGTATTCGAACTGCTCAGAAAAGATCTATGTTAGTGAAATTTTGTTTGTGTATTCAAGACGGAAAACCTCTTCACTCAAAATAGCAAATACTTATACATCAAGTGTCCTTTTAAGAGGGAGGATATTATTAACCTGGTTACCAATGAGAAACAACCTAAAATAGTAAATATGTATAACATTTCTGTGACTCCCAGCTAAACATCCCTCAGTATGAACTTAAGAAAGTGGGACGCTGGAAAGAATGATTTAACCAGAGTAAACACAGTGATGTTATTTAAAACTTAATAAACCTAAGAACAAAATAACAGGAGAGTCCAGTTTCGTCCTGCTGCTTTCCTGCGGTCTGCGGCTGGTGCTCAGCGGGGCAGCCTGCCTGGCAGAGGGGCACGGCGCCTGCCAGGCTCTCCAGTTGTAAAGACAGATGCACACAACATCACGGATTCACACGGGTGGGGATTCATAATTGACATAAGCAAAAAAAAGATTAAAAAAGCTTTTCATTTCCATTGCCAAGTTTCTGTGTTTGTTTTCTAGTGATCTCTTTTGGGGAATATAAAGATATGGTTTAAAGAGTGTTTGCAGCACAGTCTTGTATGAATAATAGGGTATTCTATTTCAAATTAGAGGCTGGGGCTACAGGGCCAACTGCTATGTTTTCCAGCTCGTGTCTTCTTTATGGGTTAGGGTTAGGGTTAGGGCTGGCTGAGAAAGGAGACACAGCACTTCTGCATTTAAATATAATTTTAATTTGGTTCGAGGCAATGATTTTTAAAGCTTTTGGATTTATAACACACTCACTCAGTTTTATCATACTCTCCTTGTCTTCCCTCCCTTGTCTCTCTAAAACGGACGAGTAGAAGAATACAAGGATCCACTAGGGCACCCCTTGGTTCACTGAACTAGAACTTGGGTCCCCCTCTGCTCTGGGAACAGAATGAGCAGGGCTCCCTTAGCAGAGTTTATTTGGGGGCGGGGTCAAGAGGGGACTTCAGTTTTATCCCTAACCAGCAGCTTTTGTTTTCCTTCTCTTTTGCCAAAAGAAGTGTGTGTGGTGGAGGAGCACCACAGGAACACGGGAGTTCATCCAAGGCTGGGGAGACACTTGGGAGAACACCCCAGGCTCCTAGGTGCCGGGGTCTCTGGGCAGGAGAGCAGGGTGGTGGGGAGAGCAGGTATGTTACTGACTTGGGTCCTTGGACTCTTTAATCAATAGAAATTGATAAGAGGCCAGACAAGAAATTCAGGCAAGGCTTTATTGGGACTCATGCTGCAGCACGAGGGAGTGAAAACAAGTAACAGGTACCCTTGCTCGCTCCCTCAGTGGGGGAGGGCTGGTCCCTTAAACGGGGTGAGCGCAGGCGCAGGTGCAGATCGGTGGGTCGGGCCAGAGTGGATTAGGTGGTCTGCCCATCCTCTTGGTGGTGCTGTGTGCAGGGATCATGCACGGTACCCTGCTTTTGCTCCTGGCACCTGAGAAGTGGCAGCTGGGTTTTGGCCTTTTTGTATCTTGTTCATAATTTGCCCCAACCGTGCATGTGTGCAGTTATTTTTAGTTCCTTATAGTTTCTTTATATTCCATTGCTCCAGGAGATATTTGTCCAGGTGCAAGCACTGCAGTAATGGGTCCCAGGTCCCCACCTGTCTCACATGGGCCACCCTGCCTTGAGGTGACCCCGTCTCTGAGTGGCGACCCTGCTGCAGCTGGGGCTGCCTCAGGAGCCACTCATACACAGCACTCGTGTTGGTTGTCCCACACCCTCCCCAAGAGAGTTTGAGGGATCTATCCTGAGAGAACTAGCTCAGAGTTTTCAGGTACATCTCCAGAGAAAGGGAGAGAGGAACGTTTCAGCTTTCAGTAGGTAAAAGGAAAAGGATTTTTACAGCTAAATCTGGTAAGAAGAGCAGATCCTGGACAAAATTCTAAAAAGAATTTACTAAAAGAATGACCTTTGAGCACCTAAAAAAAGAGTTAAAATTGCTGATCATGACTGTGTGGTCTTGGTATTTGGCAGATATGTTCCCCAAAATGAATGAAATGAAGCTCAGGGAAAATATTTGACAATGTTAGTTGCCAATGAAAAAATTCAAGCTTTCAAGTTAGAAGACTTGTATCCTCTACCATAAGCTTGGCAATTCCCAATACCTAGTAACTTCTGATGAGATCAGTGATGGTATTAACCAATGTGATTCTTTTTTTACATGATAATGAAATGGGTCAAAATTTGGAAGATCTGCATAACTCAGTGAACCAGTGTTTCCCAGAATAGTGGTTATGGAATCACACATGGACAAAACGTCCATTCAAAGTGTAGGACAGATGCAAAAGAGTAAGAGATATGGTTTCAGATTCCACATCACAGCTAACCTTTAAGAAACTACTACTTGTCAAGTTTTGGTATGTTATCAAAGTAGAACATCCATAATTATATGCAAGTCTATTAAAATATCCCTCCCTTTCCAATTACATAACTGTGTGAATGTGGATTTTCTTCATTTATATCAACTAAGACATATCATGAATATTGAATGCAGAACTAGATGTGAGGATTTACCTGTCTTCTCGTAAGCCAGACGTTTAAAAGATTTGCAAAAATGTAAGACAATGTCACTCTTCTCACTAAATTTTTGCTATGAAAAACATATCTGTTTTTCATTAAAACGTTATTTATTTAAACATATAATCGGTTTACTTTAAAAATATGAATTAATATTTTGCAAGTTTTTCAGAATTAATTTCTAATATCAGTAATCAGTAGATATAACCCACATGAACAAAATTTTTCAGAGTCCTCAGTTATTTAGAGTGTAAACAGATCCCGAGACCAAATCATTGGTTTAAAAAGCACACACCTACACTGTTTATCCATGCATTAAGACATATGTGTATGAATGTATATAATGTACATTTTAGAACATACATAAAAATAGAAACTTGACGAAGATGAGAAACAGCATTTCAGTGGTTCTAACGTCTTTCTGCACTCCCAGGGCCAGACCACTGGGCCAGATGATTAGCATAAGACCGGATGCCTATAAGCCTAAAATGTTGATTCAGTAGAAAACCAGGAGTTTTAGAATTTAAAGGGGAGTATGACCAAAGCCCTGCTGACAAAGTTTTTAGTCACTAGCCGGGTGGTCCCATGGTCGCAAAGTCTGATGACATCAATGCAATGTCCAGACTGCAGCAGAGGAGGTGGTGACCCAGCACAGCAGACAGACTCGGCTGCTTTGGGAAAAGATGCCTGATTAACACACACAAGCTTGGAGGCAAAGAGTATGCCTGGTTTTCAGGCTCTGAAAGACTGATTTATACCCCTCTTTGATGGAAATGCACCAGGGACTTTGAGCTTAAGCCCTTCTCAGATACTTTGGCCTTACAGAGGGACTCGTTTCAGAACCTAATCTGTTTGCACATCTGAGAGGAGCATCTCCGAAGCCAGCCTGCCTCTGTGCGTGTGCCCTGTGTACAGCCCTAAGTGGACAGACCACTCCAGGAATAGCTTTGGGGGTTGGATCCATTTCACAACAAGATGGTGTGCCCCTGAGCTGTGGGATGGACTCCTTGTGTCCCAGCAGGGGTCCTGCTGCCCCTGTTCAGGGGAGAAGGGCTGCAGTCTCCCGGAGTCTCTCCACAGAGGGAATCATCCAAGCCCCCGAGGGTCTGGGGTTGAGCTCACCCTTCCAGAGGCAGCTGCTTTGTGGTAGGGATCCCCCGCCTTCTGAAGGATGTGTCCTCTTTGTAGATATACTGACACCCCGCCCCCCTTAAGAAGACTACTCCTACCGGCTTCAGAGCCATTCTGTCCTTTAAAAAATGATCCTGTCTCTGCAGGGTGATGTGTTGATTTTGTGAAGTTTAAGTCTCTGAAGGCAGCTGTCTTTTCACATAGTCTGTTGAGGGGGGCACTTTGCTGTAACTCTGCTGGTGCTGGAAACATCAGCTCTCATGTCTCCCCCTCTTCTCCTTTGCCTTAGATCCTCTTCCACTATAATAAGTCAGCCTCCTCAGTGACACCACTGCTGTTTACTTTTAATTGTCTGGTTAATCCTAGCAGTATTATGATAGACATGAGCAGACATTAAATGGGGAGAGAAAAAACACTGGGGCACCAAAGAAAATTAGGATGAATTGCTCAGCTTGACAGCAAAAGAGAAAGGTGATTTAGAAGCAGAGCTGGCTTCAAAACTCACTCACCCGGGTGCTGGGTGACCTTGGGCAGCTGCTCTGCCCACCTGAGCCTCCGTTTTCTGTCAAAGTGGGTGTGACACAGTTGCCTGGTCCAAAGTGCTGCAGGTTTGGGCATCCAGCCCTGCTTTACTCGTATCTCTCACAGCTCTTTGCTTTGGACCGTTAGGCTAATTTTTATGCTCAGAGTGAATCTAGAATTACTACATATGAACAGTCTAACTTCTGGAGCTTGAATTTGACAGGAAAACGTGGAGCTTCTAGACTGAGGTCATGGTGGTATCCTACCCATCCTCCACCCCGAAACACACACCGGTGAAAGAAATCTGTGTCTGTTCTAACTTCCTTATCTGTCTGCCGTGGGTATTGCCTGGGAGGTGGGCCCATCTTAATAATGTGAATGAATAGGGTGAAATAATGTTGGATACATTTTATCCAGGGTAAGATTGCATTGTTCCCAATTGTTCTCATATTTATATTTTCTCTTTTCAGGGATCAGCATCTTCTGGACCCAACTCTGGAATATGTGAAGGTAGGAAACCAGGATTTAGCATGTAGTAGGGACCCTGTGGTAATAGATTTCCCATTTCTAACACAATGTTGCCAGATAATGTTGCCTTCTGGCTTGTGTAGGAAGCTGGTTAGATTGAAACCACCAGGATGTAATTTGACTGTTTTGGGCTTTTAGTAATCTTTGCAGGGGTCTTATGTCACCCTATTATAAGTTTACAAACTCTTCCCCTTATCTGAAACCCTGGGGGCTAGATGTGTTTTAAAAATTCAGAATTTTTTAGAAAGGTAATATGGTACATATATATAACACCCCCAAAGGGAGCTAGGGTCAGCATCCCGTAATCAAGCCCATTATTTCAGCAGTGAAATGTGAGAACGTTCACATGAAGTGGGAGAAATAGACTACAAATGATCTTACGTAGTTCAGGTCACATTTTGCCACCAAATGAGGTTGGGTTTGTTCTGCTGCCGAATGAATTATTTAAAAATTGTCAGTTTTCAGAGTTTTTGGATCTTGGAATGGCAGACAGGAGTTGTGAAGCTGTGCTTACCTTGAGTGGAGGACTGAAGGCTCCCTGAGGCTTTCCGAGCCCTCCTTTCCATTTCAGCAGCCACCCCCTTGTTCAGTGGCTAACCTGGGACCATGAGCTGTGTAATACTTTACCTTCCAGTGGGGCTGACATTCAGTGCGTCTAAATACTCAACGCTTCTAAACAATCTTCTGCGCAGAAAGAAATGATGCTTTTCACTTCTTCCTTCTGCCCACACCCCCCCCCCATTTTTCAGGTGTGTATGTTTGTTTTATTTTATTTTATTTTCGAGAACTGTAATTACGTCTGGCACCTACAACAGAAAAGAGAACTCTGATTTCTCATAACAAAATATATCATTAAATTTTAGGAGAAATCATGGCACAAGTTAGGACTTAAGGTGCTTGCCTCCTAGGAGCCACATTTCGTCTTTATTATTCCCGCATCCTGGTTTCGGAGTATTTAGGCCTGTTGCTTTTTGTGTGCCTGTGACTGTGCCTGCCCAAGGGTTTTGGCATTTCTTCCCTTTAGACCAGAGAATAGAAGGTCTAAAGCTTCTCCTAGAGGAGAAAACTCTAGTAGAACCACGTGGCCACTTGAGGCAGTCATAATAAAGTTTGTTGGAATGGAGGTGGATTTTATTTTTCCCCTCTCTTCTACCCCCGCTATGTCTGAGCTGTAGCTTGACTGCAGCAAATGTGTAATCCTAAGCCAGCAGGACTGCTGTGTCAGACTCTGGTCAGGGCTTTATAAATGATGTGTCTGCTTCCCTCCTGGATGCATCACATATGCTTTTGTGCAGGTTGTACACTGCAAGGAATTCGGGGACACTATCCACATAAACTACGATTTGACTTGACCATAACATAAAAAATGTGCCCTAGACTTCTGCAGTGTGTAAATCACAGCTGTCCTTTAGAACTCACTGCATGCCATGTTCCAGAAACTGGCTGTCTCCCACTGCAGGCTCGCTCAAGCTGTGCTCACCCCCTCCCCTTACTCCATAACTCAGTTTTTTCTTTTACTAAAGTCCCAGCTTTTTAAGATAATCCAATGATGAATTCTAAACCTAAGCAGAGGCTTTGGGAAGGACTTACTTAGTATTATCTAAGCTATTGCATCTCATTCATGAATATTGGTCGTTGTGAGTTGTCGTGTTGCCTGAGAAGAGGTGTGAGGTTGTCGGTGCTTCCATCTAGCCTTCCCCGGCAGTGATAGAACTGCTCTTGGTGGCTCAAGGGGTACCCTCTTCAAGCACTCACTGATGTGTTCTGAAGGTTACTCTTTGCTACCATCCTCATCTGAATCTGGTCAGAGCTTTAGAGATGAAATCTCTACGTCCCTCCTCGATGCATCGTTTTTTTTTTTTTCTTTCTCACTTTGCCCTTGGTTTGGAAGGATGGCTTGGGGATTTGCTGAGTGAATGTAGGGTATTTTCATTTGCCTCCATGGGCACTAAAGCTCTGAAAACACACTCATAGAGGCCTTGGGCCTCAAGGTCTGAATGGACCCACGTGTCAGTTGTCTTGGGCCAGCGCAGGCCCGTCCTAGCATTTCAGACTTAGCTACCCTCTTGAGCCCTGCTGACCAGTCCATGCCTCGAAGCCCTCGTAAATCGGTGCCAGCTGGTGCCTAGAGCCTGGAGGGTGGCTGAAGATGATTGAGGGAGGTGAGAGGTGCAGAGAAAGTGGATGCAGTTTGGCCCTCTGACTTTGAGCTGTTTCTTCCCTATCATCCCCTTTCTCGGGCACAGAGAAAAGTAGAGATTCTATGTAAAGTATGTTGCATCCTGTAGGGCCCTTTCTGGTAGAGTCAGATTTTTAGCAGTTCACTGTGACCTCAGAATGGGGGCGGGTGGGGGGGGAGCCAGCGGATCTCTGACTGGGTCTCATCTTGGCAGTAGAAGCACCCAGTTGGGGCCAACTGACAGCCTTTCTCATCCTTTTAGGAGCCGCCTTCCCAAGCCTCCCTTACCATGGAGACTTTCTAACCATCTTCACCTGGTTTTCCCAGTGCTCTGATTAAGAGCGAGGTCTGGGACCACCCCTGGTTCCTCGTGTCTGGGCGAGAGGACACGCTGGAGCTGACCCATACTTCATGGGGTGATGGGGCTGCTGTGTCGTGGCAGGAGAGAGCTGGATAGGGAGTGACTCCACCGTTCAATCGCGTCCAGTTTGTACTCTGTGTCCTCCTAACACTTCCCACAGTTGGCATTGCTGCACGTCAGTAAGGCAGCGTGAAAGGGGACCCGGCAGGTGGTTGCTAGGTTACGAGGAGCTCCTCTGTGTGAGGACTGGAGGGAAAAGTGCTTGGCAGGGAAGCCCTAGGGCTGTTTGGTAGTTCTTTCATTTCTTCAGCAGGCTTACCTCCTGCTGGGGCCTCCCAGTGACACCTGGTTACCCTAAGTGATGTATTCCCTGCTTGGTTGTGATAAGAAAATTTGAGTAGATCCAAAGAACCCCTGGGGATTTTGGAACCTTATTCTCCACTGTTTCTGTCTCTTTAATTCTGACTGTTAGAGAGGGGAGTTTTCTTTTTTTTTCTTTTTCTTCTTTTTCTACCTTTTCCTTGTGTCCCTAGCCCCTTCCTCTCTCCACATTCCCCACTCCCACTGACCCAGTAGCTTAAAACATGATCGTCTTGAAGGTCTGAGTTTAACTGTTTTGTATAGTCATGAGATCCTTTTCTGTAATCAAATATAATTGTTTCTCTTTCACTATACCTGAACGAGACCACTTCTTCCAGATTGGAAAGCAGAAACCTCCAAGCAGCTGCACCTTCCTCCTGCTCTTAAGGTAGTGACTTTGGTTAGTAGTGTACAGCTCTGGAATTTTCCTCCGCCCTCCGCGTACCTAGCATACCTTACCCTAGATAAAAACAAACGTTTTTTTTTTTTTTAAACAGAGGAAATAGCCCTAGGCAAAATTGTTCAGTAGAGTTTATCTTCTGGGCTGCTTTACCTGCTTACTGCCCCCCATTTAGTTTTTGCTATATTTTTACTGCCTTTAAAATGTATCTACTCTGTGTCTAATTTCTTAGACCTGTGTCAGGTAGCTGCTTAGAACATTTGATAAAAATAATTGTACTAAAATGTGAATATATGGTAATAGCTCAGTGTGTTATCCTTCCCAGATAGCATTCCAATAGGAGACTCCAAGTTACACAGCCCCTAAGAATCTCCAGGGAGGGGAGTCTGGTCCACACTCTGGTCTAATTAGCAGCATGACCTTGGACTTACCACCTTCTCTCTATGGGTCTGAGGCAGGAGATAGGTGGGCCCCAGGCTGAGCAGCTGGAGTTTGTCCCCTTCTGGGGAGACAGGAGGGAGGAGAAGCTGAGCCCTGCCCAGATAAGGGATAAAGAGACCCATATTCCTCATCCTCGAAGTCAAGGAGACCTTCCCCACTACACAGGCGCAGAAAGGATCCTCGGAGGTCAAAAAAGGAGGGGGCACCACGCCGTAGTAGGTGATGTCAACCTACCCATATAGGTCTCTTTGCTAGAATCCATCTTGGCTAAGAGATGCGCGCACGCACACACAGGGGAAGACCCTGAGATAAACCAAATACAGACTCAGAACCAGGCAAAGCAAGATGATTGGCCAAAGGAAACCTGGAAGAAATGCCCCGTAAAAGTGATTCAAACTACCACGAGGGCATGACTCTTCCTCTGAGTCTGCCTGTATGAGTCTATTCACCTGTATCCTTTTTCCTCCTAATAAACACTTTACTTATTTCACTACTTTCTGTCTCTTTGTGGGAATTCATTTCTACAAAGCTGATGGGCCAGGGCCTTGTCACTGGCCACTGTCCCTGATGGTCTAGTGGCTAGGATTCAGCACTCCCCCTGCCGCCACCTGACTTCAGTCTCTGGCCGGGGAACCAAAATCCTGCTTCAAGCCACCGCAGGCCAAGACCATTCGAGATCGGTTCCATCTTCCCCACAACTAGAAAACCAATGGGGATGGGCCAATGTCCCTTCTAGTTTAAGACTTCTAGGATCCCCTCTGCCTGTGATAAGCTGGAGCGGAAGGGTTTTTGCAAGTGGTAAGGGGTTCTTAGTTAATCTATCACTCTTGATCATAAAATTGCCACATCGATTGGAACAAGGGTGGCATTTTATGTTGTGTCTCAGACATTGAGACCAAGGATGTGGCAGATAATAAGTGCCCACCCATCATATTACCTCAAAAGATTGGAGATTTACCCCCAACACTCCTACATTTGCTATTATGATCCCTATGCTTTCACTTTTGCAACGCCTTCTTGAACCTATGAAACCTACTTTCATTTTCACTCTTTATCATTCTTTTCATTTTTTCCTGGGGCCACTTCTTTAACCTTCGGGAGTTGCCCTCCCCCACCCCATACTCACTAAACTTTATAAATTTATAGTATTTCCTTTCTTCTTCCCCTTTATACCTATCTTCCTTTTAGACTGAAGATTCAAATTCTTTCTAGCTTCTTCACACACAGCCTTACAGTTATATTAATAGAGTCTCTTTTCTGAGAGTGGTTTAAAAGTATATTTTTTAGAGGAGGAGGTGATTAGCTACAGCAGAGCTGGGTGGTTTTGTTTTTTTTTAAAGAAGAAATATTTATTACAGTTTTGTGATTTTTCTTTTACAAGAAATGTTTATTATAGATTTTTCATTTTAAAATAAACTGTCTTTAAGAAAGACAAATTGAAAAATAAATATAGCAATAGCAAAGTAGAGAAGACATTGGGAAGCCTGTTTTTTCAAATTAAGCAAGGTGTAGGCAAGGCCAGTCTGTGAACAGCACGGTGCCCTCGGACAAAGCCCGCTCTCCAGGCCCTGCAGTTAGCAAGTGTCTGGACTGAATGCAGCCTTTTGTTCCCGTGAGCTCCCTAGTGAACGAATATCCTTTCTTTTGTCGTCAGCCCTGGTCGAATCTTGCTGGAACCACTGGCGAGCTTTTCTAAGATGATTTGCGGTTTCTGAGCTTGCTTTGCGGTTTAGGAGAAGGGATGGGACTGGAGCGGTATCTCGAGAGGCGAGCAGACGCCCTTGGACTTCTCCTTCCTCTGGGGTGCACACCGGCAGCTCAGGAGCCCAGAGCCACCTGGAGATCGGTCCTTATGGGGTTAACACTCTGAAAATGCTCTTTCTAAGAGGGTCTTACAGACTTGACAGACTGCCCAAGGCTCAGATCTCAGCAAGGCCGTTTCCTGCAGTCGGCCGGGGCTACATGAGGTCACCCAGCAGATTAAAAGAGGAGTTATTATGCGAATTCCAGCGCCAAGAATAAGTGCCCGGGCTGTGGGAGCCTCGCTGGGGGCGGGGGCGGCGGGGGCTGTAGCCCCCTCCCTCCCCCCACCTTTGTGCTCAAGATGGCTGCAGCCATGGTCACGGTTAAATAGCCGTCTTTGAGGAGAGTCTTTTTCTTCCAGCGGGGAAAACAGGCCAGTCTGCTCTGAATTAGCCAGCTCACAAAGCCATGAAAGGGACTTACCAAAACAATGGTACGCTGTGCATTCTGTGAGATTTTAACGAGTTATATGAAGCAGATAATGGCCCGATGGCTGGCTCTGCAGGTTTTTGCCTGAGCTTGCACACCCAGAGAGCCAGTACCGCCCCCTGTGGATGAGAAGGGCAAACACCGCCCGCCGTGAGTGGGAAGCAGCCTTGGGGGGTCACCCTGGGAGCAAGGAAGACAGCTCCCATCCAGCTCCTCCCACCCCACCCCAAAAAGTTCTCTGCAGATATTCTTGGGAGGCTTAATGTTACTGCATTTGTAAAAGATTGCTGAGGCAGGGTGAGAAGGCAGAAGAATAGGAATGGAGGACAGGCCTTCATTCAATGGAATCCTATCCTGCAGGTCTGTGAAAATATGGCCATTTATACAAAGTAAAACCTCATCATGAAAACGTACGTCCATCTTGAAATCTGTATGTGAATGTTGATGGTGACATTATTTGTCATTGACAAAAACTGGAAACAGCTCAAGTGTCCTTTGACTGGTGAGCAGATAAACTGCAGAGCCACAGAATAACATCCTCTTCAGCCATAAAAAGGAACTGGACTGTTGGATGCAGATAAAACCTTATAGTACAGACAACGAATCCGTGGTTGAAAGGAGTAGAGAGAGAGGTCAGCTGCAAAAGGGAATGAGGGAACTTTGGGGGAGTGATTGGAATACCTTGATTGGGGTCGTTTCAAAGCTCACAGAACTGTACTAAAAAGGGTGACTTTTACTGTTGGCAGGTTATACCTCAGCTGAGCCTGACTTTAGAAAAAGCAAGCTAAATGCTTATCATATTTTAGCCCTTAAGTGCTGCCACCTCACTAGGGGAAATTTTTGGTTTTGAGATGGGCCACATCAGACTGCCAATCAGATGGAGAAAGTGCTGAGCTTGTGGATATTTTACTGCCTTTGTTCATTCGACAGATAGTTTTGGGCAGAGTCTATGTGTTAGTAATTGTTCAGTCGAGTCAGGCTGGGTAGGAGGAAAGTGTCATCAAGAGCCTAACCTAAGATAGTGGCAGTGGGAATGGAAAGTCAGGGCAGGTGCTGGAGGCCTTTTAGAGATAGAATTAAGAGCCATTCTGTAAGATGGGTTGACAGTTCCTGGCAGGACTTAAATGGAGGTGGTGACGGAGAGGAAGCCAGGGGCAATTCCAGAGTTCACACAATGCCTGGCATCTTGCCAAAAGCCAGTAAGGATTTTAGGGGAGAAAAGGAGATTTCCAGTTGGAGACCTTGTTACCACAATGACATTAAGTTAATTCATGAGCAACTGGGGATATCATTAGCCTGGGGGAGGGGTGTGGGGTGGGCAGTTGGTAAACTACAGCCTGGGACCAAATGTGGCCTGCTGTCTATTGCAGGCCCACAAGCTGAAAATGGATATTATGTTTTTAAGTGGGTTTTTAAAAAATCAACAGAAGAACGTGAAAGTTGTAAAATTCAAATTTCAGTGTGTGTTAAGTTTTATTGAAACACAGCCACATCCATTCATTGATGTATTGCCACTTTCTGACTATAATGATGGAGTTGAGTAGTTGTGACAGAACAGGTGGCAGAGCCTGAACTGTTTACTATCTGTCCCTTTACAGAAAAGGTTTGTAGGCCCCTGCTCTAGACTGAATGCACGTACACTGTCCTTGTTTTTCCTCTGAACAATACGTAATAGGCTTTCCACAAAAAAATCCCATCTTTCCATGCTAACTCTTCCATGATGCAGCCGTGGGTCATCGACATCACCTTGACCTTGCCTGATGACACAGCAGTGAGTCCCTGTGCAAGTTGTATGATCTTGCACAATGGCAGGGACAGTGCTGTTGCCACACTGCATGATCGGGACACACCTCGGCCTCTCAGCAGGTAGACCTTTCTGCCCTGAGCAGCAGCATCTCTCCCGTCGCGTTAGCATCTTCACCCCTTCTGGGTGAACAGGTGTGTGGAAATAGCTTGAGTCCTGACTGCTCTTGCCTGGGGCTTGTCTGGATAACTCCTCAGGCCAGATATTGCTCTGCCAGTACAGCCTGAGATGTGTTTTCTCAGTGTCCCAAGTCAGAAGTGAATTCCCCCTAGGCTTCTGAACTTGATGGTTTGAATCAAGGTCAGACCCTGGAGCTGCCCTCTGGAGATGCTTGAGGGAGCCCGGTGTGGCCTGTGCGTGGAATAACGGCAGGTTCACATTCATGTTCTGTGCTGCAGCTTTCATCCTTGGCTGAAGGAAGAGGACTCCTCTGAGATCCCAAACAGTAGGAGAGTTGGTGAAGAGACTGGAGAACTAACATGTAAGCAAGGATTGAAGCTATGGCTTCTGACCAGACTCAGCTTTATAACTGGACTTCACAGCCATCCTCTTGTGGCCTGTTCACCTCTAACCTCATCTCCTGCCATCCACCTTGCTCACAAACTTTTCCATGCTGGTTTTTCCTGCTGCTGCCAGGTCTTTGCCTCTCCCTCAAGCCTGGAAGGTTCTTTTGAGGTAGAACAGCTGAGTGGTTTGAAGAGGGTGCTTGGATGCTGTCGTGGGTTGAACTGTCTTCCCCAAAAGATGTGTTGACGTCCTAACCCCCAGTACCTGTGAATGTGACCGTATTTGGAAATAAGGTCTTTGCACATGTGATCAAATTAAGACGAGGTCATACTGGGTTAGGGTAGGCCTAATCCAATGACTGGTGTCTTATAAGAAGAGAGGAATTTGGACACACAAGGAGCGTGCCATGTGATGACAGCGATTGGGGTTGATGTGTGCACAGGCCTAGGGACACTGAGGATTGCCAGTGTTAACCACCACAAGCTAGGAAGGCGCAAGGAAGGGTCCCACCTTAGAGCCTTCGGAGAGAGTGTGGCCCTGCGACACCTTGATTTTGGACTCGTAGCCTCCCGAACTGTGAGAGAATATGTTTCTATTTTAAAGCCATCCAGTTTGTGGTAATTTGTTACAGCAGCCCTAGGAGACTAATACAGAGGCAGAGCCCCATCTTAGCCATTTCTTGGTTGTGTGACTTTGGGCAAATTTCTGAAATTCTCTGGAGCTCAATTTCCTTAACAGTAAATGGGAGAATGTAGGGCTTAAATGAGTTAATGCACACAAAGCTGTTAGCACAGTGCCTGATAGGTAGATGGCACTCAGGAAATGCTGGTTTTGTAGCTGTCACCCTAGTTCTCAGGTGGCTGGTGCGTGCCCACTCAGATTTCACTGCCTCAGAGGGACCTTCCCTGACCCCCCTGCTAAAAGCAGCCTCCGCAGTCACTATCTCATTACTCTGAGTATTAGCCTCACAGCACTTGTGCCAAATTCTATTTGTTTAGTTAAATACAACAACAACCAACTCCTCATTAGAATGTGAGTTCTGAGGGCAAGGACCCTTTCTTGTCCTCTTAATAAATATTTAGTAACTGACTGGCTGACTGATGACCATATACAACCAGATGGGAAAGGCATTGAAATTCAGGGGCGAGGGAATGAGCTTGTTCCAAAGATCTTTAAGTTTCCTAAAGTAAGTCACACACAGATCTCTAAACATTTTCCAGAAATTCTTCAGTGATTTTTTTTTTTTTTTTTTTTTTTTTATAGCTACTTTATTTATTTTTATTTATTTATTTTTTGGCTGTGTTGGGTCTTCGGTTCGTGCGAGGGCTTTCTCTAGTTACGGCAAGTGGGGGCCACTCTTCATCGCGGTGCGGGGACTGCTCTTCATCGCGGTGCGCGGGCCTTTCACTATCGCGGCCCCTCCCGTTGCGGGGCACAGGCTCCAGACGCGCAGGCTCAGTAGTTGTGGCTCACGGGCCCAGCTGCTCCGTGGCATGTGGGATCTTCCCAGACCAGGGCTCGAACCCGTGTCCCCTGCATTAGCAGGCAGATTCTCAACCACTGCGCCACCAGGGAAGCCCTCTTCAGTGATTTTATTTCATGACAGCAAGGAGGTTCCCACCCCTAACCTCACTCTATCGTCTCTTGCCAACCTGGGATAGGATAAAAACTGCACGATCACTGTTGTCATCTTAAATACTCACACGTGTAGGCAGAGGTGTAACACTTTTAAAAAGTGTGGTTCTGGCAACCTCTGTGACTCCGATCTCTCAATCCTCAGGGATCTTGTTATCAGCTATTGGGTCCCAGTAACTCATCAACCCCCAAATGAGAGGCCAGGCTTTTCAGCATTGGAATCGTTTGCTGTTAAGCTCTGCCCTCTAGTGGTAATTGAATGACACAACAGCACAGCATTTGGCTGTGAGACAGTTTCTGTGTATTCTGGGAGCTTTTAATATTAAATGTAATAGTGTGCCATAGCATTATATTTACAACTTCAGAACTAAGGTCTGTCCTTAAATTATGTAAGAAGGCAAGTCATTTTCATTAGCTCCATATAAGACAGATTAAAATTGTCAAGGCATTTTATTATTAGAATTAATTGTCTAACGTTCTTGGACTAACAGCTCTAAGATGCTGCAATACTGTATGTAGATTTTGAGGGGGGGTTGGCATCGATCTGAAGTTTCACATGTCATTACCAAGAAGTTTTCTTGGAAAAAATTATATTTGAATTGTGACTTGACAGCTGAAAAAAAATGGTGACTTGACAGAAAGGAAGCTGGTATTAGGTTAGGCAGAAGACAGATATCAACATGTTAGAGACTGATGGGGAGACCCCAGCCTGCGGGAAAGTGTGTGCCCAGGCTGACTGCGGCAGGAGAGAACAGCAGGCGGAGTCTTCTGGGAAGAGTAGAGACTCTCATATTTACTGAATGGGAAGGGTGAGGGAACTTCAAGTGTTCCTAGGAAATTCTGAGATGGTCAAACCGTTAAAGAGAGCAAGAATGCTGAGCTGGGGAACAATTTGATTGATTGCCAAAAATTGTGTATAACTACATATTGCTTTGCAACTTCCTTTTTTCATTGGACATCATTCCCTGTTAAACATATGGGTCTACCTCCTTCTTTTGAATGGTTATCCAGTATTCCATTGTATGAAATACAATTATATTGAACCAATTTCCTACTGACATTTGGGTTCTTGTTAAAAACAGTTTTGCAGTTATTTAACAAATGTAGTCATATTTGTTATATATGGCATAGTCGTTTAACAAAGGTTTATTGAGTATCTGCCATCTGCTGGTCACTGTTCGAGGGCCTGAGGATACAGCAGTGAACAAAACTATGTCCCTGCCTCTATGGATCTTATATTATGGGGTGGAAGAGTGAGAAGACAAAGAAGACAACCGAGTACACCATGTTCGGTAGAAATAAGTGCTCAGCAGAAAAAAATTCATCAGGGGAAGGAACTACGAAATGTTGGAGTTAAGGGGACGTTGAATTTAAGTAGGGTGGCCAGGGAAGGCCTCACCCAGAGGGCCACTTTCTAGTGGAGGGGCAAGTCAAGAGTGGTGTCTGGGGAATTCCCTGGCGGTCCAATGGTTAGGACTCTACACTCTCACTGCCAAGGGCCCGGGTTCAGTCCCTGGTTGGGGAGCTAAGATTCCACAAGTCTCGTGGCCAAAAAAAAGGGGAAAAAAAAAAGAGTGGTGTCTGATGGGGGGAGGATATAGCAAGGGCAAGGCCGTGAAAGCCAGAGCTCACCTCTTCCACTGAGGAACAGCTGTGAGGCCAGCAGGGCCAGAGCGGGTGGCCTTGAGGGAGAGTGGTGAAAGCTGATGTGAGAGAATGAGGAAGGGGGACGAGGCAGGTTGCACAGGGCCTGGATGTCTCAGTAAAGATGTTAACTTTTACCGAGTGAGATGGGGAGCCATCTCAGGATCACTTTGGCCTGTATGTTGCTGGCAGACTGTGAGGGACGAGGGTAGGAGCAGGGAGATCAGATGGGAGGCCGTGGTGACCGTCCAGGTGAGAGATGGTGATAATTTGGATCTGTGATGGCAGAAGGGGTGGTGAAGAAGGGGGATTCTTTTTTTTTTTTAATTAATTAATTTATTTTTATATTTATTTTTGGCTGTGTTGGGTCTTCGTTTCTGTGCGAGGGCTTTCTCTAGTTGTGGCAAGCGGGGGCCACTCTTCATCGCAGTGCGCAGGCCTCTCACTATCGCGGCCTCTCTTGTTGCGGAGCACAGGCTCCAGACGTGCAGGCTCAGCAGTTGTGGCTCACGGGCCTAGTTGCTCCGCGGCATGTGGGATCTTCCCAGACCAGGGCTCGAACCCGTGTCCCCTGCATTAGCAGGCAGATTCTCAACCACTGCGCCACCAGGGAAGCCCAAGAAGGGGGATTCTTGACCTATAATATGAAGGCAGAGCCTCAAGGTTTCCTGAGGGGCTGGATGTGGGTGGGAGAAAAGAGGCGTGAAGCTCAGTGCTGGAAGGATGGCATTGCCTCACTGAGATGGCTTGGTGTGCACTTGTGCGAGAATTTCTGTAAGATAAACGCGTATGAGTAGAATGATTGAGTGTTGGGTTATAAGTCAAAATTAACTTCCTGGCAACTAAGGAGTTTTGTTTTATTTTTCACATTTCTCTCTGTTTCCAAATTTCCTCTGATAATCATTAGTGCTTTTATGATAGTTACTTATAAAAATAGATACTCCTCTATTTATATCTTAGTCTACTCCATAGATTTGATGCTGAAAACTTATGGCTTAATCAAAATTATGTAAAACAGGTAGGTTAGATATATGAGAGCCTAAGTTCTTAAACTCTTTGGTCTCAAGACCCCTTTTCAATTGTTACAAATTATTGAGGACACCAAAGAGCTTTTGTTATGTGGGTTTTAGCTATCGGTTTACTGTATGAGAAATTAAAATGTAGGAATTTTTAATGTTTATTTAATTCATTTAAAATAACAATATTAAACCCATTATGTGATTATAAATAGCATATTTTTATAAAAAATAATCATTTTCCAAAACAAAATTTAGTGAGAAGAATGGCATTGGTTTACATTTTTGCAAATCTCTGTAGTGTCTAGTCTAATAGAACAAGCTTGATTCTCATATCTGCTTTAGCCTTCAATCTGTTGTGTTGACATCATTTTGGTTGAAGTCTAAAGAAAATCTGGTCTTGCACAGATAATATAATTCAAAAAGGGAGGAATAGTCTTTTTTTTATTGAGGTATGATTGACATAACATTATATTAGTTTCAGGTGTACGATGTAATGATTTGATATTTGTATATATTGCAAAATGATCACAATAAGACCAGTTAACATCCATCCCCATAAATAGTTATAAAAAAATTTTTTTCTGATGAGAACTTTCAAGATCCACTTTGCTAGCTACTTTCAAATATGCAATATAGTATTATTAACTATAATCATCATGCTGTATATTACATCCCCAGCACTTATTCACTTTATAACTGGAAATTTGTACCTTTTGACCCCCTTCACCCATTTTGCCCACTCCTCATCCCCTAGGAATAGAATTTTAATAGCCTTTTCAGATCATTAGAGATATTCTTCTTTGTTATTATACAAAAACTTGAAAAGTTGTAGTTCCATAAAGGTTAATTGCAGTGTGGAATCTGAAATCATATCAATGGACTTTTTTTAATTTTTACTCTATTCCCTTAAAATCCATTGGTCTATCTGGCAATGTGAATGGATCTTACCCATGCATGATTTTGTACCATCGTGCATTGGTCATTTGAAAAATACTGCTTTGCTGAGTTATGCAGATCTTCCAAATGTTAACATATTTCACTATACAATACCAAAAACTCACATTCATTATTATCGTCACTCATGAAAAAAATCATTAAAGTATTTACCACTCACGGTGGTAAATACAAGTTTCTCAAAATTCTAATTTTCAGTTGAAAGCTCAAGTTTTAGCATTGGCAACAAACACTGTCAGTTGTTTTCCTTGAAGTGACAGGCTCACTTTGTTCATTTTTTAGAAAATGTCTGCCAAATAAATACTCATGTCTGAATAACCATTGTTTGTCAGACATTCTTTGAAGTAAAAATGGTGTTCCATGAAAAAGCAGCTAGTGCAGCCTACAACTTAATGGCACAATTGCTTTCCCTCAAGACAACCACTGTGCTGGGTGTGCAGGAGAAGTGCTGTATGTCTGCTTCCTGTCTCACCACACAGAATATTCGAGACATGGACTCAAGGACCAGGATGTAATAAAGTAAATACACTAGTCCCCCGATCCGCAGCTTCAGTCACCCACAGTCAACCATGGTCTGAAAATTACAGATATGAACAATTCAGAAGTTTTATTTTATGTGGTGGTACAATATATTTTTACTCAAGTATAGTTGATGTACCATATTATATAACTTACAGGTGTCCAATATAGTGATTCACAATTTTTAAAAGTTATACTCCATAAATAGTTATTATAAAATATTGGCTATATTCCCTGTGTTGTACAATATATCCTTATAGCTTATTTTATATCTAATAGTTTGTACCTCTTAATCTCCTACCCCTATATTGCCCCTCCCCTCTTCCCTCTCCCCACTGGTAACCACTAGTTTGTTCTCTATATCTGTGAGTCTACTTTACTGTCACATTCACTAGTTCGTTGTATTTTTTACATTCCACATATATCATACAGTGTTTGTCTTTCTCTGTCTGACTTACTTCACTTAGCATAATGCCCTTCAGGTCCATCCATGTTGTTGCAAGTGGCAAAATGTCATTCTTTTTTATGGCTGAGTAGTATTCTTGTGTGTGTGTGTGTGTGTGTGTATCTTCTTGGTCCATCCATGTTGTTGCAAGTGGCAAAATGTCATTCTTTTTTATGGCTGAGTAGTATTCTTGTGTGTGTGTGTGTGTGTGTGTGTGTGTGTGTGTATCTTCTTTATCCATCCATCCGTTGATGGACACTTAGGTTGTTTCTATCTTGGCAATTGTAAGTCACACGGCTGTGAACATTGGGGTGCATGTATCTTTTCTAATGAGTGTTTTTTCTTTTTTGGACAATTTGTAAGTTTTAAATCGTGTGCCATTCTGAGTAGCCTGATGAAATCTCCTTCCTGCCTAACCCATGAATCATCCCTTTGTCCAGTGTATCCCATCCTTTAGTCACTTGGTAGCCATCTTTTATCAGATTGACTCTCAAGGTATTACAGTGCTTGTTCAAGTAACCCTTATTTTACTTAATAATGGCCCCAAAGCACAAGAGTAGTGATGTTGGCAATTCAGATATTCTCTTACTGCACCTAATTTATAAATTAAACTTCATCATAGGTATGTATGTATAGGAAAAAGCATAGTATATATATGGTTTGGTACTATCTGTGGTTTCAGGCATCCACTGGGGGTCTTGAAACATAGTGCCTGCAGATAAGGGGAGACTATTGTAATTCTTACTGCTTCATCAAGGACTTCTTAAGTGGAACTGGCTATTTTTTAAAGAAATATATATTTTTAATTTTTAATATTTAAAAAATAAATTAAAAAAACATGGTGGTCAAGAAATGCAGTGACTACTTATCCAGTTTGGTGCCTCCCTCTTGCTTGCTGCTACAGTCCCAGTAGTTTTACCCATCATTGCTTTTGCCCTACCAGCATAAATGTCAACCCAGTGAAAAAGGCAAAAAAAGGTCTCAGTATTATTACGAAAATACCGTTAACCTCACAGACTCCCTGAAAGGCTCCCGTGGGCCCGCAGACCACACTGAGCACTGCCGTCCTAGAGGGTCTCCTGCTACTTAAGAGCTGTTATAAAGCTGCAGAAACACTAATACAAATAATCACTGTCTGTTTATCTAAATAAATATTTTTTCTCTAGCTAAGAAAAAACCCAGCTTGCTCAACAATAGCATTTACATTTAAAATACTGATTATTAATAGAGAAGAGACATCAATTTTCATTTAAAAATAAGAAAAAATTGAGGGTCTATCCCAGAAATAAGGGTTCACAATTGTCTGCCTGTTCTTTACAACTGAGTGGATTGTAAAGCCTCAGTAAATACTAACTCTATTTCACGCGATCAAGTCCTTGCTCATTATATACTGTCAAGAGCTGGGCCACAGCAGTTGCTGTTCTGCTCTAATTGCTTTATATTAAAACCATGAAAGCCCAGAGCTTGGTGAGGTCAGTGCCTGGTTTATGGCAAAGATGCTCAGCTTGGATGTGTGAATGCAGTCAAGGGGTACATTTCCTTGGGGCAGGCTGAATTTGAACATTCCCCCTTAAGCTTTTGTAAATTGCTGTGTATTTGCCCATTCTCTGCTCCCAGCATGGATTAGCTAGCTGACTCCATTCATCCTTTCTGTCAGTGAAGATAAGGATGTGTCAGACCCTGGGAACCAGAGCATGCCACTTGGCCCTTCGAGTTCCAGCTCTCTCCAGATGGCATCTAATTGTTCCTTGAATGACCTCAGTGTCCAGGCTGTAAGAACCTGGTCTGAGAGGCTATTTCACATATTTATTAGCTCGTGGATGAGAACTTACTACATAAAGCCCCCATTCACACTCTCAAAAGAGCTTTTTGTACAGAAGAAATGATAAAGCTGATGGACTGTTTCCTGTGGCCACCAGTCTCCAATTGGATCCTTATTTTTCAGAGGCCCAGGTGGGTGCTTTTTGAAAGGGGCTGTGTGGTCCAGTTGCGTCCATCGTGGTCCAGTCTCCTCTTCTCTGTCTTCCCATGGTCTTTACTGACAGGAGCCTAAGCAGAACAGTGCCGTATCCTCTTCTCTCCCAGTTTGCAGAGCATTCTAGGGTTGCTCACTCAGAGCAGGTGGTGGGAGTTGGGAATTACTGTGTCTTGGGAGCCTCTTCTCGTTTGGGAACCCGGGTAGGTCACAGTTTAAAAGAGTAAAGTGCTTCTAAGTGATGAAGTGGGAACCAGCCCTAATCCAGCCACAGGGACGGCAAGGTGGGTTCACCAGTGAGGACAGCAACCCCCATGTGGCGATTCATGTCTCATGCCTCTGTGGCTCTTAACTATCTAGGGGGCGGTCCCCTATCTTTTTGCAAATATGATGAATAAGAAACCTGTCTCTACAAATATGCACACACACTTACTGTGCATCTTCTAAGGTGTTTGTGGATCGAGATTGAGAATCCCTGTGCTATCTCCAAATGTGCTGGCATTGTACTGGGCATTGGAGTGAAGATGATGACTGAGGCCTGGGTCCTGAGACCACCAGACAAGGACACATCATTTTAATTAGTGCTTCAATAGCTGGATGCTGGAAGACAGGTTTGGGGCTGGGACTCCTCACTGGGATGAATAGAACAAGAGCAGTGGGTGAAGGATGCCCCACAGGGCCACACAGGCTGAGAACCAGGGATCCGTGGCTCCTTCCAGGCCGTGCCCACCTAAGGACTGCATAGGGAACAAATCTGGGAAGATGTAAATATAATTTGGAAGTGATGCAAAGTTCCTTTCTTTTGATCTAGGAGTCATGAGAGTTGCTCTCCCAGGTAATCCATCGTACCTGGTAAAGTTCTCCTTTGTAAGGGAATGTCTGAGCCTTTGCCTCTGAATCAGGTCCTCTGGCTTTCTACAAAACAGAATAGCCTTTGGAAATGTTCTCCAGGAACGTAAGATGCTGCTGTTGCCTGTATAAGCAGGACTGAGAGAGCCATTTGTTAGTAGTTTCCTGTAGCCTGGGCGGGATGCTGGTTGTGCGAGCAAAACTTACACCTATACTCAGTGGCACAAAACGTTCTAACTCTATGAATCCCTCTCCCTTTTCCTACAGGCAAATTCATGTCTGCTTTATCCTTGAGAACTCAAGACAACTCAGTTCTATAATGGAGTGTCCTTGGAGTAGGCTGTAAAACACTATTAATATCTACCCATCCCTGCAATATGAGTGTATCACCCTGTTATTTTTTTTTTATATGCTTGTAGAAGTGTTTGCTCCCCTTTGCTTTATTTTTTTTTAAATTTATTTATTTATTTATTTATTTTTGGCTGTGTTGGGTCCTCGTTTTCGCGCAAGGGCCCTCTCTAGTTGCAGCAAGCGGGGGCCACTCTTAATCGCGGTGCGCGGGCCTCTCACTATCGGGGCCTCCTTTGTTGCGGAGCACAGGCTCCAGACGTGCAGGCTCAGCAGTTGTGGCTCACGGGCCCAGCTGCCCTGTGGCATGTGGGATCCTCCCAGACCAGGGCTCAAACCCGTGTCCCCTGCATTGGCAGGCAGACTCTCAACCACTGCACCACCAGGGAAGCCCCTATCACCCTGTTATTAATGGGCATGTATCATACGTGTTTTTGTGTAGCATCAGTTTATGTTGGCTCCTTTTTAGCATTTCCAGATTTAGGGATCGTGTCTTATACAGGTGAACTCTAGCATAGCCCAACACAGTGTGTTATATTTCACTCTCAAGTTTTTACCTAATCTCACAATGATAAGGTGAACCTGTAAACTCTCAAACTGATAACGCGAGCTAGGAAATTTATCACTGGGAAGGGCAGGGGCGGAGTGGCCTGGGTCGATGACTGTTCTCGGGAAGGAAAACACGTCTGGACTCTCAACCCTTGCATCTGCTTCTCTCAGCATGTTGACTGCATTCTCTCAGATCAACTTCTCCATGTAGTTGGGGGCACATGGCTGTTGGCTATTCTAAGCTTATAATCTTAAAGCTTATGGTCCAAAGGGAAAAGGGGACCTCTACGTCTGCTCTGGTTTGAAAAATCCCAAGGAAGGACTCTGATTGGTCTAACTTATGTCACATGTCCACTCCTGGACCATTAGGTGTTCAGTATTCTGATTGGCTTTCACAACCATTACAAGCATGAATACACATTCCCTGGGGTAAAGGTTTTAAATGTAATAACCACTATCTGCTATTTACATCATTTTTCCCCCTGAATTTTTAGGATGAGAATCTATTAGGCTATGTTTCTAATTATCTCTGTCTACTCAGGGTACATATATAAAATGCTGGCAAATGTTGGCATATGAATGCTAGGTTTTACAGAGATATTTTTGTTTTGATCTTTTCAAGTCATATACTCACCTTTCTCTAGCTTATCTCCCTCCTGGTTTATTTATACGCTGGATATCCATTGCCTCCCAGTTTAATTGGGAGGCAGATTCCCAGATTCCCCTACTGTTACAGAGAAATTATAGGTGGGAGGTGGGGAGGGGGTGCAGAGGGGCTGTGAGTTCCCCTGCGATTTATAGTTTGACTTTGGAAAACTTCCTGCATCTGTTGTCACAAGTGGCCTAACCCTGAGGCAGGTGTGTTGATCCTCAAGAATGATCCAGGTGAGTTCTTGCTGCTCTCCCTGGTAACTCTCCCTTCCTCCCCCTGCCTTCCCACTCCTCTGGGTGTACATGCAAGGCCAGGGATTGTACTGTCCTTTGAGCCACTGACAGAAGGAACCTATTGTCCGCATGAATGCTGACTGCCTGGATATCACTTCTGAGGTGGTACTGTGCTTAGCAGCTGACTGCCTTAGGAAGTGAAGAAAGGAGCTGGTAATCAGTACAGTCCTTCCCATGTAGCCCACCCTCTGATTCGGCCTTTTCCTGTAGAGAAATGGACCCAGCTGACATCTCCATATACGACAAAGACGGTCTGTCCCTTAGCTCTCCATTTATCAGCTGTGTGATAGGACTTTGCTGCCTCCTGGCTTTTCTAGATTCTGGCCTCAGTATCCATCTGTACATGTCCTGCCCTTTCCCATCAGTAATGATGAGAACTTCTGATCGGGGATATTTCAGAGGAGACCAGCTGTCTGTGTTGCCAAAAATATCTGTCACTCGGTCGGAGGGAGAGGGTTGTTGCAGCAGCTATAATTCTGCCTTCTGGATTTGCACAAGATAAGGTACTCTAGGCAACCAGGTGGTATCCATGCTTCCATGATCACATGCGTTAGAGCCAGCCATTCTGATTCATAGTCGTTTTAATTATTAACTCTAAGAACTGTTTTGATCTCATATGTGAAATAGAGATAATAAGACGTGTCTCCTAGCGTGAGTATTAAATAGACACTATGGTAAAAGTCCTCTGTATAAATGCTGGCTCTTGGGGACCTTGCACATGGGGTGGTGAAGGCTCCTTTGAGGAGCCCGGCTGAGAGGTGGAACGATGTCTGTGACTGCCACAGTCTAATGAGAGGGACCGCATCCCTGGAGTCTGTGGTTGGGGAGGGGATGCTGAGGGTCTCACTGGTAGCTAGTCCGCATTTACTAAGCGTTGCATGCAGACAGGCCCTTCCGCCAGCTGGGGGAAAGGGTTCTCCTCCTCTCGCAGGTGTTTAAAGCTACTCCAACAGCAGAAAGGAAAGTGGCACTGCTTGCCTCAAAGCTCTCTGTCTCCTCCTCTTACCAGGCACAGCCCTGCCAAGACTTGATTGTGTCCAAGGTGACTAAGGGAAGGGGGGCTATCTGTCTTTGCCCATGTCTGTGATGACCAGGGTATCCTCTGCACTTCTCTCTCCACTAGAAAAAAGATCAAGTTAAGAACCTCAGAAGCTACATCTTTAAGAGCCACTGAAAGTCTTTCTGGATCAGTGGGGATTGTTAGGTCACATGACTCTTGGGTAAAAGCCATGGACCCCTCACCTCAATGAACAGTACTCATACAGCAGTTTGTATACAATTTCCAGTGGTTCATGGAAGCCCCATCCCACCAGAGGTTAAGAACTCCTGGCCTAGACTGACTGGTTCTCATAGCTCTTTGGGTGGGATGCATAATTATCTGGTATGTCCCTCAGACGATACCCATTATCAGTTTATGACCATGAAAAAATGATATTTTCTCACTGAAGTATTGTATTCAGGTGGCTGGAATTTGCTTGAAAACAGAGAAGAAGGGATTAATTAAGATCATTTTCTCTTTTACTTGGCCAGCTTTCAAGGCTGGAGTGAGTCGAGGTAGTCCTGGCTCCACCTCTTACCTGGTGCCTACCCTGCCCTCTGCCCGAGGGTTCCTGCCTTCTCAGGCATCCCTCACAGGCTGCTTCATCCACTCAGAACTTTGGTACCCTTTCTGGGTGGGAGGTGGGTGTGTGGTGGCCTTGGAAGAATGCACTGTAACTCTGGCGCTCCCTGCCATTAGGGGCTGGAGAGCAGGAGGTGCAGGCGGAAAGCAGAATCAGAGATGACACAGAGAAGGTAGCTGGGCGAGGCAGGCACGTCCAAAGGCTATCCCAGGCACAGTTCTAATTGTAGAAATGGTTGGCATCAGAGTACCCAGTAATATGTACTGGTGACGTATGAAGGAGTCAGGCACATGGGAGGTGGCCCTTCTGGGGACTCTAGACATACGTGGAAGATCCAGTCCCAGGGCACGAACATGGAGAGCCAGGCAGGGGGCAGGGGGAAAGGTTGGAGGAGCATCAGGCAGGGCATCCAGGTGGGACATAGGCTGAAGCCCAGCTCTGCAGTCACTTGATGTGGGGACAGTGGGAAAGGAGGGGCCACGGGATCCCTAGTCAGACTAGCTGGGACAGTGGTGGGACATGCAGAGCTTGGTAGTTGCAGGTGGACCCCAGAGTCCCCTTGGGTGAGGGCCAAGTGGGCAGAGGCTGTGGACGCACATGCTGCCTGTTAACTCCCCAAATGACAGAGAGTCTGCAGTAGAAAATCATTTTAGGTATCTGAGCAAGTGTGATTCAAACCAATTTTAATACGCAGTCTTAAAATCTGAAGGCTAAAAAATATTTTAAGGCTAAAGAAACCTCTTAAACTCCTCCTCATTGTTCCCTGGCTTTCAAGGCTCAGGAGTCACCTCAGTACCAGTTGGGGCCGGTCAGTGGCTCAGGGCGGTGCTGTCCACACTCTCCTTGCAGGACGTGGGTCCCATAGCCTGCCCTTTGGGTGAGGTTTAGGGTGCAGCTGGGCATGTGCCCTGTAGGAGGGATGGACTGGAGAAATAGGTTTTGTGGTCCCTTCCTTTGGAGGGGAAGGGGGGAAGGGAGGCTCACATTTGCTGAGTGCCTAGACTCTGTTGCCAGGCTCTTTATGTGTTATCTCTGTTGATCCTCACAAAAACCCAGTAAGTTGGAGGAGGAAACTGGGGCTCAGAGAGGTTAAGAAATTTCTCAAGGTCACCCAGCTTGCTAGTGGTACAATGAAGACTTGAACCCACCCTGGCCCTCCCTCTACCCTGCCACCTCCCAGCAGCACTTGAAACGTGCAGATATGTGTCTCACAGCTCCGTTTTGGCAGATGTCATTTTGCAGAAGTGCTTGTGAGAGGGGTGAGCCCATGGCAGCCGAGATGGGAGCCCATGCGGTTGATCTGGTTGGTGAGCCTTTGCACATTCTGGCTTTGTGGATGCCCCTCAGGCCATTTCTGCGGCGCTCTGCATGGGAGGGGCCTCTGAGGGGCTTTTGCTGTCACTATTAGTTGCTGGAAGGGGAAAGAGAAAAGCGTACAGCAAAGAAAGCCTAGGCGCTATGATGACAGGAGAACAAATGAGTGCTCTGGGTGTGTCACCTGCACAGCGAGTATAGAATGGAAGGAAGCTTGGGAGGTGGGGGGCGGATCATCTTGGATGAGTAAGACTCCCACGGGTGTAAGGCTGGGCTTCAGGAGACCAGGAATCCCCTGAAATTATATGTAAAACTTTACAATATGTGCCTTTTGTTCTGAGAAGAGGGTCCGTGGTTTTCATAGACTCTCAAAGAAGGCTGAGGCCGCCAGAAAGTCTGAGTCTGCTGTTTGAGAGGCTGGAATTACGCCCTGTGCATGTTCTTTTAATTTGGCCTTAATGCTAAAAATAGAAAATTGAGCTTGCATAATATAGGATTTCTGGGGTGATATCAGGAAATAGGTGGAGGTGGTGGTGGAGGGATGTATGCGACGGGATTGTATGCGGCAGCGCGAGAAAGCAGAGTCAGGGCTGGATGCTCACCTAATTTTGCTTCATGTTATCAGTTGTACAATTTTAATAGCCGATTAGAGAAACAAATTTGTGGAGGGGATGGAAGGCTCGGTAGGGAGCAATCTGTTTGTGAATACTGTCCTTGGTCTCTCTTTATGTGCTAAGCAGATCAATACCGCCTCCGGATAGAGACCATTTAGCAGCCATACTCTTTCATTCCCTTGAGGAATCTGGGGGAACCGTCAGAGCGAGAGGAGGGGCGTACAGCAAACGCTCGTAAATGCACCCTCTGTGTTCGCCAGCGACACACAACCCAGCCCTAAGAGCTCAGCCGGCACTTCCTGCCCTCCTCCCGCCGCGTCCAGTTTGCATTCCCTTTTGGAGCAGGAAATAAATTGTGTTTGCATATAGGAAAATGTGTTGAACTGTCTTTGGCGGCTTGTGAAGCTGCTGCGTCTCGCGTGAGGAGCAGGTGACCTCTTTCCTGACGGCGTCCTCCTCCCTCAGTGGTTTCCCAGCCCTTGTCCTCGAGCCCTGTGGCTTTTACGGGAGGGCAGGTGCTCAGATGCCCGACCTCCTCCCCTGCCACCTCACCTCCTGGTTACCGTGATCAGAATCACACAGACAAGCTGGTGCCAGGGAAGCAGGGCTGCTGGTAAATGTGCCCCTTTCCAGCCCAGGGCTCCCCAGGCGGGAGCAGGGCCTGCGGAAGGTGGCCTCGGATCCTTAGGATTGGGCCAGTCTGGGTTAATCTTCCTGCTTCTAGGGCGCCAGGAGGAACGTCTTACTCCCTAACTCCTTAAAGCTGTCTTTGTTCACCGAGAGCCAGATCACTGGGGTTTAGTGGAGGCAAAAAGCCAGGAAGGATGGATCTTTCTAGGGAGGTGAGGCGTCTCAGCAGTTGCCCCAAAGGTTGAGCGGTTTTGACCGTGTAGACTGGGGCTGATCTCTTGACTCATGTTCCGAGTGTGTCCCCTGTGGGCAGAGACCAGCTGGGCCTTGTGGCCTTGGGTCAGTGCCCTCTGATCAAAGCCTGCCGCCCACCTCGGGCAGTGTCACTGTCTGCAGGGCTGCTTGACAGTGACCGAGAGCACCTTGGTGTTGTTTAAGGCTTGATGCCTTGATTCTGGGCTGGCCCTGGGAAGGGGAGCGGAGGTGTGGGCAGCCTTATTTTCTCCGTTGCCCTGAAACAGGGAAAAGCAGGTACCTGGTAGGCACATCTTCCTCCTCAGAGACCTCGTCCCCACCCCATGCCATGTTGGAGAGAGGGTCTACCTCACGGGGAGGCTGAGCTTCTTTTTTTTTTTAATCATCTTTATTGGAGTATAATTGCTTTACAATGGTGTGTTAGTTTCTGCGTTATAACAAAGTGAATCAGTTATACATATACATATGTTCCCATATCTCTTCCCTCTTGCATCTCCCTCCCTCCCACCCTCCCTATCCCACCCCTCTAGGTGGTCACAAAGCACCGAGCTGATCTCCCTGTGCTATGCGGTTGCTTCCCACTAGCTAGCTATGTTACATTTGGTAGTGTATATATGTCCATGCCACTCTCTCACTTTGTCACAGCTTACCCTTCCCCCTCCCCATATCCTCAAGTCCATTCTCTAGTAGGTCTGCATCTCTATTCCCGTCTTACCACTAGGTTCTTCATGACCCTTTTTTTTTTTTTTTCCTTAGATTCCATATATATTCCTTAGATTCCATATATATGAGGCTGATCTTCTAGTGCGGACTGTGGCACTTTGGGAAAGGGACTCGGTACGCCTCTCAGCCCCTCCCAGCCGAAGGGCTGCTGCTGACAAGAAGCACTTGTCTGTGGAATATGACTGGCAGGCACCCCCTGTTTCCATGGTTACTAAATAGGGCAGGTTAGTATTAAGGCTGCCCAAGGAAAAAATGGCATTGATGGCAATGCTTGTGCAGGGGCCTTCCTCTGGTCTGCTTTAACCTTATTCCCAGACAGGGTGGGCAACATTTGACGGGAGGTCATGAGGATTTTCTTCAAGGGTTCACCTGGCTGCGCAGCCTTGGCTTTTCTCACAGGTGTATTTCTTGGTTCAGAGGAGTGAGCCTCCCAGGAGGCCAGAGGGGGCGCTGGAGAGCACAGCGCTTTCCCAGATCTCTGTGCTGCTTGCTCCGGGCCACCCCGCCTCCATCAGTCCCTGGGGTTGCATTAGAGATGCTGACCCCTGTCCCCAGAAGAGCATGGTGTTTAGAAAGCCCTGAATACAAAATTTGACTGGTCCTAAATCCCATGTACCAAATCATCAGACAATGGCCACCTACCCCAGGTCACAACCCTTTTTCATGGGGCTGTGTGAGTAACCGGTTTAATTATACGACATTAAAAAATCTCATATTTGGTGATCAAATACCAGGTTCTGGCAAAAGCACAGGGTGGAGTCCCTGGTCCTTTGTTCTCTGCTGCGTGACACGCCATTCTGATCCTCTGTTTCTTTGTAACTAGAATAGAATCATCATTGTGGGGAGAATGTGGGGGAATTGATCGGTGTGGATGGGAGACATCAAAAAACATAAGTCAGTGAAGGGCACTTTACGAATTCATGCAATTATCATCTTTAGTGGCAATAACAACATGTTATTTTAGTCTCTCTCCTTGGCCATTTCAGGGGAAAATTGATTAAAACCTTTGAGTGCTGCTTTAGAAATTATTTTTGGGGTGGAACAAAAAAATAAAAAATGCTTAGGAAACAGTTACCTAATAAGATTAGCTCACTGTTTAATCCTGACAGAACCAATTCTTCGTGCATTATGGAAACATTTTTTAGAGTAAACAGGGAAAGCCTCAGGTGACAAGAGCTGTGATTCTGCAGTGACCTGAGTGTCTTTTGTTTTGCTTTTACCCTGGCGCTGGAGCACTTGACTACGTAATTCTATGTAATTTACATGTCTGAGTTTTTTTAAGTATATTTTCTTTCAAGAATGCACTTCATTCAATCTTTCTGTGGGTAGGGTATCGGAATTCAGAGGCTCTGGCTGACTAATCTCACTGAATTTCTGTACAGGATTTAAGGAGCTGCTTCCCTCCCTTTTTCTGAGCCGGGGATGCTAGCCTCTTGGGGAGTTTCTTCTTATTTATATATTTATTTATTTATTGGCTGCGTTGGGTCTTCACTGCTGCGTGGGGGCTTTTCTCTCCAGTTGCGGCGATTGGGGGCTACTCTTTGTTGCCATGCGCCGGCTTCTCACTGCGGTGGCTTCTCTTGTTGTGGAGCACAGGCTCTAGGCGCGCGGGCTCAGTAGTTGTGGCTCGCAGGCTCTCATTTATTCATGGGAAATAAGAATCAGAAAGATCTCAAGGAATTCTTCCCACCCTGACAGCAGAGCTCCCTCTCCTAAGGGACTGACTTATTCGGTGCCATTGAAAGAGCTACAACAGGAAAATTTCATAGGAAATCCTGTTACAGGGAGAAAGAGTTGCTCCACGGCATGTGGGATCTTCCCGGACCAGCGATAGAACCCACGTCCCCTGCATTGGCAGGCGGATTCTTAACCACTGCGCCACCGGGGAAGTCCTGGGAGTTTCTTATTCTGACAGAGCTTGTCACTTCCTCTCAAAGGGGAACAGCAGGTGCAAACTGGGCCCCTTACCTGGTGGCTATTGGCCTGATTGATGAGTCATCCCCACAAAACTGCTGGGGCCATGGGCCCTGGCTGCTCACGTGGACTTACTCTTTGAACTCCATCTAATGGAAATGAGGGCAAACAGAGACAATGCTTCCTCATGGGTCCAGTTCATGGACCTTGGGGGACAGTATTGACCCACCAACTGGACCATCTCCAAGGGCCCCTCCAGCTCAAAAACCCCATGAATTCTACCACCCTTGGTGCTTGCTTCCAAGGTCTCAGGTAGACTTCCCAGGACCCAGGGCTGCACATCTGGGCCCCAGAATCATGGGGGTGGGGAGCCAGTTGAGGAAGCAGAAAGGAAGTCAGCCCCCCTGGTTGTTCCTGTGATGACAGGCCCTTTGTAGCTCCATCCCCACGTTAGAGGTGTTTATTAGGCTGAGCCTCTGCCGCTTGAGGTGAGTGTGAGATCTGTCGCTCTCCAGAGCCCTCATTTAAGCACAGAAGCCACACACCAGGCATTGAAGAAACAGTTCTCTATTTTTACAGGCTGACTTGACCTAGTCCAAAGGCCAAGGCCTCCTGAGGATTTGACACTAATCCTGTTGGATATTTCTCATACCTCCCTCATGCCTCATCTGGTGTTGTTCCTTTCTGGACTGAATAGGTTCTGTTTCTTCCTCATTGCAAGTTTCTGCCTGTGTGAAGTTTTAGAAAGCTTCGGGACACATTCCATTTTTTAGTGGCCGAAGCCACAGAAAGTTAATATTTGGAACGGTAGGAGAGGAAGCGCTACAGGCAGAAACCTGGGTTTGATTAAAAATAAAAAAAATAAAAAAAAACAGAATTGTTGAGAATCCACCCTGACTGGAATGAAAGGAGAAAAGCAATTCCTTTCTCCTAAGGTGTCGGGAGGCTCTTGATAGGGGTAAAGGCCTCTTAGCGCCAGAGAATCGCTTGGCGGTGTTGGACATGAGGTTCGTGCGTTGGATCTGGGTTAGGCAGGATGGGCAATTACAGTGAAGTATTTAAAGTGAAGGAGGAGAGTGGGACCAACAGTTGGGTCAAAAGAGGGTACGTAGCCTGTCCCCCATCCTCCCAACAGGCTGCACAGCCAGCTGGGGAGGACACAGGCTGCTCAGGGTGTTAGCTGACAGACTTGCTAATTAAACACCTAAAGGCAACAGTGCTTTGCCAATAGTGATGGCTATGCCAACGTTATCAGCTGCAAACTGGCTGCCAGGAGCATCCTAATTAAAAATAAACAGTTCTGGGGGTGGCTGAGAGAGTGGGATGGGGATTCTGCCCAGGTTTCTCGGGACTTCTAGGATTGCTCCTAGGGGAAAGTCACCTTTCAGTTCGCCTTTGGGTCCTTTTCTCAAAGGAGCCTCTGTCTCATCACAAGGTGGTGTGATATGTGAACTCCTAGGTGCTGGGGTGACAAGCAAACAAACAAAGCCTCTAGGAGCAGATTGCCTGGTGACTTCAGCCCTGGGGAGGAAAGGTTGCCTGGGGGGATAATGATTTCTGCTGGGTCTCTAAATTGAGGGGACAGCTAAAGCCCAAAGCCTCTTCTAAAAGAGGTTAGAATTTCATCAGAAAGTGAGTCTGGTCACATGAGGATTTCTGGCACCGTGTGCATGGCAGGCTGGACACCCGCCTGCCAGAATTGAGCGAGTGGATTGTATTGGCTTCAGCGGAGAGGGAAAGTCCCAGCCTGGCGGGGGAGAAGGAGCCGCTCAGTCCCCTGCGGCCCGCGTGCTGGAGCAGCGCAGCACAGCTGCTGCAGCGGGGCTGGAGCTCTCGCGCCTCAAGCCCCCTCTCCTTTAACCCTAAACAAAGTGTGTGGTCCAGGGACTGAAGACTGAAAGATGCCTAAGGAATGCAATGCTTTCCACGCCCTCTCAGCCGCTCTGTGCTGCTTCTATCACCGCAAGTCTTTCCTTGGAGTAAAGGTAGGTGTGAGATAAGGTACATCTAAAATTCTTTGGGGGGCCTTGAAAGCACTAGAAAAGTTTGCAGCCCGCTGGCTGTAAAAACAGAGGCGCTGACTTTGATGTATGGATCCTCATAAGCCCCTAGTGGTGTGTCTCCTCTGGAAGCAGAATCGGGCCACACAGAAGGGAGCTCCTTGTCTGTGCTTTAGGATGAAGCTCTGTTTTTCAAGAGACTTTCAGTTTCCTTGGGCTGAAATTTTATACCAAGGTAGCTCAATACTATTTTTCTTTTCCCTCTCTCTCTCTCTCTCTTTCTCTCCCTCTCTCTCTCTCCCCTTGTTTGTAATGAAGGCTGAGCCCCTCTCTCCACTTACCTTGCTGCTGCATTATGTCAGTAACATATATAAGTACAAAAACCACCAAATATCTCCTTTCAAATTGCAGTCACGTTCCAAAACATTTCCGTATTCAGAACTGTCTTTTTTTTTTTTAATTTAAAGAATGCTCCCATTCTTAACCTTTGTTACAAGACATCAGTACCAAAGGTAATATGTCAATACACTATTTATTTTGATGAAAATATTCAAAGAACCTCATTTGACTAATTCAAGATGAAACCTCTGTTCTGTTGCCCACCTGTGACAACAACTAAGAATTCCGTTTAGTGTAGGCTGTCACTGATCTGGGGGCTTGTCTGCCTTGGAAAAATCCTGTTGGCCCCAGCATGACTAAGGACCTCATTTATTCATGGGAAATAAGAATCAGAAAGATCTCAAGGAATTCTTCCCACCCTGACAGCAGAGCTCCCTCTCCTAAGGGACTGACTTATTCGGTGCCATTGAAAAAGCTACAACAGGAAAATTTCATAGGAAATCCTGTTACAGGGAGAAAGAGCCCTTTGTAGAAAAATAGACAGTGAATGTGAAGAGGAGAGGCTTCTTCTAATTTTACTGCCCTTTCGGAGTGTTCAGAATAGCTTTCTAACAATTCAGCCAAGTTCATTTTTGTCTCTTTGTCAAGGAATTTGGAGGAGAGTGAGTAATCATAGGTTAAAAGTGTTTCCTCCCTGATTTAAGAGCCCCTTTCTATCCTGGAGCCCAGTGGGGTGACGTGAGGACCATGTGGTTTCTGGCCTAAATATGGATCGTTCTAGAGTGGGGCCGATGAAGTCATGCCATTAACAGTATTTTAAAGCTGTGGGAGATAGACGGGGAGGTCCCGAAGGGAATCACACACTGCAGGGACTGACAGTAGATTTACACTCTAATAGAAGTCCTCCCATAAGCCAACTTCTGCTAATTCAGAAAAGTGCAACTCACCATTTGGTATCTGAGGAAACAGCCCATAAATATCTGGGTCTGAGTGATGAGATTCTGTTTGGAGACCACTGCGCCTCTGCAGGTATTTTCTCCAGGGCCTGCACGGAAAGGCCACAGTAATACATGGGGTTGGTCTGAACTAACCGTCCTTCGGCCTCCCTACCACGGCCACTCTTGGTGGTTGACTGTAGGTGGAAACAACCTCCTTCCCACCTGGGCTTCTATCCCACCCTAGTATGTTGCATCTTCATAGCACAGAGAGAGGACCTGCCCTGCTCACTCACCAGAACCTGAAGCCTTCCGACCCAGCTCAGGCTTTCCCTCCGACTCTTGGGATGTGTTTCCCTGTCTTGTTTTGCTTAGTTACCTGGGAAAGAAAACGTACCTGTGCTCAAATCCCTCCTCCTGCCAGTGTTGCCCCAGTGATAAAGCTGCATCACTTTATTGACTCCCACTTTAATTAGGGGTTTCAGGTCTTGCTGCTCATAATTAGTTTCCGTTGCAATTAGAGTTTCAAAATTAAATTGGAATTGATTGCCTGATAGCAAAGCGGAAATAAAGCTCCAATTCTTGACCATGGAAGCTACTTCCCTTGGCATGAATTTCTCATACCAAAAATAACACTGTGGTAGCCATGGTAACTTTCCATTTGGTCTAATCCATATCATCTCTGGAGAAAGTACAATGTTATTAATAGTGTTTGTTGTATGGGAAGAAAACTAAAAATATAAAAGCTCCTTCATTACATAGGGGACCAATCACACAGGCACTTTCAGGGAATAAGATCTCATTTGCAGAGATTCTGCAGAAGTTAGTATGTGTTTAAGGGCCTTGTGTGGACTTGAATACAAAGGCCCTGGAAAAGAATTAATTGGGAGGCCAAGAATGGAGAGGAGGTCAAGGATCTGCAGTCATTGCTGGTCCTCCCAAGTTGAGGCCATGTCAAGGGTCATGACTTTAACATCCCAGAAGGGTTCACACAAGGCACTCATTTCACAAAAGACCTCTGGATCTCGAGTAAGAAAAGGAAAGGACATTTTGCTTACACCCAATGGAAAAGAGTCTGTCATGAAGATATTCCAGATCCACGACATTAGTGGAGCACATTCAAGTTTGAAAATCCCTGAATGGCGAATATCGTAGCCTTTCCGTGTGTAAGAACTTTGTTAGGTGGCGGCGGGGGGAGGGGGTGATTTAATGACAGCTGAGGCAGGTTCCTGCCTTTGAAGGACTTCCCATAAGACCATTAGTCCATAGTGTCATTTCGTTACATTTGCAAAAGGCTTTCCAATGTCTGAGTTCCTTCACAAGTTGTCTCCCTGGGGTCTCAAGACAAGCTGAATCAGGCAGGACAGTAGTTTACCCCTTTCCACAGAGGAGAAGCTGAGGCTCAGAGAAGCTCCCTGCTCCAGAATCATTTCGTGGGGAGCCAGGAGTAGAAATCAGATTTTGTGGCCTCAAGCCAAGTGTCCTTTCTCTGATACCATCATAAGACCAGTGAACATTGACAAGATGATTTTGTCCCTACTAATACTTCAGTTAACAATTCAGTTGGGAAAGCATAGTGCGAACCTCAGCTTTCAGGAAAGACTTCAGGGAGGACGCAGAACTGGTTTTCATAGACTAGGTCGCCTTCCTGCAGCAGTGGCAGGGCCACCTTCCGGTTCCTAGAGAACTGCAGAAGGAATTTAGGAGAAGCACAATAGATCCCATTTCTGGAACTGGCCATGGGGACAAATGCCCACTTCTCTGGCCCCTCGAGTCCCTGATTCTCCTTGTGTGTGGGCAGGGGAACCGGAGCTGAAACTTGCTGCCTTATCAGTGTCTACTCCTGATGAAGGTGGGTGTGATTGTGTCAGGAAACTTCAGGGGAACCAAAGAGACTGGAGTTACCTTGCAAGTGCAGAATAGCCACCTTTCTGAAAGAACACCAACAAGGAGGCTGGAGTAGGGAGTTGGTGGATAAATGAATCAGTAAGTCTTGGCTAACCAGTCACTAAGTCCAGCGGCACTGGTCTTGTCAACGAGAAGTCGTTGTTAGAAGGCAGTGGATTTTAAGCATATACGTTCTCGCACAGAGGTGTGACTGTCTTTGCAGCCACAAAGTGCCCTACAGTGGGAAGAGCTTATATCCTGCGGTTGCTATTGTTGTGTTTTGTTTTGCTTTAAATCATTTCCCTTGCCCCTGGAAAAAGTATTTGGAGCCTCTCTGAATGCACATTATAGCCTGAGGTGTCTCATCTGCCCATCCCTGGAGGGTTGGGTCCTCAAAACTTGTTTTCATTGGAAACTACCTTTCTGTGTTGGAGTGTCATGTAATAGAGTGAAAGTCCTGCTCATTTTCCCTGTGGCCCATCCTTTGTCTGTCTGCTGTTGTGACAGCTTGGTTACTGGTGATACACCCTGGTGTTGACAGTGGCTTAAGTTGCCTTTATCATGGGGCTGATGCATCGCCAGCACAAGCTGCGCAAGGTGGAAAAAGCCACTGGGGAAATGTCTTTCGAAGTGACTCAGCCCCTCCTTGTGGCAGTTAGTAGTTGCTCACTTATTTCTCCTTCTCTCCAAAAAAAAAAAAATAGGCCTAGCACAGCTTTTTAAAAGAAACCTAAATGCATTCCATTGGCATCTGGGGGCCACGGGGATCTGGTTTCAGCATCAGGGGAAGGACGTGCCTGACAGGGTCTGGATCCCAGTGCCCCCTTCACCACAGACCCCAGAGCTTGGATCCTGGCCAAGACCTTGTTTTTGTTGGAGAGACGTGGGTGGGAAGCAGAAACGAGACTGGGATCCTGGGATCCTGGGAAAATTCTGTTAGCGGGTCAGCACCTCCAGGACCGCAGAGAGATGGAGCTGTGCCAGACACTGGAAAGGATGCTGGTGAGTCGTCGGGGTGCGTGCGCCACAACGGTCGTCACGCACCCACGTGTGAGACGGCAGCGGGACGCAGAGGACCCTGACCTCTGTCGCTGGGTTTAAAGATGCCTTCAGAGACAGAGCTGAGGCCTTTTACCTGATGCACTTTTTGGACGTCCCCAGGGCAGCAGAGGAGACTCAGGCTGTCCTGGTGGGGGGAGAGGAGGAGAGGAGTGCCTGCTGGGTTGGACATCGCTGCAGCATCTCTGTCCTCATCTGGATTTTCATGCATGTCCATAGCCCCGGGAGCTACTATTGGAATCTGGCTCTGGCCACGAGAATGTCATGGCTTATTTTTCTATCTTATGAAAGGGCTATGATCAGTCTCTTAGTTTGTATGGAGAACTCTCCCCAGTGTCCACTCTAATACGTGTGCGCTTTTACAAAAGCAGGTATACAGAGAGAACCAACAAGCTAGAATCCTAGATTCTTTAATTGTAGTAAGATGGGATTTGAGGGACCAACGAGCCAGTCTCCCACTCAGAATTCATCTACTCATTCCCCGCTCCCACCCCCACCCCCATGCCCAGCATGTGTATCAAGGGCCTATGGGTGCTGGGGAGACAGAGTGAAAGATTTTGTCCTAAAGGAGCAATTCCGTATCCGGCTGGGGAGATGGGCATGCAGGCAGCTCTCTCCGAGGTACCACGGAGAGGTACCACGTGGTGGTGCAAAGGCAGGGAGAATACACAGCACAATGCAAGGTGCTGGGCAGAGGTATTAACCCAGTTCTGGGTCAGGGAACTTCCCCGGGCAGGTAACACTGGGCAACTCCTAAAGGAGCCGTAGGTAGAAGAGGCCCTGGGGAGAAAAAGGGCGTCGCACACGGGACTTCAGGCTGAAGTTGAGGAGTGGAAGGAGATGAGATCAGAGAGGCGGTCGGCTCACAGATGGTGCAGGGCAGCGGGGAGCCAGCACACAGTTTGGATGGGAGTGGGGGAGGGCTTGGGGTCGGCCTCTTGTGTGCAGGTTGAGTTTGAGGAGCGTCACCAGCGTCTCCCCTAACTTATGCCAACGTCCTTGAAGCCTCCCGTCTGCTCTGCTTGTCCTTGCTCAGCTCACTCATATTTTCCTCTCTCCACCTTCTCTTTAAGCCTGTTTTTAACACTCATAATAAGAACCTGTTTCTTACTCCACAGCAACAGTTCAGACCATCAGGCCCGATACTTTTCCATTCCCACCCCTGCCCCCACAAGCTACAGCTCTACCTGTGTCCGTATCCATGACCCTCTCTTCCTTCCTGCAGCCTCTGAGGATGAAATGTCCCTCTCCCTGACCAAGGCCAGCCCTGCCACCTGTACCTATGACCACCCTCCTCCCCAAAGACTCCTCAGGCACCTTCAGGTTGTCCCTCTCTACCAGCACTTTCCTCTTAGCTTAGACATGCTTCATTCAGTCTTCCCCATTCTAAAAATAATCATTATATCCATGTCTTCCTTCCTGGCCCCGGCTTCCTCCATCCCCAAAGCTGGTTAACACAGTCTCTGCTTCCTCACTTCCCATTGGCCACTCAGCCCCCTTGACCTGATCAGCGACCTGTCCTCGCAGAGTCCTGTGGCTGCCATCCAATTCTGATGCTATTAGAACTCTCTGCTGCACTTGGCACTGTTGGCCATCCTTTCCTGGAAGTCTCCTCTCAACCTCTAGGACACTGAACTCTACTTGTTTCTCCTAGATCCTTACCGACCCATCCTGCTGTGTTGTTATAGACTGAATGTTTGTGTCCCCCCAAAATTCATGTTGAAATCCTAACCTCGAGTGCGATGATGTTAGCAGGTAGGCCCTTTGGGAGGTGATTAGGTCATGAGGGTGGAGCCCTGGTGAATGGAATTAGTGCCCTTATAAAGGGGATCCCAGAGAGCTCTCTTATCCCTTCTACCATGTGAGGACATGGCAAGAACATGGCCATCTCTAAACTAGAAAGCAAGCTCTCAGTAGACACTGAATCTGCCAGTGCCTTGATCTTAGACTTCCCAGCCTCCAGAAACTGTGAGAAATAAATGTTTGTTGTTTAAGCCACCCAGTCTATCATATCTTTCTTACAGGAGCTTAAATGGACTAAGACACCTGTCTTCAGCTTCTCTTTCTAGCCTGCCTCTTAAAAAAGCCAGTGTCTTCTAGCCCTCTTCTCATATTCCCCCTATAACCCATCTCTTAGGTGACATTTGAGACAGCATACCCCCTCTACACTGAGGATTCTCAAGCCCTTCTCTGCAGCACCTGGATCCCATGGCCTGGTGAGCCACTCCATCCGGATGGCCCACAGGTACCTCAGGCTCTACATCTTCTTCCATAAACTTGCTCCCCGCTCATGCTTCTGTACTGGAAGTTGATGGCTCAGTCATCTTCCAGGAGCTCCCATGTCTTTTCCCCCTATTCATCTTCCATGTCTAATCAATTATAAGTCTTCATGATTTTACTCCTAAACTCTTCTCTCATCCACCCCTTCCTCCTGTCTCTCCCACCAGTACTGTACTACTTCAGGCCTCATTATCTGTTACTGCTTAAAATTCTGCAGTAACTTCCTAACTGGTCACCTGGCCCTAAATCTTCGTAGGAGGTCATTTCATTACCCTTCTTTTTGACATTTCTAGAGATGGGAGGTGTACTGTACCCTAAAGGCAATACATTCCCACGTTTGAAAACTCTAAATTGCTAGAAAGTTCCTCCTAGTATTGAGTCAAAATCTGTGCCTTGCAATATCCACCTTATTCTCCAGTTAAATGGGTATAATAACCCTTCAGATACATGTCTTTCCCCTCCATATTATGACCATGTCTATTTGAGGCCAAATTAGTTGGTATGAGTAGACACCTAGGAATAAGACAGGACGGAGTCTGGATTCGTTTCTCTAGGGAGTTGAACCAAGAATATGTGACCTGCCATCTTGGGACGAGAACATCCCAAACCTTCATATATATGAACACAGCCCTCATGTTCCCCAGGTTTTTCCTGTAAACATGTCTGGTTCTTTATATACTTTGGGAGACTTGGATTCTAGTTTTCAGGCAGTCCTTTACTGCATAAGTCTGAGCAAGTCACGAAAATTCAGGGCCTTGGTCATGTTTTCTCTTGTGAGATATAAATATTCTTGCTACTTATTTAATTCCAGAGACATCATATGATTCATGAGATCTGAGTTGTGTTGTATTAGGTATCTTGTCCCTCTAAGTCCAGCTGCTGTTTCCCTGATCCTGTCCATGACATCTAGCATGGTGTTAGTGTGTTTTTAAAAAAAACTTGTTAGATGAGTTATGTGAGTGTCAAGAACTTTGAACTCCTCTGGGAGAAATATATACCTTTAAAGTGGCATGTGTGTGAGGTGTATATTGGAAGCAGTGAAGTCGATGCTTGGCCAAAACCCATTTTGTGATGAGTCATTTAGTTTTACTGAAAATCTACTCCGTACTTAGCTCTGATATATAATGCACTTTCTGAGACAGTTGTTAGTCATGTACTATTTTGCAAAGAGAGAATTTGGAAAGTCATTTATTCCACCCACACAGTGAAAGGCTTTCTGAATCTTTGGATTTTCCTCCACGTGTTTGGCATATCTCGTTTTTCCTTCCAATTACATCTCCTAGTGTCTTTCAATCACAATGCATTTTGTTTATTCAGTAATGCCTCATGCATTTGAGGTGAATTAAGGAAAGGATAGAATTTGGGTTTTGGGTGGTTTTTTGGTTTTTTGGTTTTTGGAAAGGATAGTATTTGAATTAAGTTGATTTTTATTTTCTGATATTCTTACTGAAGAGCAAATAAGGCATCCATTTTGGTGAACAGCTGTGTTCGAAATCACTCATAATTTGAATTAAGGTGTTGAATTAATAAGCTTGAATTACCAATGGTAAAGATCTCTGGTTTGACTCTCTTTGTGTTCTGAACTTTGGTCAGCTGGTCTTCAAACCCTTATCCTGGGTCTGCCTTAGCCAGGGCAGTCTCTGTTTTTTCATTCGCCGTAGATGTTAACAAAACACTACTCTTACTGAATGGAATCTCACTGCCAGACGGAGCGATTAATATTTCACTTGTGTTGTCTTATTTAGCTTGTGTGTGTGAGAGAGAGAGGTATTATCGGAAGTCACTTGAGGACATGGTTAAAGGGAGCAAAGCCGTTTAGAGGAGGTTTTCATCCGTCGAACTGGTACTTGGCTTTTATTTGAAGCCCTTCATTTCACTGACCCAATAAAGGATTAAGTGCAACCAGTGACCTTCAGCCTTCATCGTAAGTGTGGCACATCCAACTTCTCACTGGGAAGAATCAGAATACAGGGCTGCCTCATGGGGGTGATTTGGATGTCTGCTCCAGGAAATCATCACCTACATTTGATCTACAGGGGCGGGTACCTGCCATAGCTTTCAGCAGGGCAGGATGTTAACAAATGGCTTGTTGAAAATCTTATCGTGTTTCAGTTTATCTATTACCAGAGAAAGGTGAGACCCCCTTGGAGTTGAGCACTGAGTGAGCCCCTGGGTAATGCTTTGTCAAAAGGGTAAGAAACATGATGGACAAACCCACTGGGGCCAGGGGAGGGGGGAGGGGAGGAGCGCTTATGGTGTAATGAGTGCATTCAGCAAGTTCTTTCACATGTGAGTAACCTTTGTGAAGGAAAAACGCTATTCTTGGTGTTGGATGTGCTACATTCTGTCACACTTAGAATTCTTCCTGCGGTTTTCAGACCGAAATCAGTCTCCTTCAGTGAAAAATAATTTTCAGTCCCTTGGTGTTTCATCAAAATAAAATTGAACTTCAAAAGCAGTAGCTTCATGATCTAGCAGGATGGGAGGGTGTGGGGAAGATCTTGCCCAGAGAATGATGGTGGATGAAAGGCAACAGGAGTTTAACATCAAAGGGAGCCGTGGGTCCCAATCAGAATGATTCTAATGTAATTAGTTTGGAATGGAGGATTAAGTTACTTCTGCCTGCTTAGAGAGTACGCTGCTTTAAGGCTCCAGTCTGCACAAATTAAAATTAGTCTTTTTTCATTTACACATATGGAAAGCAGAATTTTAATGCGAATTTCACAGAACCTTGATAAGCACGGAGTTCCACAGATATCCTCTTCATGTTTCTTATTCATGGTTTCTGAGCCTCTTTTGATAAGCATTTGATAAGGTTTGATAATGAATAAAATGAAATCTCTTGGACTTGGGCTCTCTGGGGGGTTTTATGGCATTTTCCTATCTGTGCTAGTGTCTGACAGCTCCTGTATCATCATTTGTCTGTGAAAAGGAAAATCACACAAAGTAAAAAAATGAAGCATCTTAATTTAACAGCAAATTGCAAATCAGTTTTTAATGGCACTGGAGTGAGAATCTGATGTAAAGTGTGGTAAATTACTCAGTTTTAATTATAAAATGGTAAAATGGCATCAAAACCCATCTGCAGAATCTTTGCTGAAGATGAGATTCTTTCTAGGATTTTGAAAAGAGAAATTTATATCTTCAAGGAACTTAAACGTTAGCATGAAATTACTTGAAGTATTTCAGAATGCTAAAACTTATTGAGATTTTATGAAATCTCTTTGCTACTGAGTCCTCTCTCAGAAGGAGCCAAAGGCCCTCACTGACATCAAATAAGATAAACACTGAGAACTTCAGCAAAACAACTTGTGATTTATTACTGTACATTCCCTTCAGATGTCTTGTCTCCTCAAAGAGGCTCTGTAGCCCAAGTCAGGCCATGGAGCATTTCTTACTCATGTCTGCATCTCCCCTCAGGTCTAGCCTAGGAGGCCAAGCGGCACAGCAGGCACTTGGTAAGTCCTTGAGTTTAATCAAAGGCAGAGTGTTCCCGTGACTATCAAGCTCTTGATTTAGAACTGACTACCTGGGACTTCCCTCGTGGTCCAGTGGTTAAGCATCTTCCTTCCAATGCAGGGGACATGGGTTCGATCCCTGGTCGGGGAACTTAAGAACCCACACGCCGCGGGGCAACTAAGTCCGGGCACCGTAACCACTGAGCCTGCACGCTCTGGAGCCCGCGAGCCACAGCGAAAGATCCTGCGTGCCGCAACTGAGACCGGACACAGCCAAAAATTTAATTAAAAAAAAAAAAACTAACTACCTGATTGTTTCTGCAGAACTTTGGCCAACAGGGTGAAGTATTGTGTAGGTTAGGAAGCTGCCTCCAAAGACTGCGTCACTGAGCTTTAATCTCAGGATTGAAAGGAGCAGGCTCAGAGGCAAGGGGCCCAAGTGAGAGCAGAGGTCCCCATTTGTCAAGAGCCCAACACCTAACAGGCAGAGAGCCTCTGGGACAGCTCAGGGCCTTTCCCTGCTAGCCCACAGAGGACCTTGTGTGAATTAGAATTAGGCACCCTTTCCTCAAGACACTCTATTGCCATCTGCCAGGCAGCTGTTGTACACAAATTTTCAATGGCTGTTTACGAAGGGCGCCTCCTTAGATATAATCTCCCTATGTTGTATACATCCCGGAGCCAATGGCCAGGCCACTGTGTGGCCACCCACTGCGCTGGGCCGGGCTGAAATGCCCAACTGCCCATGCCACCATTTGCTTTTGTCTACCAAATATGAGATATAAAATTTGAATTTGACATTTTTTCTCTTTGGACTTCTAGTTACAAAATTAATTCTTTACTTAGGTAAAGACTTTGACTTTAATCACAGGTATTAGCATGAGAAACTATATTTGTCTAGCCTAGCACCCCAGTGGGAAAAGTTGGATTAGTAAATTCAAGCCTTTCTTCACTTATCTTTGGATTGTAATAAAATATTTTTAGGCAAGCCATAAAGCTAGCGAGTGTCAGTCAAAGGTGACGCAGAACCCAGTATACAAATAGTTTCATTTCAAGGCCTTAGGATTGCCACAACTGCCATCCCCTTTCATTCTATTCTACCTCAGATTAAAACAGTTGAAGGTTTGTACTAGAAATTGTTGGGCCTGAAACTGGTGGAGAAGTGGATTTTTGTTTTTCAGCCTGTGGTCAGGGTTAAGAGTGTCAGAAGTAATTGGGATTTATTCATTCTGTGGCTTCGTGATCAATTTATGCAGGTTTTCAACGGTAAAAATACCACTTGGATCTCTGAAAGCCCTTGATATACTTTGGAATTTGGTCATAAACTGGTTCACTGCTTAAAATTCAGCACAAGGCAGTGTTTCAAAGGGTCTGAAATCTCCAAAGAATCTCATTTTTAGGCGGGTTTTCTTGTAAGGCAACCCTAGATGCTAAAGAGGCTTGGTGAGGCTTCAGAATACTCCTGTAATGGTGATCAGAAGTGTGCTTTTTCCAGGGTGGAGGAGCTCCACCTCTTCATGTGTTTACAGCATTTGTTAGGGTTCGAGATGGCACAGCTGTCACATCATCGCATGTCTTGCTGGAGTTCAGTGGATCTGAGATGAGGGTCTTTCTGCACTCTGGCATTGCCCTGGCCACCTGGGGACAGTTCACAGCGGACTCAGAGGGGTTTCCCATCGGCTCATCAGAGGACATGATCTTTGCTGAGACATTAGACCAATTTTACATGCAGTCGGACTTACAATTTTGTTTGTGATCATAATTTCTGGATGAGATTTATGGAAAAACATGACCTGTGGAGTTGTTTAGTACAACCCGATGAGTGGCCTGGACTTTTGTGGACCTCTCCCTCCGTTGAGTAAAGCGGCTCAGGACAGAAGAGAGAAGCTTTTGTTTGAGAGCCTGATAGCTTTCTGGGTGTTGTGGCCCGACACTCTGAACTAGGACAGAATAGCCCAGAAGCTTGCTCCCTCCCACCCTCCCTCCCTCTTCACTCTCTCCGCTCCCCACCCTCTCCCTTCCTCTTTTCATGCACACATTCCCATCCTCCTTTTTTTATTTCAAGCAAGTTAATTCCCAACCTTGGTCATAGAATGAATGACTAGAAAGTCATCCCAACCTTAAAAATTCAACAAAAAAACATATTGATGACTAAGCCTCCAAGGCCCTGAAGGACACATCATCTCTGTACCAGGACGTCTCAGCCCTCGTGCAAAACACACAACTTTCTTACACTCTCATGCTGCCACTCTGTCCTTTGTGCTGTGGACGTGTGGCCGGCTGGAGTAACCGCGTGTGCATGTTAGTACTGAGAAGCATGCCGCCGAGGGAAAGTGCCTTCTTACAGGTGCTCAGCGTCACCCTGCACAGAAGGAACCATTTAGTGCTACTCAAGACCCCCGCAACTGTTGACTTGGAACTGAAATAAACAGAATAAACATACCTACGCCTAAGTAGAAATTGGTAGTTCCAACTTCTAGCTTTTTTACTCCATCAGAACTATTGATAAATTCTCAAAGACCAAATATCTCTGAAACCTTCTGATGGGTTGTATAATTCGTTTTTAAAAAAAACTCTTTAGTGAAGTAACTTTCTATTTTTTAGCTAAGAAGCATCTTTAGAGGGTTCAAATTCTACGTTGTCCCACATGAGCACCTACCGTGTGCCAGGCACTGTGCCAGTTCCTTTTTTTTTTAATTCCAGGTGCATCAGGTCAGGTAGTCCTGTGAAGTGGGCACTATTACTCCCAGGTGCAGACAGACACAAGTTAAGAGAAGTCTGGAAAGGTGGTCAGGGTCACCTGTTCTTTTTTTTTTTCCTTCCTGTTGTATTGAGGTATAACTGACATACAGAACTGTTAAATTTAAAGTGTACAGCATAACGATTTGACTTACATACATCATGAAATGATCACAATAAGTTTAGTGAACATCCATCCTCTCCTGTAGATAGAAAATTAGAGAAATAGAAAAAATATATTGTTTTCCTTGTGATGAGAACTCTAGGATTTACTCTCTTAACAACTTTCATATGTAACGTGCAGTAGAGTTAAGTATATTGATCATGTTGTACGTTACATCCCTAGGGCTTATTTAGCTTATAACTGGAAGTTTGTGCCTTTTGACTCCTTCATCCAATTCCCACCCACCCCCCACCTCTGGTAACCACAAATCTGATCTCTTTTTCTATGAGTTTGTTTGTTTTTGAAGTATAGTTGACCTACAACACTATGTTAATTCCTGTTATGTAACATAGTGATTTGATACTTCTATACATTCATAATGATTACCATAAGTTTGGTTACCATCTGTCACCATACAAAGATATTACATAATTATTGACTATATTCCCCACACTGTACATTTCATCCCCTGACTCATTTATTTTGCAGCTGAAGTTTGTACCTCTTAATCTTCCTCACCTATTTCTCTCATCCCGCAGCCCCACTCCCTTCTGGCAACCACCTGTTTGTTCTCTGTATCTATGAGTCCGTTTCTGTTTTGTTGTTTGTTCCTTGTTTTGTTTTTTAGATTCTACATATAAGTGAAATCATACTGTATTTGTCTTTTTCTGTCTGACTTATTTCACTTAGCATGATACCCCCTCTAGGTCCATCCATGTTGTGTCAAATGGCAAGATTTCATTCTTTTTTATGGCTGAGTAATATTCCATTGTGTATATATGCCAGATCTTTTTTATCCATTCATCTATTGATGGGCACTTAGGTTGCTTCCATATCTTGACTGTTGTAAATAATACTGCTGTGAACATAGTAGTGCATATATTTTTTTCTAATCAGTGTTTTTGTTTTCTTCAGATAAATACCCAGGAGTGGAATTGCTAGATCACATGGTAGTTCTATTTTAAATTTTTTGAGGAATCTCCATACTGTTTTCCACAGCGTCTGCACTCATTTACATTTCCACCAACAGTGCGTGAGAATTCCCTTTTCTTCACATCCTCACCAACACTTATTATTTGTTGTCTTTTTAATGATAGCCATTCTGACAGGTATGAGGTGACAGCTCATTGTGGTTTTGATTTGCATTTCCCTTTTGATTTGTGATGTTGAGCATCTTTTCATGTACCTGTTGGCCATCTGTATATCTTCTTCGGAAAAATGTTTATCTAGATCCTCTGCCCATTTTAAAAAATCAGGTTGTTTGGTCTTTTGCTCTTGAGTTGTATGAGTTCTCTGTATATTTTGTATATTAACCCCTTATCAGATATATCATTTGCAAATATCGTCTCTTCAGTAGGCAGCCTTTTCATTTTGTTGATGGTTTCCATCATTGTGCAAAGCCTTGTAGTTTGATGTAGTCCCATTTGTTTATTTTTGCTTTTGTTTCCCTTGCCTGAGGAGACATACCCAAAAATATATTACAAAGACCAATGTCAAGGAATGTACTGCCTATGTTTTCTTCTAGAAGTTTTATGGTTTCAGGTCTCACATGTAAGTCTTTAATCCATTTGAGTTTATTTTTGTATGTGGCATGAGAAAGTAGTCCGGTTTGATTCTTTTGCATGTAGCTATCCAATTTTCCCAGCACCATTTATTGAAGAGGTTGTCTTTCCTCCATTGTATAGTCTTGCCTCTTGGTCATAGATTAATTGCCCACACAAGTGTAGGTTCATTTCTGGGCTCTCTATTCTGTTCCATTGACCTATGGCTCTGTTTTTTGTCACCTGTTCTTGACCAACCTCCAAACTCTTTCTTTTTCTCCCCACCCCGTGGCAAGGAAGCCGCCACACGGAGGGTGAAATGGCAAAGCTTGGCTCCAGTCAGTCAGTGTTTACTGGACACCGGCTGCGTGCCAGCCACCAGGCTCTGGGAGCCCAAAGCAAGTAAGCCATGGCCTCTGCCCTCGAGGAGCTCATGCCTGGCAGGCTGCATTGCCTCCACTGTGCAGAGTGTGTTAGTGGATTCCCTGCCCCCTTTGATAAAATCAAACTAACTCAGTGTGGCCTTCAAGGCCCTGCCTGCCTCATCCAACTCCCCTCTGGCCTCTCCCCATCCCCCAGCCTGGGCTCCAGCCAGGCTGCACAGTGGCACCTGCAGGTGGGTCACTGTCTCTGGACCATGAGAGAAGGCATGGAGGAGGGGCGTAAGGGACTGTGTGTTCATGAAGCCGTGGAAGGTCCTGTGACCAGGGCCCTGTGTCAGTGTGCCTCAGAAAGGGAGCTCAGGGCCAGATGGAGAAGGGCATCGCCTGCTTTTGGGTTTTATGTGTAGGATACTGTGAGCCCTTTGGAACATGTGGACCCTTTAAATAAAGTCCAAAAAACTTTAATGCCCCAAATCTGCTGACTCATGGACCCCACTCATGGACCCACTGCATAATGGCAGTACCCTTGCCCATCTCCCCCATCCATCAAGCCTCTGCCACTTATTTCTGGGGACCCACAAAGATGCCTCACGTAGGCATCCACAGCCTTCTCGTGACCTGGGCCTCCTAGCAAATTCAGACCTGGATCCCTGTATGAGGTGTCAGTATATAGCAAGAGTGGTGCATCAGCTCACTGGGCTGCAAGGAATGTAACGTGTTCAAAGCTCAGGGATCTGGGAGGAGAGGGCGATGGGGGTCTGTGTCCCTTATGGACCAGTTCTGAGCCCTGGGAGAGTGAAAACCAGACATAAGAAGCCGATCCATTTTGGGGGAGGAGGGGCTAGAAGAGACTCTGGATCTCACGTCAGCCCTAGCTGGGGCACCCCTTGACTAAAGTCTCTGAGGATATGATACTCTGTGGCTTTGTAGGTGGTGGGTTGTAGCACTAGACATGGGGGTAGGGAAATTGTCAGGAGGCTATTGGGAAAGTTCAGGGAGAACAGGACATGATAACCTCCACGAGGATTAGAATGGGCCTTGGTGAGAGGTATAATCAGGAATTTCTTGATCAGTGGAAGCCAATTCTGAGGGTTCTAGTTTGAGTAATGAGGGCAGTGGAGGTGCCAATGACTGGGAAAGGAGGAGAAGAGCAGGCTTTGCAGAAAAGGTGAGTTCCGTTTATCCATATTGGCATCTGAGCTCTGAAGTGGATCCTGGTAAATATCCCTACCACAGCAGCAACCCTAACGGCTGGAGAGGGAGATTTGGGCATCATCAGCACATTTCAAAGGACTCTGAACTGGCCTTGTGCCGCCTACCCCAGCCCCATCCAGTCCCTTCTGCTCACCGCAGCCAGACTGATCCGTCCAGAAGCATCTTTCTTTTGTACCTGTTGCCTTCCCGGGCAGAAAGTGTCAATGGCCCTCACCACCTGGAGTGTGAAGGTCTCCCTCTCAGGCTACAGTGCCCCTCTGTCTGATCTGTCTGGTCCCTGTCTTCCTGGCTCAGGACTTCTCTGGTCACAAGTGACAGGAGTCCAGCGCAAACTAACTGAGGTATCAGGGGAGTCTGCCAGTTAACATAATCAGCGGGGGTTAGGGATGTGTGTGCCACTGGGACCCTTCCATCTCCTGCTCCTCTTCCCTTTGCACAATGATTTCATTCTCTCAGCCCAATCTGGTCCACATAAGGTGAAGCAACCTCCATTCTTCCAGTCTCATGACGTTTTCACAAGAAGGTAGGGTGTCCTTCACTCAGTTCCCTTAGAAAGATCCCAGGAAGAACTTTGGTTAGGCCAGCTTGGGTCAGGGACTTAGCCAGGTCAGCCAGCAATGTCCAGGGAGGTAGGTTTGAACCACATACTTAGAGAAAAGATGGAGCTCTCCTGGGGAGAGAAAAGGGGTGCTTGGGGTGTTAGGGGGAGAGGCTCCGCCTGCTCTAGCCCTCTCCTCCCCAAACAGCATCTTTATCTGACCAGGCCCAGCTGCTCTTAGCTCAAATGCCCAAAGCACCCTTACTGTTCTCAAGTTTTATCCTCAAGGGCCAACCCTGATACCCCGTCTTCTCCTTCCTACCCCCCCCCACCCCATATGGGGCCCTTTTGACACGGGAAAACCAAAGGATAAAGAGGGGGCGTAACTTGCCCAGGCTAAGGAGCTGGAGGGGCAGGGATGAGATCCCAGCATTCTGTCTCCAGAGCTCAGGGATGTGTTAAACTATTCCCTGTGTGGGCTTCTAGGAGAATGTGCCCTCCTGAGGGTAGGGACCCAGCCTGTCGTCGCCCGCCGGCAGCCTGAGGGTTGGCAAACTGCTTGGTCACCATTGTTGTTGGCCCCAAGATGGCGCCTCCGCAGTCGTTTCCTTCCCATCCACAGCTCCCAGCCTGGGGATGTGGTCTTTCCTGGTGATCTGCACAATTTAAAATTCTGTGGGAACTGGGAAGCTTTCCTTCCAGGCAGGGAGAGAATAAAATATTAGTTATAATGCAGATGCCATCTTTTCCTAATCCTCTCAGCGGCCTCCCACAGCGGCTCTGGGGCTGTCCCCCCCATGGTGGCGAGCACACGTCCCTCATCCCCCGGACTCAGGAACACAAACCTCCTGAGACTCTGGGTCCCATTGTTGTGCCTGATTTGAAATGCAGGATCGCACATCACACAGCCGTTGCAAGAGGAGACCCTGAGCTCCATTCCTCCCTGGGCTGGAACAGCTTTTGCTTCCTCAGAGAACTGTTGAAATGTGGGTTTCCTTGTTAATCGAGGTTCCCAGCACGTCGGTGGAGCTGGCTCTGTGCCTCCAGAATGTGTTTTCCAACCATCTCCTGGGCTCCGGCTATTCCAGCCTGTCAAGACCAGACTTGCCTGCGGTGTGGGGCTCCAGAGATGTTCATTCCAGATTAGAGTGATTTTCGGAGGCGGCCTCAGCAAGCTAGGACTGGTCCTGGCCGTGTAACCGGACCAGAGGGCCTGGGGCAGGTGGCCAGAGAGGCTTCTGAGGAGGATTGAGGTAACCAGTGGGCACTTAAACAAGCACCAGGCTGCTTTCCTTAACTGCTTTCCTCCCACATACCGACCCACCCACCATGCCTGTGCATCAGACCTTAAACACCTCAAACGTAAACTGTTCCTTTTATTTAACCAGGTGAGTAGCATTCTGACATAGGCCTATAAAAACAGTTAACAGTTCGTGCTGTCTGTGTGCCACGGTATGTTATAAGCGCTTTACGGATATTGATCCATTTCATCCCTATTAACCTCTCGTCATATGTTATTATCCCCATTTTGCAGACCAGGAGCTCTACAGAGAGGTAAAGTCACTTGCCCAGAGCCACACAGCTGGTGAGGGGCACAGTGGCCTATGGATGGAGGGGGCAGGCTGGCCTGAGCTCTTAAACACTGTGCTATAACATCCGTTGACATCAGGGTTATGAAAATGCTGGCAGTAGGAAAGTAGTAGTAGCTAGACTCAGATTTCCATGAAAAGCAGCAATGATAGTAATTTATGAATTTTCTGGCTAAACTTCAATTCGGTTGGACAGTTGTGGGCCTCATCCATCCCGTTTGCTGTAGTTATCCGTTTACCTACCTCTCGTCTCAGACCCCAGAGCTAATGACTGGGACCGGAAGAAGTTTTAGAGGTGGAGCCATGTGAGTGGGTAACCCTGACACAGTAGTTACTAAGCCCTGCCTCCATCCCTCCCTCCCTTTCTTCTTTCCTTTCTTTCCTGCTCAAGGTATACTTATTGCTTAATTTACGTACATAGCACATTTTCTTACACCTCCTCCCCGCCCCCCCCCCCCAAAAAAAGGACTGCTCTCAAATCTCTGATGGATCAGACTCAGGCAAGACTTGGAGTAGAAGATACGTGTCCAGCCTGCATCTTTCTCTTATGGTGGCTGCGGGTGGATTTGGGCCCTGGAATGAACCTGGCAAGACTCGTGGCAGAATGTTCTTGATCCAAAGCCTAGCAGCTTCCCTTCCTCCGGAGGTTGTGCCCCAGCTGCTGTGTGTGGTGGAGCTCCGGATGGCCAGGGCCCGTGCTGGTGCAGTGAAACCCTATTCCATCTCTGGCCTCCCCTTGCTGCCACCTCCTCTCCTCAAGATAAGAGGCTCGAGAAACAAAGAATCAGACTTATCTTCCAGGAATGAAGTTCAAATTTAGGGGCAAATAGTTAGAGAATTTGAGCTTGAAGAAAAAGTTGTGTTACTATAAGGTGGTCATTGGTAACATTTATAGCATTTGTTTGAGAGATCGATTATTTGTAATTATTTTCTTGCTTTCTCTGGCAGTTGAAGAACATAAGGTCCAAAGGTCAGTGAGTACTGCACTTCCATTCAGTGTAAACTACTTTCTTATATGGTCACCCCTCGCCAGCCACGGGGTTGACAGCCCATCAAAGTACCTACCTACAGTGGCAAAATCAGAGTCAGCAAGGTCAAGATGTCATAAAATAGGCACCTGGGAAAAATAAAAGTTGTGTTAATATATGTGATTAAAACAATGAGTGAAAGTTCTAGAAGGCCTCCTCCCCCAAATAACCACTGTTTTAATCATGAGAGTGACCGTATGTGGGTGACTTTTGAATTGCCTCTTCAGTTGTTTGGGAGACATTGCCCACATCATCTGTAGATGCAGAAGCTCCCAGCGGCCCCCTTGGCTCCTTTTAATGCAGTAGAACCAGCCCTCACTGGCTTGAAATGAAGAGCCCTTTGCAATTCTTGCTCTCTCTGGCTCTGGCTCCCTCCCTTCCTCCCACCCACTCCCCCTCCACCCCCTCCCTCTTCATCTCCCTCCCTTTCCCTTCTCCTCTTCCCCGTTTAAAATACAAGTCTGGACAACTGTGTAACCTCCTAACTTTTCACAAATTATGCAAGAGCTTAAGGGAATATTTTCTGAAGTCTGGTCTTCTGTCCCAGATTATTTGAGAGAGTCAGTGTTACGGATCTTTTCTCTCTTCTCTAGGTACTTCCCTAGAGTGCCCCAGCTCCCGATTCTGCAGGGGGAGAGAACAGTAATTGTGGACTTTCCTCTAAGGAGTTAGGACAGAAGTAACGAGAACTGTTTTTTATTTTTGGTAACAAGTGCAAAACAATATTATCTCAAAACCTGAAGTAAAAGATTGCCCCATATAAAATGCTACAAAAGACCTTTGATGTTTATGAGATGCTGAGAAAGAGAGAGGGGGTGGGGGAATGGGACGTGGCCTGGGTGTTGGCTATCAGGGAGCGAGGAGAGTACGGGGATAGCTTTCGGGGTCTGGGCGGACACAGTTTCAGTGGAGGGTTACACAGAGGATAGGACCTGCTGGTTGCTGCATTTTCAGAGCTCAGACCAAGAAGAAGTGGACCCAGGACTCAGCACAAGGGATTTAGGCTAGGTGTACAGACTGTCAGGGTGGCTAAAGAGAGGCCAGGGTCACAGAATCGGTTAGGATTTAGCTCAGCTGCCAGTGACAGGAACACCCAAAATAACAGGCTTAAAAAAGCTAGAAGATCACATGGAAGACCTGGAGGCCGGCACTCCAGGGCTGGGGTGTTGGCCTCACCGTTGTGAGGGACCTGGGCTCGTTCAGGCCTTCTGCTCCCCTATTCCTATGGTTTGGCCTCTTCCTCATTATCCAGGATGGTTTTGCAGCTCCAGCCATCACATCTCTGCTTGGAAGTCCCACCAACATGGCAGTTTACCCTTCCTTGGCCAAAACTTAGCCATGTGGCCACATCTCCCTATAAGAGAGAAAGACTGAGGAATGTCAGTCATCCTTTAGCTGTGTGGCAACACACCCGGTTAAACCAGGGCTTCAGATAATTTGAGAGGAAACAGGAGAACCTCCATAACTAAGAAAAGTCATAGACATTGGGTTATTTGTTCATTCAGTGAGTACGGAGTAACCATTGTGTTCAGGCATTGCTCGAAGGCAGCAGGGAAGAAGGCAGATGGGCTTCCGGTCTCGTGAAGCTTATTATCTAGCAGGAGGCAAGACAGACAATAAACGAATAGCAAATGCGGCCTGGTTGACAATCTACATTCTGTACTCAAGTCTTCCCAACGAGCTGTCTTCAGATGTACCTGTACATAATTAATGATCGAAGCCGAGAGTGTCAAACATCAGTGCTAATGCCTGCGGGCGCCGTGGGCAGCCAACATCAGTATCTCTTTGATAGGTATTCAGCTCCTCCGTCAAACACTCTGTGAGAAGAGTGGTGGGGAGGAGGAGGAGGGAGAAGTCAATCATTAGTAAGCCAGAGCCCCACCTTGAAAACAGCCCGGGAGTCATGCTGTGGCCAGTGCCCTCGTGGGCTGAGGATGAGAATCCAGCTGTAAAATCCCAGGTCTTTTTCTTCTTCTTGAGTGGAGGAGGTTAGGGGGGGCTCTTTCCTTGCTAAGGTGCAGGGCAGTGTGATGAGGATAGTTTTGTGATTCCTACAGGCCTTTGAGGCCAAGCTGGGGAAGTTGAGAAAACACCAAGGACACAGCCTTTTCCTGCTCATATGACCTTCAGCCACAGTCCCTGAGCCTGGTTTTGCCGGGAACCAGGAAGGTGTCCAAGTTCAGTTCACATGTTGTAAGTGGGCGTGGGTTCTAAATTAAACCCGGAACAAGTGCTACCCACCCAGAACTCCCGTCCCGGCCGCTGTGCAGTGACCTAGATTCAGTGATTCTCAAACTACTTGAGGTGAAGAGCCAGTTCCTTGTTTTGATTTAAGTTTCCTTTTCCAATCTGTCATAAAAAATGAAATATCAGAAAAATGAAATTAAAATCACATACAAAATACAAACTCAGACTTCTGTTAGTGGATTCAAGAGACATTACTCTGTCCAATTGCTCTAAACGTTTCTAAAGGCAAACTGGATCCTGAACTGGAGTTTGCCAGGAGCAAAGAATTCAGAGCCATCGCGACAGCCCAGGGACTGCGCTTTGGGCAGCACTGTCCTGCAGGCCTGGGACCACGGGCCGGCTGGGACTCTGTCCTTCCCAGCTCTGTGTTAGGACAGCTCTGAAGGAGAATGAGGAAGCTCGCTGGGTGGCCTGGCGCATCTCTCCCTGGCGCCCCCTGCCCTGCTCCCCACGTTTTCAGCTGCTACCCGAGTAGACTGATAAAAGGAGCGGCTTGGCCGATTCTCCTATCATAGTCCCCGAGTGCAGGTGAAAATTTTACTACACGCTCTCTGCAGCCAGAGAAATGAAAGTTCACAGCTAACTGTAATCATTATCCAGCCTCCTCTACCTGACCGGGGCTTTGGGCATATACTGGTCTGATTAGCAAAGCAGCCGACCGCAAGGCCGGCGTCTCCAGCCGGCTGGCCTGGGCTCGCCGGCCCCAGCAGGCTGGGAGGTCACTGGTGACCCTGTGTTGCAGTTCTCCAAGGAGAGGCACGTCATGGACAGGACCCCGGAGAGGCTGAAGAAGGAGCTGGAGGAGGAGCTGCTGCTGAGCAGCGAGGACTTGCGCAGCCACGCCTGGTACCACGGCCGCATCCCCCGACAGGTACCTGCCCCCGCACAGGGTCAAGCGCCCAAGGCCACCAGGAGCGAGCCCCGGTTCAGCCAGCGCGCACTACTACAGGGTGGCCTGTGGTGACTTAACGTAGGCCCGTCTCTAAGGAGACCTTGGGAAGAGCTAAGGTCAGGAATCCAAAGTACGTTTCCCTGTGGCCGCCGGTGAGTGGATGAAGGGAGAGCAGGTGTTCTGTGGTTCTGTAAACAAGGCGCAGGCAGGAGGCAGCAGTGCAGGGTGGTACCTAAGGGAATATGAGGCTGGGCTGTGGTTCAGCTAATTGAACTCTTGGCCGGCTGCCTGCAGCCTCATACCCTGTGGAGCCTGCTTCCTTCTCAAGGCAGTGGTTTAATTTCAGGTGAAGAGAGGGTATCATCAGGGCGGGTGACCCAGAGCGACAAGGCCGCCTATGCCCTAGTGGGGCCGGCACTTATTCACTCTCCATCCCTCCCGTCCCCGGCCCCAGGCCCAGGGGTAGGAAAGAAGAGGAATTATACCAGCGACCACAGACTCATGGCCAGAATGTACTTTGTGTGATTGTCCTTTGGGTCATAGCCGTGAATGATGTTTCTGTATTTAATAGTATAGAAATTGAAAAATAGAATAAGTGCAGAATTGAGGCATAGAGTTTCCCTTGGGTTTTTATTGTAACCTGATCTGACCAGTCACGCAGGACAACGTGACAGGAAAGGGGTGGCCGAGGGTGAGGGAAGGGCATCATGTTGTGACCGGTTTTTTTTAATGTAGCAGCTTTCTCAGCATCATCAAAGAAATAATCCTGATTCTAACTTTGTTTTTTTTTTCTTCTTTTGGTGTAAAATTGATTGTAGAAAAGAGAGTAAAAAGAAGAAAATTAAACTCTTACCTGTAATTCTCCCTTCTGGAGATAACCACTGTGAACATTTCGATACAAATCCTGCCAGACTTTTCCAAATCAAGTATGAGCTCATGCTGCATAGAACTTTGCAGCCCACTTTCTTCCCTTAATGATATATCCTGGGAATTTTCTCCTGCTCTGAAATGTTCTTCACCAGTCTCCACTGTCTGTGTCCACTGTTTGCTTTCTCCATTCTGTATTGGACACTTTCCCCAACATCCTTGAAGATAACTACTGTTCATGACTATCATTATTTCCTCAGGCTCAATTCCAAGAAATGGAATTTCTGTGTGGAAACATTTTTAAGGCTAAGATGCAATTTTAAGGTAACCATGGTAGCATACTATTCTAAGCTAGCGGATCAAATGTTGGCGTGTCCTAGAAAACTTATCAGAGTTTATAAATCTGATGTCTGTCACCACCATCATTCTCCTTATCGTGAGCATAAAATTTGTTTCCCATTTGCCATGAGTGTAAATTGTCAGCTATACATTATTCCCGATTGTATAACTAAAGACTGTGACAATAATAATGATAGTTATAGCCAACACTTTAGTCCTTTAAATCTTTATAGCTATTCTGTAGGTGACATTATCCCCGTTTTACAGATGATGTAAACCGAGTGTAACTTGTCCATGTAACTCGTCACCCAGACAAGCCAGAATGCAAACCCAGGCAGATTAGCTACAGGAACAACCATACTACAACACAGTATAAATTCTCCTTTTGTTATAAACACCAGCATCATTATAGCTAATGATTTTTTTAGCATCTACTGTGTTCCAGGCACTGTACTAGTGCTTTGCATATAGTATGTATGCAGGTATGTAATCTTCCCAATAACTCTGTGAGATGAGAGACCCGGCCCACTGTGTTCCAGGCCCTCCCGGGTAATCGGTGTGCCCAGAACCACACTCAAGGGTCGATTCCACAGTGCCTGGACTCCACCTGCATGTGGACCCTCCTCCCCACCAACCAGGCCTGGAGAGGGGTGTCTTAGGAGAGGGCTCTGAGGGTGACTCGTAGATGACAACAAACACCCTCCTCCAATTGTTGGGGGAAGGGGGAGAATCAGACCCACCAGACACATATTTTCTCATTTATTTTCCATCACCTCATATCCTTCAGGTCTGCATAAATATCATCTTCTCCTGATACCCTCCTAACCACAGTATTTAAGAGGACAGCCCGCATCCCGATTTACTTCTTCCTTAACTTTACAACATCTGACATACCGTACCTGTTGCTTGTTTGTCCTCACTAAAATAGAAGCTGTCCGCTAAAAACAGAAGCTCTGAGACAGCGGGGACTCTCATCAGCTTCATTCACTGCTGTAAACACAGTGCCTACAGTAGTACTTGGCACATAGTAGGTGATCAGCAAATAGCTCTTAAATGAATGAGTGGGTCTTCTAAGAATTTGGCATTTGACAAAATAAAGAGCCGACTGAGGAAGAAGAGACATAATAGCATTGTCCTCTGTTGGCCCAAGGAAGTGGGGCGCAGCGCAGCTAAGCTTGCCTTGCCTACCCCTCACTCACTGTTTTGTCCCAAAGGTGTCAGAAAACCTCGTGCAGCGGGACGGTGACTTCCTGGTTCGTGATTCCCTGTCCAGCCCCGGAAACTTTGTCCTGACCTGTCAGTGGAAGAACCTCCCTCAGCACTTCAAGATCCGCCGGACGGTCCTGCGGCTCAGTGAGGCCTACAGCCGAGTGCAGTACCAGTTTGAGACGGAGAGCTTCGACTCCATCCCCGGCCTGGTGCGCTGCTATGTGGGCAACCGGCGGCCCATCTCCCAGCAGAGCGGAGCCATCATCTTCCAGCCCATCAACAGGACGGTGCCCCTGCGGTGCCTGGAGGAGCACTACGGCACCTCCCCCAGCCGGGCCCAGGAGGGCAGCCTCGTCGAGGGAAGGCCGGACGTGGCCAAGAGGCTGAGCCTCACCATGGGCGGCCCCCAGGCCCGAGAGCAGAGCCTGCCCAGGGGCAACCTCCTCAGGTGGGTCAGGGCCTCCTTGGTCAGTGTTGGGAGCGTGGGGGACCCTCTGGCCAGGAGCAGGCTTAGCTAGGCGGGCGTGCTCCCCCAGGAGCAGAAGAACCATGAACGACGTTAAGAAGAATGTCAAGTGTCACTGGAATAACTGTCACGAAGCAGTGCGTGATTAGTTCCCAATTGAGTTAGTGCCAAAAATAACTGATGCAGTTGCTGAGGAAGGGGACGGCTGACTGGGAGAGACCTCCCAGCGAAGGCGGTAAGGGTTCCGGCTAGGCTGAAGGCTAGGGAAAACGTGGACAGATGCTGCAAAGGGAAGGGTATTCCCAGGGAGGGAGGGGGCTCAGCATGAGCGTAAGAGTAGAGGTAGAAAAGGGGCGAGCATTGCTTGGAGTGAGGACACTGGTGGAGCTGGAACACAGGGTCCGTGCAGGGGGCTGGCAGGGGGAGGTTTAGGGAGGTGACTGACCCCCACCAGATCGGGGAGGCCTTAATGCCAAGCTAGGGGATTGGAGGAGCCTCAGAGACTCAATGTGGGGAACGGGATGTCCTAAGAATTGGACGGGACAGCGCTGTGCAAGAGGAGTGAGGAAGGGGAGGAGCCGGAATAGCAGCTAGTGAGCCGTGGAGGGTCAGGCTGTGCGGGTGGAGTAGGGCGAGGGTCAGGAGACTCAGACCCAGCCTTCCTGAGACTCTTCTGCATGAGGGGACGATGGAGAAGGGCAAGTCAGACACCGCGGGAGGGACCGGAGGGCGAGGACTTCGGAGGAAAAACCAGCTGTTCCATCTGAGACGCGACTGTGGGCTTGCTGAGGGCCAGTGTCCAGCAACAGTTCTGGGGTTCAGGAGGGAAGTTAGGCCTGAAGGCTTAGCTGAGGGCTTGGTCCAAAGGGAGAGGGTGGTTGACTAGGTCAGAACAGACCAGAGTCCTAAGACAGGAGACGTCAAGAGCCTGGGGGCTGCAGTCTGACCCTCGGGGGATCTCGGGGAGAAGAGTTCAGAGAAGTGGAGGTTGAGCTGAGGCGCCCCGCTGTCAACTGTGAGTGGCGGGCCCTGTGTTAACACAGGACCTGTCTCTCATGGAGAGAGGAGGCCTTGTGCCTATTATCTAACCGCCAGGAAAGGAAAGCAGGCAAGAGGCAGGCAGGGTAGGGTCCCAGCCCCTCAGTTACACGGCTCCCCTTCTCCAGCTCCCTGGCGTCCAAGCTTGCACAACATATTTTATTCCACTCACTGGTTTTCTTTCTGGGCCAGGAGGAAATGTCATAAACTGTAATCTCTAGACTGCAAAAATTCAGAAGCAAAATACAGGACTCTGTGAGTAATACGAATGACGGCTGTGTGCTACTAGGAAGCTCTGGGAGATGTTAGTCAGCGTCTGGCGGTGGACCCTGCCGCCTGCCCTCAAATGCCGGTCCACCCCCGATCTGCTCGACCCTGGACAAGCTACTTACCTGCTCTGGGCCTCAGTTTCTTGGAAAGGTGGGGCTTTTGAGGGTTAAATGGTTTAAGATCTGTGAAGTGCTTCGAACAGCGCCGGCACATAGAAAGTGCTAGGTGAGTGTTCATAATCCTAATAATTATTGTTTTCTGGAGAGCAGTAGAATGCAGGACTCAGGGCAGTTGCAGGGAGGGAGGCAAGAGCTGACATTTAGAAATTCTCCTTTTCATGGAAATAAGATCGGACGTGAGATCCCTTAAAATATTAAAAGGGGGCCTCTCTTCTGTTTCTTTTGCGGGGGCGGGGGTTGGCTGCTGAACTGGTGAGTAGGCACTCAGCGTCGTGAACAGAGCCAGGATGACCCACAGGACCCCTGCCAGGAACGGTGCTGGGGAGGAAGGCCGCCTGGTCAGCCCTCAGCGGCCTGGGTTTAAAATGCGGATTTTTTTTTTTTAAAGATAAACAAAAGAAAGGCTGAGAAAGTCACTAAGTCGACGATACAAACCTAACAGAGCCACTCTTCGGATTGCCCTTTGAGAGCAGAGCTCCCTAAGCCTTGTCACCCCTTGGCACAGGTTGCAGGCCCAGAGATGCCTAATCGTAGGAGTGGCGTGGGCTCAGCACGGAAGATGCCCCGAAGCCCTGCCCCTCCGCGCCAGCGGCTCCACACCTTCCCTGACGTCAGGCCTGCTGGTTGGCTGCCCGCCGGCATAGGCGTGCGCTCTGCCAGGTTGCATTCCGGGCCGGTGATGGGGCCCTGGAGTCCGACCGCTGGCGGTGATCACTGCTTAACTATCGCCTCCTCGCTGAAGCTATTGCCTTTTGGAATTTGCACTCTGCCCTGCTTTATCTCTGAGGCGTTGCTGGAATTTCTCTGTTGCTGGAAGTTTTGGGGGGGTTTGGTTTGTTTTATTTCTTTGGTGCTTGCAAAGGTAGGAAAGAACTTGGCGATGTCTGTAACATAAGCTTGTCGGGGGCGTTGGAGAGGGGGAGGCCGATTAAAGTTCATTACGACTTGGCTGGTGCAGTGCTTTCTGTTTCAGCAAAAGAGAAATTCTGTCCTTTGGTGCTAATTAGAGAAATTCCCAATCTGAATTGGCAAGGGACAGAGGAATGCTAGCTGATCTTGTCGTTTCGTTCCACCTTTCCCTGTGCGGCTGTGCTCCGTGCCTCGCAGCTGCTGCTTGGTGACCCCACCAAGTCCCTTTTCCCGACTCGGCCCGAGGAGGCTGGCTGTGGGATCCTCCTCGACGCTCCTCGGGCAACCCTGCAGGTTATCTGGGGGACGCTGAGATTTGCACTGAAATGGAAACTGCCCCACAGCTTCCTTCCTGACCGTGGCACTGTGAGGCCTGGTGGAGAATGCATGTTAGTTACACAAGTCTTTCCTTCTGGGTCTGTAAGTAATTTTAGGCGCTGTTAAAAGTACACATTCCAGTTCATCAGATTTTCCTGAGAGTATCTTGAAACCTTTACCCTGATCTGCTCAACAGGATGGAAGGGCTCAGAGGAGGCAGCCTAGGACCTAACTGGATTGGTCCTGGGGACGTGGGGCACAGCCCACGGCACAGTCATGTACTAATCGCCCCCATCAGTAATTTCCACCCTCCACCAGACATTCCTTTACTCTTAGGCTGTGCGGGAGCATCTCATTCTGAGCAATCTTTTTTTTTTTTAAACTTTCCATGACGTTGCCTAAAGGTTTTACGATTTAATGACATGTTTCTGCCCCACTTGTCTTTTGCTTCAGAAATAGAGAGAAGAGTGGTAGCCAGCCAGCCTGCCTGGATCACATGCAGGACAGAAGAGCCTTGTCCCTCAAAGCCCACCAGTCGGAAAGTTACCTGCCAATTGGTAGGTCTTTGGGAATTTGGGAGGAGGAGGGTGACAGCATTCCCCTGATTTCCTTTAGGCTGTTTCGCCTGCTCCATCTGGTCACCTAATTTGGGAATGACAGAAGACTCCATGTCTGCAGGCTGTAGGATGAGGGGTTTGTAGAACTATATCCAGATGCAAATCAGTGAGCTGGACGCTTTATGGGTGCTAGCTTTTACGCCTCATAACAAGCCTTCAAGGTGGGCATGGTTATCGTCTTTGCGGCTGAGGAAACTGAGGCACAGATATTAAGTGACCTGCCTGGGTTCATCTGTCTAGTAAATGGTGAAGCCAGCATTTGAACCCAGGTTTCCTGATTCTAAGCCCAATTGCTAACTGGTGGTCTTCATAATGAATGCACCTCCCCCTTAGTCTCCTCCCTGGGCAGACGGTGAGTGGGTCAGTCCTGGGGCTCCCGGTAGAGACCTCTCTTCCTCTCCACTCTCCTGCCACAACCAGAAGAGTGAGATGGTATGGAATGTGGGGAAATCAAGTAAGCAATTATGTTAATAGGCGACGGGATTGTTTTTCGTTTTTTTTATAACCGACCTTCCTTGGGGAACCACAAGGTGATTTTCCTGCTGCCCCTTTGTAAACCGCTTGGATGTGGGTTATCTCAGTGTCTTTTTCTCCCTTCCCCGTGTGTCTCTATCTCTTCCTTAAAGCTGGCTGGGATCCACCCTGGCTTTGAGAGTGACTCAGGGCCCCCCCTTTATGCTAAAGTCTTTATGCTAAAGTCTTTATGCTAAAGACTTGTGTTTCTTAGGGCGAGGTTAGATTACTCACTGCCCTCCAAGCTCAATGTAGTTCCCTGTTCTGACTGTACTAACCTTCTGTGACCATAAAATGACATTGCTGCCCAGCTGTCGGTAGTCTCTGGGATTTAGAATTCCCCCAGAAGTGGGGTGGGGCCATCTTAGCCCTTGACATGCTCTAGACTGCTTCTAGACTGCTCTAGACTGCTCTAGATCGGGCCTGCGGTGGTCATACTGACTTTCTTTTGCGGGCGAAAATCGAAAACCTAGGGCCTGAATTGAGGGCCAGGAGCTGTCACTCTAGTTTTGTCTGTTTCATGTTCCTCGCACAGCTGAGCTTTTTCTGACCCTCTCTTATCCTCCACAGGTGGTAAGCTGCCCCCTCAGTCCCCAGGTGTAGGCACAAGACCCTGCCCAAACTCACCGGTTTTCAGGACAGGCAGCGAGCCCACCCTGAGCCCAGCGGTGGTTCGGAGGGTCTCCTCGGACCCTAGGGCAGGGGGGGCACTGAGGGGCTCAGACAGCCAGCTATGCCCCAAACCTCCCCCCAAGCCCTGCAAAGCGCCCATGCTCAAGGCTCCCCAGTCTCCATCCACCTGGCTCAACTCAGAGGCCAACTACTGCGAACTGAACCCAGCCTTGGCCGCAGGCTGCGACGGGGCAGCACGACCGCCCTTCTGTGCCCAGGACAGCTACGTGGACCTGCTGACCGCCAAACAGAACGGCGGGCCGGCTGCCCGGAACTCTGACACCAGCTACTTGATCCTTGATGACAATGACGGGGCAAAGCCTTGGGAGCCGCTGCCGACCCAGAGGGACAAGGGGCAGGAGGACGAGGGTACATTCGTGACACCCCTCCTGGAGACTGCCTCCTCCTTCAAGCCCAACGACCTTGAGTCGAAGCTCCTTCCTCCTGAGAACAAGCCCCTGGAAACTGCGATGCTGAAGCGTGCGAAAGAACTGTTCACCAACAACGACCCCAAGGTCATCGCCCAGCACATGCTGAACATGGACTGCAAGGTAGGTGCCCGGAGGGTGGGTTTGGTTGGACTTCCAAATGTTTGGAAGGAGGATCTGTCTGGGCCTCATTCTGCCTTACCTTGTGACTGCTTTGCTCACAGGAAAACTCAGATGATAACCTGGGTGTGGGGATTTATTTAAGGGGTGGGGACCACAGGCCAGGACAACCCTTGCCCAGGCAGGAAGCTGGTACAATTCACCTGAGACAGAGGGATGCAGACTGCTACCCAGGGCCGTGCCTTCCCTCTCTCACCACTGCTGTGTCCTTCTCCCAGCTGGTATGGATTTTCAAGTTCTCCCCCAGCCTCAACTCCATCACAACTGGTGAAGTCAAGCCCAAAGAAGAGTAGATTGTAGATGAAAATGTAGTTTCTGGAGTAGCAGAGCCTTGGTTGTTTTTATTTTCATTGTACATGCTACATATGTACATTATATATTTGTTTTATTGTTATGAAAATGGTCTTTAGGATAAACATTTTTAAAGTTACTTGCTCAATTTAGAAAAATTATAAAATACAATTATAAGATACAATTTTAGAAAAATTATACAATACAGATTAAGAGAAAAGAAAAAATAAAACTCACACAAAATCCAGCTTCTTGGTGATCACTATTGTTAACATTTATTCCGCAAATAGATACATGTAAATAATAATTGCATGCATATCTATTTATTTACCACAGAAATGGCACAGGTCTATACATACCATTCCAAACCCTTTTTGTCTTCCATCGAACAACATGTCATGACTATCTTTCCATGTGACTACATAAATCTGTGTTTACATCATCATCATTTTTGATAGGAAGCATTTCTTTTAGATATGGGTGGCTTTTGTTCATAGCTGGCCCCAAGACAACCTCATCCTTCAGAGAGAAATTTCTAGAAAGCAGGTGCTTAAGGCTGGGGTGTGCTTAGCCCATGCCTCAGTACAAGGAGACAGATCCCTTCATTTGAGCAACAGATAAGGACTTAGAGAGATTTAAAGTCCTTTTTCATTTGTAGCTCAGTGGAGTCAATTAGCTTCAAAGATCAGGGCTTATTGAGGAATTGGGTTTTCCTAAATAAATTTCCTGGGTCATGAATCATGGCAGGAAATCTAATCTCGAGTACTCCCCCAGTGAGTTCCTCAGTTGATTGAAGCTCACAGGGGCGCAGGGGGCCTCCCAATGTTCCTTAACGAGGAACATTAAGCAGGTGCTGGCTGCTCTGGGGTGAACAGTCTGGGGGGCTGCCAGGAAAGGGGCTGTGTTGGAAGAACAAGGGCTGTTTGTGTGGTTGGCTGGGTGTCCTTGGACAGTGCCCCAAGCGGTCAGATAATTTGCCTTGTTAAGACCTTACCTCACTTTAATGTGAGCTAAACCTGTTTGGGCAGGAAGAGGATTTAGGTCTCCTGTTCTAGTAAGTAGCTCTCATCCTGGGCCCTGGATCTGAGAGCAGAACCACACCAATAGGCCAGGAGCCTGGCGTGAACCTGTCTGGGTTCTCCATGGAGGAAGCTCCTTGTGGGACCATGGGTCTGGGTTTACAGAACAGCCTAATTTCCAGGAGGAAATGAATCCTTCCCCCTTGTGGCCTCAGGCGGGGCTTGGTGGTAGTCTAGGAGGAGGTGAGACACCTGACCACTCTTTGCAGGAGAGTCTGGAACCTTCCCACTGCCTTGGAAGTCTGTTCTCAACTGAAGGAATGTGCAGCCTGCCCTCCTTCTTGTTCTGTTTCTCTGTTTGCATTTTGTCCTCCTGGTGAGGGTCCCACTCCCCCATCTGCCTTCAGGCACCCCTGGAAGAGGGGCTGGACAGAGCCCCCCAAGCAGCGAGGCAGAGACCTGAGCAGGAGCCCCCTGACTGACCCCCACTCCCAGCCCCCAAGGGCAGGGCTGTTAAGTCTTCCTTCCTCCCTCCAGAGTCCCCTGCCATTTCCTTATTCTCTTCCTGAACCACTGACTTCAGGGCTTTGCCAACAAAGCACGCACAACTAGCGTCTGTAAGAGGGAAACAAAACAAAGGCTGTTGTTACTGACTCTAAATGCAACCAGATGGGGCCACCAGAAGCCGAGAGCAGGCACTGGGCAGCATCTGGGGCCCAAGTGCTGGTTCCCACCTGTGCACAGAGCCCGGGGTGTCAGGACAGGTGCGTGGCCCTGAGCGCCTGCCCAGCAGTGTGAGCCCCTCCCCAGGCTGAGCCCCTCCCACCCTGCAAAGGGGCGCCGCCTTGGCCTCACTCACCCACTGGGCTCTGCAGAAGCTAGAAGGGAGGCCCAGCGGCCAAGGGCCTGGCCTCTGGGGATGAACTGCCTGAGGCTAATGCCACCTTCCCCTGCCTCTCAGGGTCTCTAAAAGGAGAACAGTGCCACAACCCAGGTGGCTGTGAACACTAAAGCCCTCACACCATGCCTGCCCCAGAGTGAAGCTAAGTAAGTGTTCACTAGTGTTCTGTACTGAGCCTTGGTTGAGCACCAACCGTGGGCCAAGCCAGGCCAGGTCATGGTGGGAGAGGCAGGAGCGACGGTGACACAGAAATTCAGACCACAGCCCAGGTGGGAAATGCTCTGCAGGGGAAAGCACAGGACCTGCAGGGCCTCTGAGGTAGGGTCTTAAACATAGGGGAGAGAGGGAATCCGGGTGGAGATGTCTGAGATGAGTTTTGAAGGCTGAGTAGGAGTTGGCCTGATGAAGAACACAAAACGCATCTTCCAGGTGGCAGGCAACACACACGTGCCGAGACTCAGAGGTCAAAAGCTGTGGGGGGAGGGGTTGGTTTATGGAGGATTCACCCTGTGTGGGTGGTGAAGGGCACATGGGGTCAGCTGGGGGAGGGCCTGGGGTCTTTCCTTCTTGTTTTTAAGTCTACTTTTGGGCTCGTGCCAGGTTGCTGCCTTCAAAGAACTTTGCAGTTCAGTGAGGGAGACAGGCCTGTAAGAGCACAGTGCAAATCAGAGTCCTCTGCGGAGGACAACAGACACGGATAGTGGAGCCAGGCAATCTCATTTCTCTGGAGAAGGTCCCTGGCAGCTGGGAGGAGAGCAGGGCCAGGCCCCTCTCAGGGCTCCCCTGGGTCACTGCAGCAGCTCCCGAGGCAATGGGATGAGGATCAGGCAGAGTTCAGAGGTCCTGCAAAGCTAGGATGGCTAAGATCAGAAGAGCAGAGGGTGGCTAGAATAACTCATCGTGGGGCATTGCTGTCACCCTGCACTGCCGGGTCCAGCTCGTAGTAAATCCTCTACAAGTGTTCATCCCTCCTCTGCATCTCTGAGCTGCATGGCCCCAGGCTTTTCCAGGAGACCTAATCCAGGCTCTGCACTGTGACCTCAGGGCCTCCTTGTTCCACAGCTCAGCCTTGGGGCAAGCAGGTGTCAGCATTTCCTGGTAATACGTCAGGAAAGTGACCAGGGGATTGCATGTTTACACTGAAGGAAAACAGACTGGAGAGGAAAACAGCTTCCAGAATAAAACTGAATCAATGACAAGGCTTTGACTCTTGTTACACAGAGTGTGCATGGATTGGATGTGTTGGGTTTGGAGCCTCTGACAGGGCAGGTGTCTAAACAAGCAAGCAAAATGTGTGTGATTGCAGGTGGCCGGGGTGTGCCTCAGGGCTGCCTTGTCATGGTCAAGGTGTAAATCTCTGTCCAGAGATCCGGCCAGAATTCTTCCCCCTTCCACGTGGCCAACGATTCACAACTTGACTTTTTAAATAGCTGGGGTTTTAGGGTCATTTGATCCTTGGCAGAGTCTTTGAGAAAGGTGAACTTAGCCATTGTGTTAGAGAAGGGGAAACTGAGGCTCAGAGAGCAGTGTATGAATCCTGCATCCTATTCTGGAGTCTGCACTGGACAGTTCATCCCCGGGGCTGACAGTGGCGCCTCTGCTCAACCACAGAAGTTAAGGGTCAAGGTTAATAATATCAGCTAAACTTCTAGATGTTTTTCGTGGCCTGTTATGAAGACACCTGGACTGTTCATATACCCGGGATAATTATAGTTGAGGACAACACCGGCTCAAGGAGAGGGGTTGTCCCGCGCCTGCCGCGTGTCCAGGGTTGGTTTGACCCACTGTATCTGCTAGTTGCACTGTTAGTACATCAGTGCTCTGTGAGTGTCACCAGCCCCGTTTTAGAGACGGCCTGACTCAGTTGTAGTATTTGGAGGTAGCATGTAATAACCCTAAGTGGTCAACTAATACCTGATTCCAATAAGCTGTGATCACACACTAGAACTGAGATGGGGAGAGCTGGCTGGGACAAACAAACCAGATTTCCTTTAAGGAAGACCTCTCAGGGTGGGGGGAAGAAGTGGGTGTGTTTGAGACCTCGGGTTTCAAATCGCTATACACGTGTCTAATGGTTTCCAGACGAACACTGCGTTTCCTGAGCCCAGGAGAGGTGTAATTAAGGGTAATAGGAGCCAGCCCTGCCGTTAAGTGAGAACATGAACGGCAGAGCCTGCAGCAGAGCAGCATTTGGACGCAGCTCTGCTTTTCCACTGCAGGGGGTCCGTCTGCTCTGCGCACACACAGCCCTGCTGTTAGCAGCAAAACATCACAGCAGGATCCAGCCTGTGTTAGACAAAAGCTTGAAGAACTGCACCGTTCTCTGACCGGGCAGAAACACCAAATCTGCAGATTCTGCAGACCAATCTAGGTGCTTTCCTCCCAGGTTTTACATTCCAGTATGTGTATTAAAATCCTCCAAATATATTAAAACTGTATCCTAAGATGCCACTGCTTAAAAAGAAATGCAACAAGTCAAGTGCATCCACACTGTTCCAGTTTAGTGTATTTCTTTCCATGTGATAAATTCGTGTTTGCAGCAAGCCCACGTCCTGGTCCAGTTCATTTCAACCTGTGTTCTTGACAGGTCGCGAGGATACTTGAAGTCTCTGAAGAGATGAGGAAGAACATGGGCATGAGCTCAGGGCTGGAGCTCATCACCCTGCCTTATGGCCACCAGCTGCGCCTGGACATCATTGAAAGGTGAGCAGTGCTGCTCTGCATTTATGGCGCTTTCAACGCCACAGGCTGCAGAGCTGGGAGAGGCCAGGCACCCACCACCCCAGTTCTGCCTCGCTTGAAGGCGGGGGGCCCAGAAGCTGTAGCCAGAGAATTCCTGGAGAAGCTCAAAGAGACAGCAAAGAGGAAGTCAGGGAACAGAGAACACGTTCCCGTCCCTGCTCCAGGAGCAGGTGGAGGAGCGGACAGACGATCCGCCTGGGAGCACAGCTCACCACAGCCCCTGCCAGCCTGGGCTGGGAGCAGTCCTGCAGGCAGGCGGAGCACGGACGCCTTACCACCTCCGGCCCGGCTCGCTGAGCTGCGGCCCCCTCGTCTCCGGAGTTCAAGACTGCTTTAGGAATTAAGTGGGAGTTTGTGGGGAAGTTGGGAAGAACAGAGTTCTGAACAATGTTTTCTCTGAAGGGTGGACAGATGGGGGATCAGAGGTCAGGGGATGACGGAACTCAGGCCCCCGGCCTCTGAAGCATCACTGCCCTCTTCTCACAAAAAGCCAAGGCCCTGGCTGTCCATTAAAACCCACTCACTTGAACATCGGATATTTAGAAATTAGAAAGATAGAAGTAGTGAGGCACGTTTTTAAGAAGCACTAGACTAGATTCTCATATTACCGTAGAAGTTGGCCTTTTTGACACAAAAGAAAAGATTGTTTTTTGTGTGTGAGACTATCTTGTTATCTTAAGTTTTCTGTTTCTCCAACCAGGTTCCCAGTTGCCACGACACACGTGTGGTCTTTAATGGACAGCCAGGGCCCTGGCTTTTTGTGAGAAGAGGGCAGGGGTGATTCAGGGGCCGGGGGCCCGAGTGCCGTCATCCCCTGCCCATGGCTTTCCCTGATGTTCTGGGTCACAGTGCTGTCCAGTACAGCAGCTCTCTGTGATGGCAGAGATCTCATTACAGCAGCCACTAGCCACATGTTGCTACCGGGCACCTGAAATGTGGCAACTGAAGGATGCAATGTTTTATTTTACTGTTTACTATTTTAAGTGTAAGTAGCCACATATGGCTAGTGGACAGTGCAGTCCTAGGCTGTCAGCCCCTAGAAAGTAAACATTGTATTTTAAATAGCCTGGGAGGGTCGATAACAGCTGCTTTCCAGGTTACCTGACTATGAAGCAGATAAAATGGCTCCAATACTGCTATTGCCTTGGCTTCACAGCCACAGATGCATCCCATAGGAAACACCCAGAGTACCAAATGGAAGACTTCTGGGAGGTAGGAGGACAGGAAATGGCCCCTGCTGCCTTTGATCAGAGGCCAGGGTGGGTGCTTGTTGGCCTGTTGTTCAGTGTCTTCAGGCAATGTAGGTCCGACTTCCGAATTCCCTACTTTCCCTGCTCAGACTGTTCTAGATGCTAGCCCCGCTCTCCAGGCGTCCTCTTCCCTCCCCATGCTGCAGGGGCCTGGCTTCTCATTTCCACTAACTTTCCCTCCTTTCTGGTCTGGGCCCGGTGGTCATCATTTCCACAGAGATCAGCTGTGCTGCCATGCGTCCCCGTTTCTCATGTGATACATTTCAGCCTGAAAACTCCCCAGTTGCAGGCCTTATTTTATCAGTGTCATTAGGTGTGCTGGGCATGGATTCTAGGCCCAGGCTGAGGTCAGCAGGCTTGAGGCTTCTCTCTGGGCTATTTTCTGACTTCCACTCTTGTCTACATCCATTTCCTCTTTCTCCTGATTGCCGCCTGCCTGGGGTCTGGCTCCTTGGCTTGTTTCCTGTTCAGGGCTGACCTGTGGGATCTACCTGCTAGGGCTTGGAGAGCTGTTTTCTCCATTACAGTGTGTTTACTAAATAAAGGCCAAGGTTATAGCAGTCCTGCAGGATCAAATGACATTATTGTGTTTGAGAATTGAATACAAACTACCCTTCATTTTAAACTTACCACCTCACCCATTCCAAGCCTAGCAAGCAGAGATATCCTTCGTATAACGTTTAGTGCCTCCCCCTGCCAACCCCGGGAGCTTCTGCTGTAGGTCCGCCTTGCTGAGCTGGTTTTCTCATGGTGGTGTACGCAGGAGGCTTGAGGCAAATGTTGGTTAAACGAATGGATATAATTACCCAAATAGCTGTTGGTATAATGCCAGGTCTTAAAGAAGTAGAGAACCTGTCTTTTATTAAGGGGCATTAAAACACAGGAAAAAACACTGAATTAAAGAATCAGTTGAAGGCAACATGGGAAGTTAGTTTACTATTAAACATCTAAAACGTTTGGCTCAACCTTAACAGTTTGCAAATGGGTAACAAAACTCTTCAATAAGTACAACAGATAATAAAAATACACTTTAAGCCTATTTTAGGATCCATTAATTAGGAAAGACAGGAAATCAGCAAAAAAGATAAAGAAAAAGGAAAGAAAGACCAACAGGCAAAAGGGACCAAGATACAGAGGGAGAGATGCACATATAGATACAATTTTAGTAACTACTATTTGCTGGGTGCTGTGGTGCCAGGCGCTTTAATTATCTTTACGCACACACACAGTCTTTCTCCCAACAACCCTTGTTCCCATTTTAGAGATGAGGAAATGGGGGAGTGGAGCAGTCAGGTAACAGCCTAAGGTCACACTCCGAGCAAGCACACTGCATACCCACATGTGCAAACACTCACAGACAGCAGAGCCCGTTACTGATTTAACAATCATTAGAGAAACTAGTAATGCTAAGCACTAGATGAATCACACCTCTCTCTGCTCTAGAAGAGTGAGAGAGAGACCAGCACACGTGGGCACAGAGAGAAGCATGGTCTTGGAGTAACATCCTTAGCTGTGAACTTTCAGGACAAGGTGGCCCAGTTTCAAAGGCAAAGTCGTATTGTTTCGACTATAGCTGTGAATCAGGGCTTCACCTCCAGCGCTGTACCAGCGCCTGGAGAAATTTACCTGAGGCTACTCTGGCCCAAGGCAGGAACTCCTGGTCCCCAGGAGGAAGGAGAGGCGGGTTTACAGGCTGTGCTGCTGCCACCAGGAAGGAGACCTCTCTGCGACCCCATTCATATTGGTCCCATTGTCTGTAAAGAAAAGACCATTCTGCTTCCTGTTTTGGGTCTGCGAGGTTGACCTGTGTAGTTCAGGATGAGAAAAGGGAGGATTGTTGGCAGATACAAGATTTCAATTTTATTAGGTCTGACCTTACAGGGAAATCCTGCTGGTCTACTGTTGAGTCTTTGTGCACATCTCCATTCACTTTCTGGCCCCTTGACCGGAGGAGCCACAGACACTCTGTTCTTAGCTCCTCATTTCTTTCTTTGTTCTGACATCCATGTCGTCTTCCTGAATGAAGCATGTTCTCTCGTTTTTCTGTCCCTTGCATCCCCCAGTCCAGGGGGCTCAGGGGAGGTGGCCCAGGGCTTCCCTGAGGAAGGGATTCCCCAGTGTGTTGGGGGACCTGGCGTCTCCGCAGACCTGTCATGGTGGAAGGTACAAGGAGCCACTTGCACTTTTGAGCAGCTTCACCCCAGGAGGGCCCTCTTCACACCCCCTGCTCCAGGGCTGAACAGCCCTGTCCTGGGGCATCTGTCCTTTTTGACTCTCCATAGGACACCCACCGAGGCCTCCCCGGGGCCCTGCTGCAGTCAGCCTAATGGAGGTGATCTCTCTGTTGAAATCAGCAACCAAACCGGCTGAGCTGCCAGTGCATCTCAGGGCGATAGCAGCAAATGGTGGAAAGCCAGTCCTTTCCCTGGCCAGTTTGGTTTCGTTTCCTCCTAGTCCTGTTGGCCCTGGGCCTGACTGCTGTTTTCCTCCCTCTCAGACACAACACGATGGCCATCGGCATTGCAGTGGACATTCTGGGCTGCACGGGCACTTTGGAGGACAGAGCAGCCACCCTCAATAGGATCATCCAGGTGGCAGTGGAGCTGAAAGACTCCATGGGGGACCTCTATTCTTTCTCGGCCATCATGAAGGCCTTGGAAATGCCGCAGGTAAATTCTCACTTGCTTTGTGCGGCCCTGTGGGCCTCTGTGTACTTAACGTTCTGCAAAGTGGTCTGCAAGCCCATGCTTAGCAAATCACAGATGATTTTAATTAACCTCAAAAGGTAAATCGTATCTTAGTGAAAGCTGCTTTAATTAGGGGGCAAACAAGAGCAGTGTCCCAAGTATTTTGGCTCTGTTTTTAAAAACAGCAGATAATTGCTGACAACCTACACTTTCTCTTTGATATACGATAAGAAGAGTCATCCTCAGGAACTATAGATATTCCTGAAGGACCAGTTAGGATGATCACGTCTGGCTTGGGTGTGTTGTATAAGAAAGAGACTGCTTCTGTCTGGGTCACCGGACGTGCGGGCAGTTTGGGGTAATGACTGGCAAACTGGGACATTCTCTAAGAATCCCTAGAGTGATTTATCTCAAAGTATGTTCCTCAGATCACCTAAAACAGACTCTGCTGTTAAAAAATTCAGATTCCTGGCCCATCTGCTATATAACCCCCTAAGCAGAGTTTCTGAAATCGGGCACTTTGAATTTATCTGCTTTGACAGACTGTTCTTAGGAGGAGGGTCAAAACTGAAAACCTGTCTTTGAAGTCAAATGGACCTCATAGAGGAAAGTGGTCCTGTTGTCTTGACTGCTAGGAGTCAGCTTTCAGACTTCCGTTGTGTTAAGCCCTAGGTGCTCGGCGACTTCGAGTATGAGACCACAGTCCCACAAGCTCAATGTGCAACCCCTAACACCAAAACCGCTGCTCATTTAGCTTGGCTGTTTCACAGCCACAGATTGTCTCTGAAATCCTGCCGGGCGCTCACTGAACATCCACCATTGCCACTGGGGCACCGTTGCCAAGTCAGGGCATGTTAGGAACATAATTTCCTTGCACGAAAGCGAGGTCACCTTTCAAACAAGAAGCTGAAAAACCTCATGCTTTCACCAGGAAATTTTGAGAGGGGTCAATTCCAATTATAATATTCCAAGAGCTTTCAAAATTCTTTAGATGCACTGGACCTGCATAGGGGCGATATTTGAAATAAGCAAGTTCAGCCATATTTTCATGATATACTGACTTCTACTATACTAACAGGAGTTCTAATTTTTCATTTGGGTGTTTTTAATTTACATCATATTTATTTCCTCTTATCCAAAACTGCCTATAATTTTGAGGGCTAACAGGCTAGCTGTATGCATAGGCCCCCCAGCCCAGAGCTTCCTCCGAGAGAAGTGAAGGGGGTGTTTTGTGGCATTAACGTGGTTGCAGTCCATGACATCCAACTCAGCCATTAGGGACTTAGCCCAAAGCACCTAAACATAGGGACTTAGCCCAAAGCACCTAAACATAGGGACTTAGCCCAAAGCACCTAAACATTGGGACTTAGCCCAAAGCACCTAAACATAGGGACTTAGCCCAAAGCACCTAAACATAGGGACTTAGCCCAAAGCACCTAAACATTGGGACTTAGCCCAAAGCACCTAAACATAGGGACTTAGCCCAAAGCACCTAAACATAGGGACTTAGCCCAAAGCACCTAAACATGCCTTTATAGATGGCTGCCCCCCCACCCCCACACACAGCAGCATCAGACTTCTCCCTTCTGGAGCACTTCAGCAATGAGGGGGCAGAGTCCTCTAGGGTGTTCAGGGCCCTGCTTGGGGAGGGGAGTGGCAGGCCCAGGAAAAACCCGAGAGGAGAGTCACGTCATTTCTGTGTGTCATCATCTAAACCTGCTCCTTCTCTTCGCAGCTTCTGGTATCAAGAGAGAGCATCCAGGAGATGGGCCTAGCCCAGAGACAAGGGCTCCTTTCAGAAAGGCGGATGCTTCAGGGAGGGGGAAGAGAAGAGAGGGCGGGGTGGTAGGTGGCTGGAGGAAGAACAGCCACATCCTTTCCTTCCCAGCAAATCTGCTGATGGTGATCCTTTCTCACCTTCCTCTTGGAATACACAGGGAGCTCTTAGAGCCCAAGGAAATGAATTTCAGCTCTGCCATTTAGCAGCTATGAAACCTTGAGCAAGTTACCTAATCTCTTCTGTTTTCTGACCTGTAAAATGAAGCCAAAATACCTGCCTCATAGGGCATGGTGAGGATTAAATGAAATTCCTCAAATACCTGACAGAGTTGGCTCTCATTCCATAAATATTAGTTCCCTTCCCTCCTTCCTTGTTTCATGTAGAAAAGGTCAGACACAGGCTTGCTGGTTTTAAGGTGTGAGTGGGGGACCATTTATCTAGGGCAGTCAGAGTCAGTGGCATATGCTGGTTTTGACTGAATTGTTCCCAAAGAAATGAAAAGGGATGAGTAGTGGCATCATATGGTCTAGGCAATTTTCCACATGTCTCAGACTTTATTACTTACAAGTAACATTAAAATGCTGTATGTCACATTCTACATCCTTACATCAGTATAACCTCTGTGGAGGACAGTTGGCAACTCCTATCAAAATTTAAAATACATGCATTTTTTGACCCAGTAGTTCCACTTCTGGAAATTTATCCTCCAGATATTTGGTAACAGAAAAATATGTTTAAAGCGCTTTTCTATAGGAAACTAGTTAAACTATGGTTTATGCATAAATGGAACACTAGGCAAAAGTTTAACAAAACAAGACTGTTCTATGCTGTTTTATATGTACTTACACGGAATAATTTCCAAACAATGAACAGGAAAATATGTGTAGTATGATATGCATTTATTTTAAAAGGTGTGTGTGTCTCATGGGTCATTAGAGCAATGTGGAGCAGGGTTGGGGTGGGGATTAGCTTTTCTCTGTACACTCCTTTCAACTGCTTTGAGTTTTTACCATGTACCTCTATCATCCATTCCAAAACTTAAGCAAAAAGGTAGTTTTAAAAAGAGCCTTTTTCAAAACGATAACACCTTTCTTTCTTCCAGATCACAAGGTTAGAAAAAACGTGGACTGCCCTGCGGCACCAGTACACACAAACCGCCATCCTCTATGAGAAACAGCTGAAGCCTTTTAGCAAAATCCTGCACGAAGGCAGAGGTGAGCACAGGATCAGGACAAGGGGGTCTGGTGGCAGCCCTGGCAGTGTCATATCTGTTCTGGTTTGATCGAAGCATTTAGCAGGGCATATTATGAGACTCTGAGTTATCTGCAGGACTGTTGATGGGTCACCAAGGCTTTTATCATATGACAGCATCGCTTGTAGGTCTGCAGTTGCTAAAACAAGACATAGGCTACTAGTTACCTTATTTTGTGCTTAGCTTTATAAATTGAGGTGTAACTTACGTATTAGATTCAGGTGTAAAACATAATGATTTGATATTTGTGTATGTTGCAAAATGATCACAATAAGACCAGTTAACATCTGTTACCATACATGGTTACAAAACGTTTTTTTTCTTCTGATGAAAACTTTCAAGATCCACTCTACTAGCTACTTCCAAATATGCAATACAGTATTATTAACTATAGTCACCATGCTGTACATTACATCCCCCAGGACTTATTCACTTTATAACTGGAAATTTGTACCTTTTGATCCCCTTCACCCATTTCACTTCTCCCCCTACCCCAACTCAGGCAACCACCAATCTGTTCTCTATATCCATGAGCTCAAAGGGTGTTTTTGTTTTTGTTTTTTTTAGGTATCACATGTAAGTGAGTTCATATGGTATTTATCTTTTTCTGTCTGACTTATTTCACTTAGCATAATGCCCTCAAGTTGCATTCGTGTTGTTACAAATGGCAGGATTCATTCTTTTTTAATGGCTGAATAATATTCCATTGCGTATATATGTATGTGTGTGTGTGTGTATACACACATGCATCTTCTTTTTTTACTGAAGTTATAATTGATTTACAATGTTGTGTTAGATTCTGATGTACAGCAAAATAATTCAGTTATACATATATATTTTTCATATTCTTTTTCATTATAGGTTATTACAAGATATTGAATGTAGTTCCCTATGCTATACAATAGGACCTTGTTATTTATCTATTTTATATATAGTATTTTAAAAAATAAATTTATTTATTTTTTGGCTGTGTTGGGTCTTGGTTGTTGCGCTTAGGCTTTCTCTAGTTGTGGCGAGCAGGGCTACTCTTGGTTGCGGTGCATGGGCTTCTCATTGCGGTGGCTTCTCTTGTTGCGGAGCACAGGCTTCAGTAGTTGTGGCACGTGGGCTCAGTAGTTGTGGCTCATGGGCTCTAGAGTGCTGGCTCAGTAGTTGTGGCGCACGGGCTTAGTTGCTCCATGGCATGTGGGACCTTCCTGGACCAGGGCTCAAACCCCTGTCCCCTGCATTGGAAGGTGAATTCTTAACCACTGCACCACCAGGGAAGTCCCTATATATAGTACTTTGTATCTGCTAATTCCAAACTCCTCATTTATCCCTCCCCTTCTTTCCCCTTTGGTAACCATAGATTTGTTTTCTATTACTGTGAGTCTGTTTCCATTCTGTAAATAAGTTCATTTGTATCTTTTTAGATTCCACGCGTAAGTAATATCATATATTTGTCTTTGTCTGACACACTTCACTTATGAAGTATGGTAATCTCTAGGTCCATCCATATTGCTGCAGATGGCATTATTTCATTCATTTTTATGGCTGAGTAATATTCCATTTTGTGTGTGTGTGTGTGTGCGTGTGTGTGTATATACCACATCTTCTTTATCTACTCATCTGTCGATGGACGTTTAGGTTGCTTCCATATCTTGGCTGTTGTAAATAGTGCTGCTGTGACCATTGGGGTACATGTATCTTTTCGAATTAGTTTTCTCTGGATATATGCACAGGAGTGGGATTGCTGGATCATATGGCAACTCTATTTTTAGTTTTTTAAGGAACCTCCATACTGTTCTCCATAGTGGCTGCACTAATTTTCATTCCCACCAACCGTGTAGAAGGGTTCCCTTATCTCAACACCCTCTCCAGCACTTATTGTTTGTGACTTTTTGATGACGGGCATTCTGACCAGTGTGAGGTGATACCTCATTGTAGTTTTGATTTACATTTCTCTGATAATTAGCAATGTTGAGCATCTTTTCATGTGCCTATTGGCCATCTGTATGTCTTCTTTGGAGAAATGTCTATTTAGGTCTTCTGCCCATTTTTTGATTGGGTTGTTTTTTTGTTATTGAGTTGTATGAGCTGTTTGTGTATTTTGGAAATTAAGCCCTTGTTGGTTGCATTGTTTGCAAATATTTTCTCCCAGTCTGTTGGTTGCCTTTTCATTTTGTTTATGGCTTCCTTTGCTGTGCAAAGTTTATAAGTTTGATTAGGTCCCATTTGTTTATTTTTGCTTTTATTTCTATTGCCTTGGGAGACTAACAAAACATTGCTATGATTTATACCAGAGAATGTTTTGCCTATATTCTCTTCTCAGAGTTTTATGGTGTCATGTCTTATATTTAGGTCTTTAAGTCATTTTGAGTTTATTTTTGTGTATGCTGTGAGGGAGTGTTCTAACTTCATTGATTTGCATGTAGCTGTCCAGCTTTACCACCACTTGCTGAAGAGACTGTCTTATCTCCATTGTATATTCTTGCCTCCATTTTCAAAGATTAATTGACCACAGGTGTGTGGGTTTATTTCTGGGCTCTGTATTCTGTTCCATTGATCCATATGTCTGTTTTCATACCAATACCATGCTGTTTTGATTACTGTAGCTTTGTAGTATTGTCTGAAGTCTGGGAGGATTACGCCTCCAGCTTTGTTCTTTTTCTTCAGGATTGCTGTGGCAATTCTGGGTCTTTTGTGACTCCATATAAATTTTACGATTATTTATTCTAGTTCTGTGAAAAATGTCATGGGTAATTTGATAGGGATCACATTAAATCTGTAGGTTGCTTTGGGTAGTATGGCCATTTTAACTATTAATTCTTCCAGTCCAAGAGCATGAGTCCACATCTTCTTTATCCATTCATCCATTGATGGACATTTAGGTTGGTTCCATGTCTTGGCTTTTACAAATAATGTTTCAGTGAATGGGGCAGGGGGGTGGTGCATGTATCTTTTCAAACTAGTGTTTTTGTTTTATTCAGGTAAATACCCAGAGTTGAAATTGCTGAATCATATGACAGCTCTATTTTTAACTTTTTGAGGAACCTCCATTTTCCATAGTGGCTGCACCAATTTACATCCCCACCAACAGTGCACAAGGGTTCCCTTTTCTCTGCATCCTTGCTAAAACTTGTTATTTCTTGTCTTTTTGATAACAGCCATTCTAATAGATGTGAGATGATATCTCATTGTGATTTTGATTTGCACTTCCATGATGTAGCTATCCAGTATTCCCAATACCACTTATTGGCGAGACTGTCCTTTTTCCTCAGTGTAAATTCTTAGCTACTTTGTGGCAAATTGATTGCCCATATGTGTGTGGTTTTGTTTCAGGGCTCCCCATTCTGTTCCATTGATATATGTGTCAGTTTTTATGCCAATACCATGCTGTTTTACTATAGCTTTGTAATGTAGTTTGAAATCAGGGAATGTCATGCTTCTAGCTTTGTTCTTTCTCAAGATTGTTTTGGCTACTTGGCATCTTTTGTGGTTCCACATAAATTTTAGGATTGTGTTTGTTCTATTTCTGTGAAAAATGCCATTGGAATTTTATATGGATTGCACTAAGTCAATAGATTGCTTTGGGTAGTATGGACATTTTAACAATATGAATTCTTCCATTCCGGGAGCACAGTATCTTTCCATTTATTTGTGTCTTCTTCAGTTTCTTTCATCAATGTCTTACAGTTTTCAGTGTACAGGTCTTTCATCTCTTTGGTTAAATTTATTCCTAGGTATTTTGATCTTTTTGATGTAATTGTAAATGGAATTATTTTCTTAATATCTTTCTGATAGTTTGTTATTAGCATATGGAAATGCAACAGGTTTTTGTATATTGATTTTGTATCCTGCAACTTTACTGAATTCGTTTATTAGTTCTAACAGTTTTTTGGTGGAGTCTTTAGGGTTTTCTATATATAACAGGTCATCTGCAAATAGTAATAGTTTTACGTCTTCCTTTCCAATTTGGATGGTTTTATTTCTTTTTCTTGCCTAATTGCTCTGGCTAGGACTTCCAATGTTATGTTGAATAGAAGTGGTGAATAATCATCCTTTTATTCCTGATCTTAGAAGGAAAGTTTTTAGCTCTTCATCATTGAGTATGATGTTAGCTGTGGGCTTGTTATATATGGCCTTTATTATGTTGTTGTACATTCCCTTTACTCCCACTTTGTTGAGTTTTTATCATAAATGGATGTTGAATTTTGTTAAAAATAATTTGATCATCTTAATACATGCAGAAAAATCATTTATCTTTCTTTTATTAATGTGGTATATCATAATGATTTGTGAATGTTGAGCCATGCTTGCATCCCTGGAATAAATCCCACTTGATCAATGTATATGATCCTTTCAATGTATTGAATTCAGTTTGCAAATATTTTGTTCAGGATTTTTGGATCTGTGTTTGTCACGGATATTGGCCTGTAATTTTCTTATCTTGTGGCATTACAAAGGTTACAGTCCTATAGGACCCATGGGCATAATAAGCCCCACTGGCCATCAGAGCTAGGCAATTTAGAGGTGTCCTCTGGAGGCAGCTGGAGAGATTGGAATGCCAGACAAGGATATGAGCTACTTTCTGGGATATATCAGTGAGGGTGGAGCAAGGCAGAGGGAGAGCACAAAGACTGCATCATCCATTAGCCTCCATTGCTGAGAGGGCCTCATAGGTCCCAGTTGTTTGCCAAACCAGAAGCCTGCCTCTTGGGCTAAAGCTTTAAGATTAGCAAATGAGCCTCATTTGCATAATGTCCAGGCACCTCTCAATTGGCTGCCTCTGCACTGAGCCCTGGGGCAGGTGAGTCCAAGCTTGCAAGCCCTTTAAGACCTGTTTCTCAGATGATTATAGCCTTGTGGGTCTTGCAGACATGAGTACTGTTGGTCTTCAAAGTTAGATGTTTCGGGGGCTCGTCTTTCAGGTGCTGGTCTTAAAAGCTGGGGTACCCTATGTGGGGGTTCAAGCCCTTTGCTCCTCAGCGAGAAACTCCAGGTTTTGAGTTCCCTCCCAATTGTGGGTCACTGTGCCAGGGGTGGGGTTTATAGAGAGAGAGTCTCCCAGCCTCTCTTACCTGCTTTGATGTGGGCCTTCTCTCATTTATGCAATGCATTCAGACAGTTATTCAGTTTTTAGTTTTTTTCCAGAGGAAGTTGTTCCATATTTAGCCACAGATTCAGTGTGTCCACAGAAGGAGGTGAGCCCAGGACACTCCTACGTTGCCATCTTCAACTGGAACTCTCTGCGCTTAACTTGGAAAGAAAGCATGACGTGGAAAACTTTACCCCGTGTTTTTCAGAGTCTACGTGTGTTCCCCCAAATAATATATCAGTCCCACTGCTGATGCCTCTTGTGACCTTAATGGAGCGCGAGGCTGTCACTTTTGAAGGAACTGACATGTGGGAAAAAAACGACGAAAGCTGTGAGATTATGCTGAACCATTTGGCAACAGCCCGACTCATGGCAGAAGCTGCAGACAGCTACCGGATGAATGCTGAGAGGATCCTGGCAGGTAAGAGCTGGTTTTGGTAAGCTGCTGTCTACTCTGCACAGTAATTGGAATGAAGGAGTGAAAGAGCATGGGTGCTCTCAATGAGACCAAGTGGGAAAGATTAAGGCATGGGAATTCCATTTCCTGTATGGTTGATCACTACTTACTCTTAGTTCCTGTCTTAGGGATCCTGCTTCTCCCTTCCTTTTATGTATTCTCTTGTGCCAGTGGTATAAACAGAGAGAAAGGATCAAGAAAGAATTTGTCAGCTTGTTTACCATTAGTACCTCTGATAATCACTATTAGAAAAGATGAAGGGCCAACATAAGGAGTTGGGAGTTCTATTTGACTTATCTGTATTCCTATTTCGTCCCAGACACACTGGCAAGTGAGCTCCCCTGCTCTTGGCATCAGAGGGTCCAACATAAGCAAAGGCACTGAGAGAGCTTGGAGAAAAGTATGAACCACAAGTACTTGGCTTTGTATTAGCGTAAAGTGTGTCTTAAGGAGTGGCCAGCTAGGTTAAAGAAGGAGGTGGATACAGGTGGGAAGGCCTTCCATGTAGGACTGTGGCTAAGGAAGAGCCAGTGAAGGGTTTTAAACATGGGAGGATGTTATCACATGGTCAGATTTGTTTTCAGTCTGCCATCTTTGTGGAGGAAGGCTGGAAGACTGAAGCTTGCAGGCAAAAAGACCATTTAGGAAGCAAGTACAAGAATAAGGGCTTTACCAACACAGTTATCAGGGGTGACTATTTTCTCTTCCTCACTGTATAATTTTTAACACTCTTCAAAGGCCCACAGTTTGATCCACAAGGTTAAGAACTATATGGGGCAGAAGAGGCCTATTATTTCAACCTGAAACAAAGTTGTTAATTCAGAAACAGAATTTGGGACTGAAAAATTTGCACTGTGTCTGCTGTAGGCATAAGCACTACATACCTGTTTCTTTTCTTTTCCTCAGAAAGTTCTCCAGGGTTGGCAGTGTAGGACTCAAACCATTAAAGCCCGTAATTCAACTCACCAGATACTGGAATGCCTGCTTATACAAAACCAATAAGTATATTACATTAGATGTTGCCTAAGCCAATATATTAGGGTGGATTTTGAGACAAGTATGCTCTAAGCTGTTCTACAGCAAATCACCTTAAAGGCATCTGATGGTATTTCTCAGTTGATCCTGCTACAGGTTTTCATAGCAAGTTCTCATTGCTAGACGTGACTGTGAGCCCAGTAAGGGCAGAGATTTGCTCACCAACGTATCCCAGCACTCAGCCCAGGGTAGGGGCTCAAAGCATATTAACTGAATGAGTGGAAGTTGTCATCTGGCCTCTGGCTGGTTATCTGCCAAAGATATTTTGGCATCACATGGATGAATGGAATAGAAGGCGTCTATAATCCTCTCTGCCACCAAGATACTATGATCTAGATGGTGAGAATATGTTTAATGACAGAGCCAACTACTCCAGCAGTAATCAAGGATGAGAAACATATGCCTGTATGACTCTTTGGCTAGAGGTTTCCCCTGCTCTAATAGAGTTGACTGAGCATCCTTGGCCATAAGTAGAGCAGATCTTCTCTTACAGAAAAGAGAGTCGAGAAACAGGCCCACACATATGACTGCCGATTGTTTTCTGACAACGGTGTCAAGGTAATTCACTGCATAAAGTAATCTTTCAACAAATGGTGCTGGAACTATTGATTATCATGTACAAAAAAAAGAATCTCAATCTTTACGTCACAGCATACACTCAAAATGTAACAGCTAAAGTGTAAAGCTTCTATAAGAAAACACAGGAGAAATTCCTTGTGTCCTTGGGTTAGGCAAAATTTCTTAAGATACAAAAAGCATGAACCATAAAAGAAAACATTGATAAATCAAAAATTTACATTTTGCTCTTTAAAAGTCACCATTAAGGAAGTGAAAAGGCACACCACAGACTAGAAGAAAATATTTGGCAAACAAACATACATCAGATAAAGGACTTATATCTAGAATTTAAAGAAATCTTACAACTCAAGGAGAAGAGAAACAAGATTTGAATCAACAAAAGATTTGAATAGACACTACACCAGAGTGGATATACAATGACAATAAACTACATGGAAAAATGTTCAAAGCATTAGTTATTACGGAAATGTAAATGTAAACCACAGTGAGATACCACCACACGCTATCTAGAATGACAATACTAAGAGTTGACAGCTGGACTCTTCATATGTTACTGATGAGAATATAAAATGGTAAAGTCATTTTGGAAAAGAGTTTGATGGTTTCTTTAAAAGTAAACATGTATTTACCATGTGACCCAGTAATTCCACTTCCAGAGAAATGAAAACAAATGTCCACTCAAAGACTTAATCACAAATGTTCACATTATTCGTAATAGCCAGAAACTGGAAACAATCTAAATGTCTTATCAGTTGGTAAACAGACAAAATGTGGTATGTATGTCGATATAACTGAATACTACTCAGCAATAAAAAGGAATGAATTACTGATAACATACAACAATATGGAATCTCAAAAACATCATGCTGAGTGAAAGAAGCCAAAGTGAAAGAGGCTTGACATAAAAAAAGTCCATGTTATATAATCCCATTTATATCAAATTTCTAGAAAAGGCAAAGCAATAGCGATGGAAAGCAGATTAGTGGTTGGCTGTGGTGTGGGGTAGGTACAGGGATTGACTGAAAAGAGGTATTAGGGGATTTTCTAGGGTGATTGATGGAATTGTTCTAAAGTGGTAGTGATGGTTGTGCAACTGTATAAACTGCAGCTAAAATGGGTGAATCATGACAAGTAAATTATACAACAATAAAGCTGTTAAAAAAAAAAAAGGTACTTTGAACACTCCTTCTCACAGCACTACGGCCCATGGTGGCTTGTGCACACGAATTTTATTCTATCATGTCTTAGTGAGTTTACTTGTTATTCTTTCTCTGAAGGTGCTCAGGTCCTTGAGGGGGGGGCTCTGCCCTCCTTTATATAGAGTAGATCCTATGTTTTTTTTTCCTTGCGGGCATTTTTTGAAAGTTCTGAGAGATGTTCATTTTGATCCTACTTTAAACAAGCAAGTTTTCAGTCTATTTTCAACACTGTTTCAAGCAGAACTGAAGTAAGTTTTTTTGGTTTTGTTTGTTTTTATTAGGTTTTCAACCAGATGAAGAAATGAGTGAAATCTTCAAGACTGAATTCCAAATGAGATTGCTATGGGGCAGCAAAGGTGCACAAGTCAATCAGACAGAGAGATATGAGAAATTCAACCAGATTTTAACTGCCCTCTCACGTAAACTGGAACCTCCTCCTACAAAGCAGGCAGAGCTTTGATAACTAACTAACTCTCCAGAGAACCTTAGGATATAATTTCAAGCTTATCCAGTTTCTTCTTTGAGAAAGCTTATCATCATTTGATAAAGTAATAATGTGCAAATCTGACAATATACAAGCTTTTAGTATCCACAGGATATTAAACATGTAAATTGCACAGAGCACACTTATTTATGAATTGTTTAAAATTACTACTGATTTTAAAATGAATGATAATTTATTAAGGTAACTATTGCTAATGCTGATCAACAAATTTAAGTGAAGACCCAGCTACACTGGCTGGTTGCTTTCTATTACCGAGGTATTTGATCATTTTAGTTTTAATAATTCCATGTCAGATAAGTGTAAATAGAAGAGTTTAAAAGCATGAAACATTTCAGAAGGTATCAGTTGTATGATATTCTTTAACTAAATATGAAAAATGTAAATAGTCATATGAAAATATATCTTTTTGTGAAACAACTGTATCCAGTCTCTTTAATATTAAACAATTCATTGTAGTACAATAATTCTACCTCCTACCTTCCTGGGGCACCCTCTTCCCGTGCCACTACATCCTGATTGACGATAGTAAACCAAAATCAATGAGAGTGGTATGGAAATTTTAAGGTTTCTGGCTTAGGGGACAGAGGTGAATAGTGATACAAGGTAGAGCTGCCTCCAGAAGAGCTAGGTTCCAACAACAGCTGTGGTGCTTGCTAGCAGTTGGACTTTGGTCAAGTTAACTTTCTCAAGTCAAGTCCCATGTGCAGCACAGCGCCTGGTACAAAGTGAGCACCAGATGTTCTTTAGTATATTATTTCATGACATTATTTCACATATTTCAAAATAATTATCTTTTCCTCTAGCTGATAAGTATAAGAGTTTTCCAGATTTGTTTGTTTTCTAGGTTTTTGACTTCCCAAAGGGGATACTTTCTAGTTTATCAGTATCCGCCTCAATTTTTTTCTATTGTAGAAAATTTGGAATACAACAACACTTTAAAATATTAAACTTCTATCATCAATCAATCACTCTGCCACCAACTGTCACTTACCAATTTGCTTTTTCTCTTCTAAATAATTTGGGGACCATAGAGAATAGTATTATATCCCACTTTTCTCAAAAAAGTTGCAAAAATTTCTCCATGACTGACAGCCTTTGAAAAAATATGATTGGTTCCAGAGGTTACACTATAATTTAACCATCACCCTATTATTGGTCATCTTGAATATGCCTGCCAGAACTAAGTACAAGTCTCTCATTGTGGTCTATTTAATAAAATGGAAATATTAGTTTCAAATCCTGGACTCTGTATTTCCATTAATGGGGCCTAGAATCATGAAGCCCTTCTTCTCCCAGTTTTTAAAAGCCATCATTTTTTATTTCCTGAAAAATCCAAAGCACACTTCTACTTCTGGCAATATGGTGGTTCAGATGCTCTTAGAAAACCCTCTCACTATAACTAAATTTTCAAAAACATACCTTTTAATGCACTATTTATTAAGCTTGATAGAATGAACGGGAAATCCCCAAGGAACAATCCTCTCCTCCCCACCTCACCCATCAAAAGGAACAGCAAATTTAAATCAACTCTGTAAGAGGAACTTAAAAACCTGGGTGGCCCTAGAGGCAAATACTGACATCAACTCAGCGATCGGGAGACAGTGTCTTAGCGGAGCTGCACATGAAATGTCTCCATTAAGTAGGGATCCTTAAAGGGTCCCTGTTAATAGGCTGGAAAAGAAATCCATCTTCCAGCAAAGAGAGGTTACCCAGGGAACAGCTACAAGAATAAAAATAATGATAATGGTCTTTGGTGAGGATTTGGAACTACAAGCCTGTTCTCAAATAGGTCTGGACTAAAATTCACAAAATTTACAAAACTCAAAACCAAGAAATTGATTTACAATGGTAACAAAACAAACATATACATATACACATACACACATATATACATATATATATATACACACATATGTGTACATACATATATATATAAGACATAAGCAGGGCTTTCCTGGTGCTCAGTGGTTAAGAATCCGCCTGCCAATGCAAGGGACACAGGTTCAAGCCCTGGTCCGGGAAGATCCCACATGCCGCGGAGCAACTAAGCCCGTGCGCCACAACTACTGAGCCTGCGCTCTAGAGCCCGTGAGCCACAACTACTGAAGCCTGTGCGCCTAGAGCCCGTGCTCTGCAACAGAAGCCACCGCCATGAGAAGCCCGCGCACCGCAACGGAGAGGAGCCCCCACTCGCCACAAGTAGAGAAAACCCGCGCACAGCAACAAAGACCCAACAGAGCCAACAATAAATAAACTTATTTTTTAAAAAAAGCAACATTTTACAAAAACACACAAGCAGAAGCAGTGCCATGAAAAATAAAATGCTGGGAAAAAAAAGATTTAGAACCCCAACACCTTCAGATGCTGGAATTACCATATTTTGAAGCACTCATATATGGATGTGTATAAAGAAAACATGAACTCAAACAGGAAATGAGTATTAAAAATGATCAGAGTTTAAGAGAACTAAATATACCCTTTAGAAATGTATAATAATGAAATCAAAAACCCAATGGATGCTAATAATAAACAGAAGACTAGATCCAACTGAAGCTTTAAATGAACACAAAGACATATCTGAAGACCATGCCCAGAATACAGCAGAGATAAGAACAGGAAAAACAGAAGAGAAAGATTAAAAGAGTTAAATGATTTGAAATAGAATGACCCAATGCATCTCAGCAGAGCTTGAGAAGGAAAGAGAGGGGGGGAGGAAGGAATTCATCCAGAAGAAAGGTCTGAGATTTAAGAAGGATTGGTGAGCAGAGAAACTGCTAAACTTAGAGGTGTATCCAGACAAACACTAAAAATAGTATCTACTATGTGAGGTTAAAAAGTCAATTAAAACAGTAGCACAAACCAGGAGTGGGGTGATCAGTTACTAGAGTTCTGATAAAGTGTTATTCTTTTAGTCAGTAGAAGGATTAAGATACTGATTAGCTTTAAGTTTTAAGTAAGTATGCAAAATATCAAGGTTAAGTACTACAAGAACAGAAATTACAAAGTTTCAAACTAGTAGAGGAAAAAAATGGAGAATACAAACAAAAAATACTTTTTTGTTTGTAGACATCGAAAAGTGAAATGAATAGCAGGCACAAAGATGGCAGAAATAAGTCCGAACTCATCCACAGTCATTATAAATGTAAACAGACTGAACCCTACGGTTAAAAGTCAGAGATGACCAACTAAATTTAAAACAAAACCACCTGGACTTCCCTGGTGGTGCAGTGGTTAAGAATCCACCTGCCAACGCAGGGGACACAGGTTCGAGGCCTGGTCCGGGAAGATCCCACATGCCACGGAGCAATTCAGCCTGTGTGCCACAACTACTGAGCCTGTGCTCCAGAGCCCGCGAGCTACAACTACTGAGCCCACGAGCCACAACTACTGAAGCCCGCGTGCCTAGAGCCTGCGCTCTGCAACAAAGAGAAGCCACTGCAATGAGAAGCATGCGCACCACAACGAAGAGTAGCCCCTGCTCGCCGCAACTAGAGAAAGCCCCCATGCAGCAACGACGACCCAACACAGCCAAAAATAAAATAATTTTAAAAATATCTTATACTATTTACAAGAGACATAAAGCATAAAAATACATAGAAATTGAAAATTCTTTTTAAAAGGTCAGGATAATTATGAGAGAGGGAACAGGGTGTTATTTGTGAGAGGGATGTGGTGGGTTCCTGAGGTGCTGGTAATGCTTTATTGCCTGACTCAAAAGTTATTGACTTTCTAATAACTTAAGCTGTACATTTATGTTTTATACATTTTCTGAATATTTTATAATAACATGTTAAAACATTTTAAAAAATATGTGATACCTAGGCATATTTGTAACAAAATATGAACTTGGTGAAAAAATTTTTTAACTTTATTCTAAAAAATCTGAAAACCACTGAAAAGTAGTAAATGAAGGAACCATGCTCATAAACTAGAATATTCAGTATTGAGATATTAGTTCTTAAAATGATCTATAAGCTCAATGCACTCAATGCATTTGAGTGCTCAATGCAATCCCACTCAAAATTCAATAGGACTTTTTTTTTTTTTTTTTAATTTTTTTTTTTTTATTTATTTATTTTCTATGGCTGTGTTGGGTCTTCGTTTATGTGTGAGGGCTTTCTCTAGTTGTGGCAAGCGGGGGCCACTCTTCATCGCGGTGCGCGGGCCTCTCACTATCGCGGCCTCTCTTGTTGCGAAGCACAGGCTCCAGACGCGCAGGCTCAGTAGTTGTGGCTCATGGGCCCAGTCGCTCCACGGCATGTGGGATCTTCCCAGACCAGGGCTCGAACCCGTGTCCCCTGCACTGGCAGGCAGATTCTCAACCACTGCGCCACCAGGGAAGCCCTCAATAGGACTTTTCAACCTAACTTGATAAGCTTTTCCTAAAACTTTAATGGCAAGGAAGTCAAGACCATCCTAGGAAAATAAGACGGGGGGAGGGGGGAATCTGTTCTACCAAATATAAAAGCTCATGATTAAGTTAAGAGTAATCAAGAAACTATCATTAGAAATTTGACATATGACAGGAGTAACATTGCCCATCAGTGGAAGAAAGGATGATTTTTTAAAATAAATAATTCTTGCACAACTGGTTAAGCAAATGAAGGTGGGGGGGAGGGATGGTTCCTTACTTTATATCATACACCGAAATAAAATCTAGATGAATTAAGATCCCACATGTGAAAGGCAAAACCGTAACACTTTTAGAAAAAAATACAGGAGAATATCTTTTTTACTTTGAATGAAGGAAGAATTTCTTAAACTAGATAGGAAAGCATTAAATATGAAAGACTGATCAATCTACATTAAAATGAACTTCTATTCATCAAAAGATATCATAGATAAATTGAAAAATGGTATCAGCAACACATAAAAATAACAAAGTATTAGTATGGTAGGCAGCCTCCAAGATGGCCCCAGATGTTCCCTGCCACCTGATGTTCACATCCTTGTGTTGTATACCAGGGTTGGTTTGCATCACCAAGTACATAGAAGTAATGGTATTCACATCTGAGATTAGGTTATAAAAGACTGCAGATTCCACCCTGAGTTTTTCTCTCTTGGATCACTCACTGAAGGAAGCAAGATGCCACACTGTGAACATCCCTATGAAGAGGTCCACAGGGCAAGGAACTGAGGCCTGCCAACAATCATGTGAATGATCCTGGAAGTGGACTTTCCAGTCTGAGTCAAAGCTTTGAGATGATTGCAACCCTGGCCAACACCTTGATTGCAACCTCCTGAGAAACTCTGAGCCAGAGTCACCAGCTATGTTACACAGCAAGAGATAACTAATACTATTAGCATCCTTAATACATAAAGAACTCCCATGAATAAATACGGAAAGACACCAACCAAAGAATAACATGGGCAAAAGATATAAACAGGCTTTTCACAGAAGAGGAAACACAAATGGTAAATATGACAAGATGTTCAACTTCATCAATAGTCAGGAAAAGCAAATTAAGACTATAATGAAATGCTATTTTACATCCATTGAACTGCAAAAAAAAATTTTTTTTTAAAGTCTTACTCCTAAATTGTTGGTCAGGATATGGAGAATAAATAACCCTTATACACAACTTGTAGGTGTGTAAAAATGTTATAATCACTTTAAGGGGAAAATGCGGCATTACCGTTTTAAATTGAAGATAAATATAACCCGTAACTTAGCAATTCCTCTCCTAGGTATAGATCTTAGAGAAACTCTTGTATCAGTAAACATGCACATGGATGTGCATAAGAGCATTGTTTATACTAGCAAAATTCAGGAAATAGCCCAAATGCCCATCAACAGGAGAACGGATAAATTCTGTATATTTATATAATGGAATACTATACACAGTAAAATGAACTATGCATAAACATGGATAAATCTTAGAATACTGTTGAGTGAAAAAAGCAACTCTCAGAAGATACCATGCAATACGCAAAATAATAAGTGGGATATTAATAATACCTAAATCATATGAATAAATTAATGTACAAATCAATGTGCAAATCAACAAGTAAAATAATCCCCTTTATTCTTTAAACTACGTAACACTTTATCAAGTGATGAAGGTGGCACAATTCATCAATCACTAATAATTTCCAAATAATTTGATTAAATAGTTGAGTTGGTATAATTTTTTGTTCGACATGGCTGCCATCAGCTGAACAATGCCTCCATGATTTAATACAGGGCTGCAAACTCTTCCAATGACTTTCCCCTTTCAGTTGCTAGTTATTAATTTACTAATGTGTTGTCTGGCACCTGGAGAGAGAGGACATGCAGCTGATCCCCATCTCATCTCAATGGACAGAATAGTACCATCTGGATGCAGGCTGTATGGCAAGAGACAGTGGCAGGAGCACCATAGAGGAAAGAGAGTAGAGAATGTGAGGAAGAGGGAGCAAGTTGGGTGTGGATTGATGATCTTGGTTGCCAGAACCGGGACCTTGTGTTTTATGTCTGTCTCATTCCACACCCAAGATGTGTCCCCCACATTGGCCGACTAAGAAATAAGCAATGGCTGGTTGGTGCCAGTCATGATTTAGGACAAAGGCAGAAGGAGAAAGCGGGGAGAACAAAAATAAACTGAGCCAGTCTACCAGGGCTTCTGCAGGCCCTGAGACCAAGCAGTTTGGTCTGCCCAGGCAAGTGAGAGGAAAGTTGAACTTTTAGAGGTTAAGAGAGTGGACACTGTGATACTCCTGTCTGAGACCAGCCAAGGGAGCAGGAGTTGTGCTGTCACTTAGCATACTCTTCTGGGTATTAAACAAAGGCTGGTAATTTCCCTCTCCTCACACCTCTTCAATGAACAAGGCAGGCTACCCTCCACCACAGAATAAGTTGCCAAATAAAACAAAATGTTAAAAAAAAAAAAATCTAAAGGGCCATTACTGCACCACAAGGGGCTATGTCCCCAAACACCAGTATCTACCCACACTCCCTTCCAGTCTCCCCAGCTGCTACCAGAGCTTCGATGTGTCTCCTCCCCTTGAGCAGGATGAGGCATTTCTTTGGAGGAGGAACAGAGGAGGTCTTCCTCAGCTTAGTTGTCCAGGGCTTACGAAGGGCTTATGAAACCAAGGGTTTACAAAACCAATAAGATTCCCCAACACCTGAAATAATAGTGTATCTACAGTAAGCCCTTCGACTTTGTCCCCAGTGCTCAAACCAGAAATGCATCACAGTGTCATGTGTGATTTCTGAGATAAACCACACGTAGTGAAACTTATACGATTAACTACAGTTTTACTACTTTTCAGAATTATTTTTTACCCACCAGTAAGGAAATATTTCTACAGCATTAACTGTGGCTATATCAGTGTGCACTGGCTGAATATGAGCCCTGCTCATAACAGAGTATAAAACCATCTTTACAGAGCTCAAAAACATGGGAAGCTCATCAGGTTTAGAAAAAAATATCCACGTGATAAAAATGAAGAAAAAACAATAAACATAAAACTCAGGATAATGGTTATCTTTGAAGGAGATGGAGATGATAATTTTCTATTTCTTGAGTTGACAGATTTATGTTTATTTTACAATGGTTCATAACATACATATGTTTTCTACAAGAAGTTCTCCTCAGGGTTGACATTTCAGGTTTACCAAATCAGCTCGTTGCAAGCTCCCATTCTCTACAACAATGCTCTCACAATCTTACAAAAATGAGTAAGAAATCTTGTCAATTACTGAAATTGTGCTGAAATCAGGACAATTACATCTGTAGAATTTCCCATTTGTATCTAAAGAAAGGAATGAGGCTAACTAGACATGACTTATTCTTAGGACCTAGGTCAGTTGCCCATTACATTTTCTCTTAAATGCTGACAAAATTATCTAGCACTTTTAAGAGTTGTCAAACTTCCCAGAATTTACTCTTCAAAATTTATATTTTCCAATGGGCAGAAGACCTAAATAGACATTTCTCCAAAGACATACAGATGGCCAACAGGCACATGAAAAGACATTCAGCATCACTAATTATTAAATGCAAATCAAAACTACAATGAGGTACCACCTCACACCCATCAAAACAGCCATAAATTTTTTTAAAAAAATCTACAAATAACAAATGCTGGAGAGGGTGTGGAGAAAAGGGAACCCTCCTACATTGTTGGTGGGAACGTAAATTGATGCAGCCACCATGGAGAACAGTATGGCAGTCCCTCAACAAACTAAAAATAGAGTTGCCATATGATCCAGCAATCTCACTTCTGGGCATATATCCGGATGAAACTATAATTCAAAAAGATACATGCACCCTTATGTTCATAGCAGCACTATTCACAACAGCCAAGACATGGAAGCAACCTAAATGTCCATCGACAGAGGAATAAAGAAGATGTACATCTATACAAACGGAATAATACTCAGCTTCATAAAAAACTAGAAATAATGCCATTTGCAGCAACATGGATGGACCTAGAGATTATCATACTAAGTGAAGTCAGAAAGAGAAAGACAAGTACCATATATCACTTATAAGTGGAATCTAAAATATGACACAAATGAACTTATCTATGAAACAGACTCAGAGACACAGAGAACAGACTTGTGGTCACCAAAGGAGGTGGGGGGTGAAGGAAGGATGGACTGGGAGTTTGGGATTAGCAGACGCAAATTTACAGAATGGATAAACAACAGGGTCCTACTGCATAGCACAGGGAACTATATTCGATATCCTATAATAAACCATAATGGAAAAGAATTTTTAAAAGAATGTATATATATAACTGAATCACTTTGCTGTACAGCCGAAATTAATGCAACATTGTAAATCAACCATATTACCATAAAACAAATTTTTTTTTAGAATGTGTATTTTCCCATCCCCCTATCTTTTGGCATCTCTTATATTTTCCATAGTTTCGTAGATTACAGACAGTGGCTATACTCAGGAATATATTTGATCCCAGGTATATGAGCTCATTGAAATAGGCTTGGTGGGTTTTTTTAGTATTTTTTTCACCTGCACTAATACCTTCTTCACAAAGAAAACCTATCCTTTTCAACAAGTCTGAAGATCCTTTTCCTTTTACTGTTTCCTTAATACTGTTAGGAGGATGTTATCTTTCCCTACCAAGTACGATTTGACTTCCCTGATCTTGGTTCAGATAGTAAAAGTCCTTTTCTCATTGTTGAGTTTTTTGGTTGACACTGTTTTCCTGCTGTTTTGTTTTGTGTGTGTCCCTACTTCCAAGCTTGGCGTGGATCTCTAAATTTTCATCTCAACAATTGCAACCTTTCATTGTTCAGAATAAAACCCTGAGTTTTATTCCCTTTTAGGGTTTCTAGAAGTTACTAGTCATAGTTTCAGATTTGCCCTTTTAAAAAGGTTAATCTCCTGAAATTAAGACTTCCGAAAATCACTGATGTGACACTAATTGTGGCAAACATTCTCTTTCCATGTTTTGAAATGCGATGAAGACACAGGTGCTCTCTCTGACTGATCAGGAACTCAAGCAGAAGCACGGGAAATGCTGACCAACCTGAGGCTAGATCAATCTATGTAGTACAGGGACAGTTCCTATGGATGCAGAGGCTAAGATGGTGTAAAAGCAAAGTCTGTGTAACATAGCTACTGTAGAACAAAGATTAAAAAATACTGTTACCTTAACTTAAATTCACTGTAAAGAAAGTTAACTTTTTTTTCCTTTAAGAAAGCTTGAGAGAAACTAAAACTAGAATAAAGTTTTCAAAACTGCTTTGCAAAAATTGTTGCCCAACACAGATGCTTCCATTTACGGAACCTGGTCATCTACTTTGTATTACCTGGAACTTAGCATATTCAAGAACAAAACCATTACATCTCTTTAGTTCACACAGCAGTAAGAGATAATACTATACACCTTAACTGACCATGAAAAGATTATTTTATTCCATGAAAATATTCTCAACAGAGAACACTATCTTTAACAAAGCATTTACATTAAGAAATCAACATGTGCACAAAAAGAGTAAAAATTACTGAAAAATTAAAGACTTCTTTTGGACAATTCACATGTTTAAATTTAAGAATGATTTAAACTGTGCAAGTACAAATGTCTCTCCTATTGTAATAACCCATACACAGGTTGCACTATTCCACGTGAGGGAACTTGCCTCCTACGGAAGCAAATCCTGCTTTAAGAAAAACAAACAGTAGCTTGAAAAGAACAGTTAGTCCTCACAAGAAAGCCTTAAACTTTGCCCTCTGTGGCTGTTGCCAAAAAGCACAAGCACCTCAGGCTTTGTACAGAAGACAAACACAGCCAGCTCACGTTTCCTCTTCATTGCTAACCTTTAAAATAAAAATAGCACTGGATCTGAAAACTACTTTATGTAGTCTGTCAGTACTGAATAATGTCACATTATATAAATAACCCTGTAACGAGATTTAAAATCTAAAACTTCATAGTTTACTAGCCTTAAAGGTAATACACTATCATGTCAGCTGTGTAACGGGCGTACTTGATCTTACGAAGGCATCGACTTTCACACAATTGTCATTCAGCTTTAGTATAACTGGTAGTACGATTCAAATAACACTGGGAAAAATTATTAAAGCAGTCACACAGTTTCTAAAATATTGCTTGAAATCCAACAATACACAGACCATTTCACGTTCTTTCTTCCTTCAAAACAGTAAAGAACCAAATTAATGAAGCTTCCATGTTACAAATATCCCCCCACCCCCACCCACCTCCCTATTAAATGCCACTAAGAAATTAGTTAAGATACAAGTCATTAACAGAATCACAAATGCGAGCGAGGACAGCATGAGCAACATGAGCATAGGGGCACTGATGACAACTATATTTACAAGTATAAGCATACAGAAACTCCCATTTTACAAGGAAAAGTGCACATAGATCATTACAAAGTTTCACTAAATTGTATGTGGTTCAAATAAAATCATTACTTGGAAACAGACTATCATTGTAATAATTAAATGAGAAAACAGTAACCCCAAATTAAAAGACAATGGGAGGGAGGTCCATAAAACCTCTCATAAAAACACTAAGTAAAATGGACTCAGACATGTCTTTAGTTTGATGCGTAAATTTGAAGATGCACCAACAAACATGGTAGAGCTCTAAAAGCCACCTACCGAGGTTGTATCGGCAGCTATAGCAGCATTGCCGAGTTAATGGAGGTCGCACTGAGCTGACACATAAAGCCCTTTGTGGGATACTGTAGTGGTAGTGTTGGCAATCAGCAGATTTAGGCACTCTAGTTTAAGGCAGCGTTTGAATGGAAGCAGCTGACTTCTGACAACAGTCCTTTGTCTTGAGGTGGTGAGTATCTTCTGTGTTTATTATGCCAGGATTTCAGTGCTGACTATAGATTCTTCCCAGACTGAGGTGCTGAAGATGTATCATGTTTCAAAGAGTTCTTTCAACTGGGCTGTAGGCTAGAGCAGAGATGTTTTTTCTTCTGATCATAAATACTTCAGGTTCACAAACTGCTTCTTCATAATGCCAAAACTGGAATGTTTTGCAGTGGGGAAGTTATAGCAGCATACACAAATACTAGGATGGAAACATTAGTGCTGGAGATGTTTGACAAAGTGATTTGCACTACAAATGTAAGACAAAACAAAGGCTTTGACAAGAACAAGGGATTATAAAGACATGCCTGAAAAATCTAAACCTGATCACTCTAGACATGCAACAGGATGTTAAGCAAGCACAGAGGTGACGCAGGCAGACACTGACAAATGGCAAGGATTCTAACAGACAATGGGTCTAAAAGCCAATTAAAACAGAGCTGCGATGGACAGTCCTGTTGGGACAGTCAAATATGACAAACTTAAGGACAACTCTGCATTCTTTCTGATTTGGATATCAGTAAAATAAATGGAAAAAAAGGTTAGCCATTGTTGGCTTTTTTTTCCTTTATGTGAATAACTGTAATTGACAAGTTTAAGGGTTGGTATTACAATGATTTTTTAAAACAATGTACGGAAATGCTAATGAAGTTAGTAAAAAATAATCATGTCTGCATGCACTCATGCAACTTGCTTCTCTCACTCTCTCTGAGCCTGACAACTCTAATACCCTCCCCCAAAAGCAGCTGCATGTAACCTCCTTCAACATCTTGCCCATTTCCTCAGAAACCCTCTTCAGGAACCTGCAGTCCAGGAGGAAAAAGAAAAGAACAATTACTGAAGACCTTTGGTAAGACCAAAAGGAGTGTTCAGTTTAAAGTGTCCATCCCAAATGTCTCTAAAATCATTTTATAGTCAGCTATTAAAAACACCAAAACATGTTGGAACATGAGCAAAATTAAGGACCAGTCTCTTAATTGCTTCCTCACTTTACTCCCCTACACAACTAGCACTGCACATGTCTTGATTATACAGTGTTTCCAACATATGCTTATTAAAATTAATTGGAAAAAAAACTCCTAATAATTGACGATTCAGCTAAAATGAGGAAATGCCCTCAGTGATGGTAGAGATATAGTCCTTCAACCCAATTAGTGAAAAAAGTCGTTTTTCTTTCAAGCAAAATTTGCCAGTACTTCTCCTCCATGCAAGATTTCCTCTATCTTAGTTTATTTAGAATCCACTTTTCTATGTATAATTGCTAAATGCTAGTATCACTAAAGTGGTATTTCTCAAAAGACATTTAAAGATGAAAAGTACAAGCATTAATTTAGAAGAAAGTTTGTACATTACTGAAAATTACTAGAAAACCTGAAAATATCCTTGGGTCTCAAAAGAAAGCCATTTTATTCACTTAAAGAGCAAGACCAGGCCCGTTTATTTTGCACGTCTCTTGATTAGCCTACTACTAAAACAGATTATGTGTTAGGTGCCTGTTTTCTTCCTTTAGGAAACCGAAGTTGAGAATAAGGACAAAAAAGAAAATGATTACATTCGTATTTTATCCAATTAGCCAACTATTATTACATTTTTCCTAGAAACTGTAGCTACAATTTCAAACTCCTAGACCAAACCACTCTTTTGGGCATCAGCTTTTTATAGCAAGCATTTCAGAGCAGTTTTACTTGAGTTCACTACAGTCACTGTGTTTCCTGAAGCAAAGTGTAGAGGGGTAGGGAGCTTTCTATCCCTACCCCTCTACAGGATGGATTCCTGCCCAGTAGATTAAATTCTATGATTTATAAGGCAGAAAAACACAAATCCTTCACACAGACTTAAGCAGGACATAAAGCAAAAGGCATCGATTAAGCTTCACACCAACATCACTCAAATGGTAAAGCGTCATGAGAACAGTTTCTTGTAATAGTCACATCTCTGAGATCGAGCCTACAATCAGCTCACACAGTGAACAATAAATCTTGGATGCCCTTTCAGCTTTCTTATGTTTTCCCACCCACTGACTGTGTTTTCATCTTGTTATCGTTCCTATGTCATACATGTTACAAAGCTGCCGGGTTAGTTTAGATGTAAGTTACTGCACCTTTACTGTTTTTCTCTAGAGTTACATCTATGTATGATGTGGGAACGTAGCCTTCTTCACCATTCTGTCTCCGAGCTCTTGTCCATCCATCACCCTTGTCCTCCTCAATAATGTATAGAACTTCACCTTCTTTCATTGCCAGAGTACCTTCATTATGTCCTAAATGAGAGTTTTCACAGCACAAGCATAATTTAAGTATAGCAATAATTTTGAATAAAAGTTACAAATACAACAAAAAACAACATGGAACCCTACTAGATTTCAATGTAATAGAACTATGAGCCCACTGACTCTCATTACCAACACCTCTATGATGCTTTGTAGTTTACCCAACAGTTTCATTTAGTTACCTCATGTGAACTGCACAATAACCCATGAGGCTGGCATTAACAGCAGCACCATGTAACAGATGAAGTATCTGAGCTACAACAACACTGTATGATTTGACAGGGTATGCTAAACTCCTATTTCACTACTCCAACTCCTTCCCCAAATTTGAGTGGCACTGCTATCTAGAAAATTCATGAAGTTCAAAATAGTAACAAGACAGTGAGAGGGTTGGAAGAAAGAAGGAAAGAATATAATTTGAGGAGAGAGCAGAGAAAAATACAGGTCCAACTCTGGTGATGGTAGAAGCAGAATGATCATAGCCACAAAGCACAAACTTCCTTCAAAACTTCATCAGCCTCAGGCCTCTCTTTCTTCCCAATCCCTCAACCATTCCCAACCTGCTTAGCAGTAACAGTTTTCACAAATGAATATTTACTTAACATACGCTAAATCCTTCCCTTACTCTCTGTAGCAAATTATAGTAAGATCTTATTTAATACTATTTTCTCAGAATGAGCAGCAACTAAAAACTACTCAATTTAAAAACCAAAACAATGGATGGGCAGGGAAGGGCCTTAAATTCATATACCATTTTATAACAACTTCTTTGTAAGGGTGTTACTCTGCTCCTCTGTGAAATGAAGAAAATGATTTTTCAAAGTCCAAGAGAGGGAAGGGTAACTAAAAACCTGTAAGAGAGGGCCACAGTGTCTTCCTCCCCTCACAGAGTCTCTTCTCCAACTATCACAGGGGGAAGGATGGCATAGTCAGAAGCTACCACGTTTCCTCCTTCCCTCACCTGAAAATATGGCCTACAGGGTCAGCATATGGTGATGGCACTCAGCTATGCCATTTGCCTAGTACCTGCCGCTCAATGTTAGCAAGTTACAAGGAAGAGCCTGAAGTGATATCTACCAGCCTTCCACTTTCTGGGTTGAGCTACATGCTCAAGCGGCTTCAACTTTGATGAGTACATCAAAGTTGGGAAATTCTGTATCAACCAAAGTTGATAATTAAATAATAATCTTTATTAGGATGCTGATAACATAGGTAATTCTCTTTCAATGTCATGTACGGAAGAAAAATCTCTATACTTGCAATGTAGTTAAAACAAAAATATTCACACTAATGAACTGGGATTATAATTTTCTGGCACTTTTAGTTTTCTTATTTAGCTATAAGGACACTACAGTGCATGACTCTGTATGTAGACTTTAAGGAACCAATTTTATCAATTACAGTGTATTAAGAAAATCATACCATCGAAAGGGTAGATAGCTTTGCAGTGTCCAATAGCAGGCAAGGGATCGTCATCTTCAAACTCATCATCAAACTCACTGTGGTGACCATGCTGTTGGGGTGGCCCACGGACTTCTTGGTTTGCATCATCAGTATAGCTTCCCTCAGGGCTATGAAACAAAATTATCTCTGATCAAGTACATGGGAACTTTTTATATTACCTACAAGTTGATCTCCTCAGGATCAATTCAGAGAATCAAATAACCATGACACAGTTCCAAATTAAGTCTTCATTTTCTTAAATGTTGAAATGTGTGTGTGTGTGTGTGTGTGTGTGTGTGTGTGTGTATGGCTTCTAATTCAAAATGCTTTTGTTGAATTTCCTGAAATTAAAAAATTAAAAGATTACAATGTTCTAGGCACATAACATGTATTCAGTAAGTATGTCTCATTATCACTGGGTCCAGAGATAAAATGGAAAAATGTCATGGACATTTGGTTTTTATCATCCTGGATTCATCACCCCCTCTTTTTTCAAGAAAACCCTAAAATTTCTTAGGGGACCCACCCAGACCCATGTTCAGTTCACAGGCTTCAGGTAGAGTTGCTCTGTCCTGGTTCCAGAGGGTCCATCTTAGCACAGAACTTGTATGACCAGAGTTAATAGTTCACTAGTAGGCATGTAACCCAGTAAGATATGAGAGATAACACAAAGACTTTTGCTTGGGACTGTTCAGAGAAGCTCCCTTCCTTTTCCACTGGATGTGAACCTGGAGAAATATGAGCTTAAGAGCTTTGGAAGATCACCATATAGAGCCTTTAAATAAAGCCAACACAGTGTAAGGCAAAACTGGAAGGTGGAGAGAAACGGAGTACTGAAGATATCATCTGAGTTCCTAGATCAAGCTCTCCCTGAAGTCAGCCAATAAAATCCCTTTTCAGTTTAAGCCAGTATGGATAGAGTATTCATCCTGTCACTGAAAACCAAAAGACTCCTAGTAAAATTAATTTCCAATTAATCATGTTAAGAGGAAAGTTAGTAACTAAGAAAATCCCAGAGAGCAGGTAATCCAAAGGCATTTTTTCTGTAAATTTTTACTTCAAAAAGAGAAAAAATGTTGATTTTGCTAAAGAATCAAATGACTGAATAAGATTTTAATAATTTGCATGATGAGATTTAGCAGTACTTTCAGTATGCCTGGAAGCCACAAATGAAGACTTAATTTGGAATCCAATAACACAAACCAGAGGGACTAGATTATTTTAATCTAGGTTTTACCTAATAACAAAAACCAGTGTATTTGTGACTATCTCTTGATATATTAAGGATATATACTCTTTCAAAAAGTGATAATGGAGAGGAAGAGAAGGAGAAATTAACATTTGTCAAGCACATACTAGCACAGGTATTTTACTAGTAGGTGCTTTATGCACGTTATTTCAGCGGTCCCCAACCTTTCTGGCACCAGGGACCGGTTTCGTGGAAGACAATTTATCCAGGGACCAGGGCGGGGGTGGGGGAACGGGATGGTTCAGGCGGTAATGAGAGTGATGGGAAGCGGCAGATGAAGCATCACTCACCCGCCCACCCGCCGCTCACCTCCTGCTGTGCGCCACCCCTGCAGTTGGGGACCCCTACATTATTTCATTCATTACTAATAACCCTGTATGACAGGTATTTTAATCTTTATTTTATATTTTAGGAAACTGAGACTCAGGGAGCATTAAAAATGAACTGCTAAATGTGGAGGGGAGGGATAAATCAGGATCTTGGGATTAACATACACACACTACTATATATAAGACAGATAACCAACAAAGACCCACTATGTAGCACAGGAGACTCTACTCAATATTCTGTGATAACCTATATGAGAAAAGAATCTGAGAAAGAATGAATATATGAATATGTATAACTGAATCACTTTGCTGTACACCTGAAACACACTGTAAATCAACTATAATCCAATAAAATATTTTTAAAAATGAATTTGCTCAAATTACAATGTAATTAGGTAGTAAACCAATATTTGATACTAGATCTCTCAAATTCTTCTCTAAGGTGAATCCAAATTTGTTGGATTTTATTATGAGGGGGAAAAAAAAACATTACCCAAAGGGAGAAAATGTCACAAATGGTATGAAAACATGGAAATTTAGTAAAATGCCTTTTGGAAGCTCTGATCCAATTTAACAATATGAATTTTTTTCCTTCACAAAACTTTGTGTAATTTGACAGTTAAATTTTTCTTTGGCATAAGCTACCCAACTCCATCTAAACCTAAAGGCAATCTTCCCAGGCCTGGGGAGCCTATGCCTCTAGACTACAGCTCCCAGAATTTTCCAAGTTCCTACCTCTCTGTTTGTAGATGCATTACAAACTAGAACTGAGCAGCAATATGAAATTTCATACTTCACCTGTAGCTATTATAAAGAAACAGAAAATTATTTAGGTTCAAAGATTGAGTTATTAAAAGCCAAACTTGTTAAATTAGGAAAAAAGAGAATTGTATGAAGTTTAGGACAAAACAGTGAGAAAAGTTTGGGGGAAAAGGAGGAAATACAAATAAAATGCAAAAAATAACCTTTCTCGTCCCTGTGTTACAAGGTGATTTATGTCACTGCTATGTCTTCTGTCTCCTCTTCCACCTGTTTTGCCTTCAACTTCAGACAGCCAAGCCTTAGGGAAAAAACAAAACTGAGCTCAATAAATATATATATATATTTTTTTAATTTATTTACTTTTTGTTTTATTTTCTATTTTTGGCTGTGTTGGGTCTTCGTTGCTGCGCGTGGGCTTTCTCTAGTTGCAGCGAGTGGGGGCTACTCTTCGTTGCGGTGTGCGGGCTTCTCATTGCGGTGGCTTCTCTTGTTGCGGAGCACAGGCTCTAGGCGTGTGGGCTTCAGTACTTGTGGCACATGGGCTTAGCTGCTCTGAGGCATGTGGGATCTTCCCGGACCAGGGCTCGAACCTGTGTCCCCCGCATTGGCAGACGGATTCTTAACCACTGCGCCACCAAGGAAGCCCAACGTATATATTTTAAAGCTCATAAAATATTCTACATTTAAAATGTGCTTTGGGTCTTTGTAATTATGTAATTCTTAGATCAGGGAAACCTTTATTTCGTCAATGATCAACTTGATAGCTGATTAAAAAAATAGTACGTTTAGTTTTACATGAAGTTTTAAATAAGGAAAAAAACTTCAACGAAGGATTAATTCTAAAGATTATGATACCTGAACTTCCCTGGTGGCGCAGTGGTTAAGAAGCTGCCTACCAATGCAGGGAAACAGGTTCGATCCCTGGTCCAGGAAGAGCCCACATGCCGCAGAGCAACTAAGCCCGTGCACCACAACTACTGAGCCTGCGCCCTAGAGCCCATGAGCCACAACTATTGAGCCTGCGCGCCACAACTGCTGAAGGCCATGTGCCCTAGAACCTGCATGTCGCAACTACCGAGCCAACGGGCTGCAACTACTGAAGCCTACGTGCTCTAGGGCCCACATGCTGCAACTACTGAGCCCGCATGCTGCAACTACTAAAGCCTGAGCCTACAGCCCGTGCTCGGCAAAAAGAGAAGCCAACGCAATAAGAAGCCTGCGCACAGCAACAAAGAGTAGCCCCCACGCACCGCAACTAGAGAAAGCCCTCCCGCAGCAATGAAGACCCAACTCAGCCAAAAGAAAAAGAAAAAGAAACAGAAAAAAAAAAAAGAAAGATTATGATACCTTACTTTTAGATTATGGTACCTTACTTTTAGATCATAATGACACCTTACTTTTAGATCATAAACCCTAAAATATTTGAAGATAATTCTAGCAAAATCCAATCTATCATAATGAAGTTTATAAAAATGAACTTATCTTAGACAACTGCTAAATAACAAATCTACCTCATTCTTGTGGATTTCCATTCGCAGGCGGTCAATGTTATTCATGGTCTCTGCTAATTTAGGCTGCAAACTCCCTGGGTCCCCCATTTGTGGATTTTTCTCATATACATCTTTCATTTTGTTGAGTGCTTCTCTGAAAATGAGCAGGAAGACATAAAATTAAACATTTACTTCACATGTTCCCAGATAAAAGAGTTTCATTTGATTCTGGGGACTCATGTGCAGCCTAATCTTAAAAGTCATATCTCTTTAACTTTAATCAAACATTACCTGATTAAAGATAATCTGCACGAAGCTGATCATGTATATAGTTAGTAATTTATGGAGGCAGTCTTTTAAAACATTTAGAATTTTAAAAAAAGTGATTTCATTTCTCATTTCTTGCTTCCTAAATGAGATTGTATATATTTAATCAAGGACTGAAAGAATATTCCTCAACATTGTTAAAATCATCATGTCCCAAATCAAACGCATCATATTCTCATCCAGACACATTATTCCTTATCTTAGTTCACAGCATCATCATCCTCCCACTCATCTATACCATCTTTAACTTGCCCCTCTCCCTCTAAATTCAAGTCATTCATCCTCTTCACTTCTCTAATCACATCACTATAGATTATGCCTCAATTAGCTCTCCTTGGCTCTAACATCTGACATTACTAACACTCCTTAATACTCTTTTTTTTTCTTGATTTCCTGGCAGTTACATTTTCTTTTCCCTTCCCTTCACCTCTGTCTCATTATTTCCCTCACTGGTTCCTTCTCTTCTGTTTATCCTTTAAATGTGTTACATAAAATGACAGAGGTTTCTTCTCATCTCATCCTACAGTTCTCCTTTTTAAGGGTGATCTCTTAATGCTTTGTTTTTTCCAGTTTTATTGAGACAAAATTGACTATTTTAATATCACCTATCTTCAGATCATTCTCAAATATGAATCTCTTCAATCACTCATGTCAGAGTTTAAGCTCCAATTTTATCTTCAGTGTAATAGCAGATAGTAAGTTACCAATCCACTGTAATAACCCTTTATTCATCATATATAAATCTCTATATTCATTAAAACAAAATTGAACTAAAAGAAACTTTTTATAAAATTGAAAAAAAATTAAAGCTACAAATGAATCTGAAGCTGTAAGTAATCACTGTTTTCCAACATTCTTGCTGCAAACAAAATAATTATAGCCTCAGATTTCTATTGAGCTCAATTTATATACTAAAGCAAAATAAAAATTTATCAAAATATAAGAGGTAGTTAGTGTTGGTGAAACTACCCTTGATAATCATCAAACTATTTTGAAAATTTATGGAAGGCATAAATATATACTATTAGCATCCAATAAGTAATCTGCAACCTAAGAAACTCTCTAACATTTCATTTTAAAAATATGACAGAGCACAATTTTCCAAAGTTTAGGACTGTATTTTTCCCTCAAAAGATATTTCAATTAGGATGTATAATTTTTAAGCCTTTTATACATCACATTTAAACATATAATTCAAAGTAGACTCTGAAAGGAATAATGATGGTAGACAGAACTTAATGGGAAAATACTTTTGGTCTGATTCTTTTTGAAGTTCTCTGTTAAGTTCATCGATGCGCTGCTGTAGTTTCTTACGTCTCTGTTCTGGTGGCAGATGACTGAAATCTTCTAGTGCTGGGCCCTGAAAAGAGAATCTAAATCATTATAAAAGATATTTTCATGAAATTTTATTTCTAAAATATACTCACTATAAAGTAAGAATATATATCAATTTTAAGTTTAATTTCAAATTAGCCCCGAACACCTCCTTTTAAGAAAAAGAAATCTACATAGATATGTATGTGTATGTTAATTAAAACAATCATATTGAAGAAAGAGCTCAGATGCCAGTCACTTTTAAAAAAATCATGAAATAGAATAGGTAAAAATATCAGCAGATACAGATAATTGGTAATTACCAGTATAACATTATATTCAGGTCTCGGCAGAGTTAAAATAAATACAGATGAACCTTCTTACAGCAACAACAACGAAATGGAAACACGTAACATTTCTCACCTATACAAAGTATTTTTTATATAACATACTGCACCACATTCCCAAATCAAATCTATTGCCGTGATACTCGGGATATTACAAATGTTCAGATTGAAAATATGAAAGGTTTATATAACTGAGTTAAACAACTTACCTCATAAAGGCAATATAACTAATGAAAAATATTTTAATATTACACAGTCTTTGAATGATTATATTTATTAAACCATTCATTAGAACCGAAACATACTTGATCATTAAAAAATAAAAAGTAGAACTATCCA